>NC_067156.1:16342539-16650873 GCF_903995435.1 Acomys russatus | reverse complement strand
CGAAAGAGACTGTATTTTTGATAGCTAAAAGGATCAACTGTGAATTTGTATTATTTAGTTAGATTACTGGTTATTTAATAAATTACTTAAATTTTCTTTTTTTACTTCCTTATTTTATAATAGTCTTCTTAAAGTGCTTGGGCAAATGTAAAGCCATCAGCTGAATTAAATCATATTCGATCTTTGAGGATGGTGGTGGGTACATCTATTGTCTGAACAAAGCTCAATTGCTGGTTGATGCTGTAGCTTAGTTTGACTTTTCTGATATTTTCTTTACATAGTGACATAAAGATGTGTTTCTCATATACCCAGCTTCTTAGACTCAATCCATGTATTTCTAGACATATCTATCTTGTTTTCTCTGTCAAACATTCATATTTTCTTATTCTAGAATGGCTAATACATATTAGGCTATGCTGATATTCATTTAAACCATTTTATTTTCAAGATTTTTAAACTTTTTTAAAAAAGTGTCTGTGTGTCTGCCTGAGCACATGTCTGTGTACCACTTGCGTGTGACTGATGGCTCTGGAGACAAGAATTATCAGTTACCTAGCCCCTGTATCAGTTGTTATAGATGTTGATAGCAGCCATAAGGGCTGGGAACCCAATCCAGGTCTTCTGCAAGATTGTTACATTCTCTTAGCTTTTGAGCATTCTCAACCATCCCTCAACTCTTCACTAGTGGTAGTATGTTTCTAGTGTTTTCATGTTTTGCTATTACTTGAGAAGTTTATATGAATACAAACACACACACACACACACACACACACACACACACACACACACACACACTACTCTTCACTAAATACTTGGAAATGGAATGTCTTGTAATATGGAGAGTCATGCCAAGTCTTTCTAGAGTGATAGTAATTTTCAATAATGCATGAATCAGTGAAATAATTCACAGTTCACATGGCAAGCTTTTTGTAAGTTTAAATATTCAGTGGTGTGACGCTTTGTCAATATGGCTTTACAGTATGTTAGTATTGCTGATTGGTTAGTAGAGAGTTCTTGGTGCCAGGTGCCAGGTGCCAGGTTTCTCTTCAGTCTCCACCTGGGACTTACTTGTTGGACAAAGTTCCCTGGTCAAAAATCTCTGAGAACATTTCCACTTCCTCCAAGGTTGGAAAGACTGGCTCACAGCAAAGATGATGCTCTTATAAAAAATTCTGATAAGATTGAAGACATTTTCTTCATTTCATGATTTTAAGAAATTAAAAAGTCAATGGAGGGAAATCCAAGATGGCAGTGAGCAGTGTGGACCGTGTTTGGAGGCTCCAGTGAAAAATTCAGGGAATTGCACAGATTTCTGAGCCAGGAACACCAAGATCCCCACACCACTGCACCAGGAGTGATCCACGGTTCAGAGGGACCAAGGTGCAGAGGACCTGTGAGCTCCTGCACAGGGAGGAGCACAGATTTTCTTGGATCGGAGCAGCAGCGGTGGAGGCAGCAGCAGCAGCGGCACCAGCGGCACCAGCGTCAGCAGTGGCGGTGGCTGAGGTTTGCAGCTCAGAGCCTTCCAGTGGAGGCAATTGGTGTGGTGGCCGGTGGGAGTTGCTGTGGGAGAGAAGACTCTGGGCAGGATTTGGGTCACGTGGTGCCTTGGGACCAAGACGGGACTCGGAGGACAGTTCGGCCCCAGAGTCCTGGGTTCAGCTCAGTGTGCAGTGCGCAGTGCCGCAGTGTGGTGGAGATGCTGGCTCAGTTCAGCAAGCAATTCTGCCCAAGGCACTAGCTCAGCGCAGCCACAGAGCCCCTGCTATGAAGCAGGCTGGGCAGAGCGCTCAGTTCCACCCTAGGCACAAGCTCAGCTCAGCAGCAGCTCCCCTGCTGTGACGCAGGCTGCGCGGAGCGCTCAGTTCCACCGGAGGTGCTGGCTCGGCTCAGCAAGCAGTTCTGCCCGAGAGACTAGCTCAGCTTGGCGGGCAGTTCTGGGGCACTGACACAGGCTGATCAGCATGCAGATTCAGCCCAGAGGCCCTAGATGGACTTGCTGGGCAGATTGGGCCGAGAGACTCTAGCTGAGCTGTGCGCACAAGCTCGGCGGCCCTACGATTCTGGCTAGACTATCCACAGTTTAGGCCCAGAGATCCGGGCTGAACTCAGCACGCAATGTGAGTCCAGAGACCCTGGCTGAGCTCGGTGCACAATTCTGCCCCGGAGACTCAGATGGAGCTCAGCGTGCAGTTTGGGGCCAGAGTCCCTAACTGTGCTTGGCAGACAGATTGGACCCAGTGACTCTAGCTGAGCTTTAGGCACAGTTCCAGCTCTAAGACTCTAGTTGGACACAGTGTGCAGTTTGAATCTAGAATTCCTGGCTGAGCTTGGCGGACAGTTTGGACCCTGAGTCAATAACTGACCACAGCACACATTTTGGGCCAAAAGCCCTTAGCTGAGCTTGGTGTGCAGTCCCAGCCCAAAAATTCTGGCTGGATCCTGTGTGCATTTTGGGGCCAGAATCCCTAGCTGAACTCGGCTGATGGTTCAGGCCCTGAGAATCTAGCTAAGTTCGGCCCACGGTTCGGGCCCAGTGTTCCTGGCTGGACTTGGCAGGGGACACAGAAGGCTGTAGATACCTTGGCCTTACCCAACACTCATTCAGAGACCCAGAATGATTGAAGAACCCACAGCACAGGGGAGTTGAGGAGAACTGGCTGTGAGAGTCCAAAACAACAGGGCTAACCTCCTATCATTCACACCAGTGAAGCTTTGGAACTTCCAGCCTAGGAAAATTTTGAGAAAACAAGTGAATCTATCATCAGACTCCCTCCATCCAACTCTGGAAGCTACCCAACAAAAACAAAGACAGCAAGATATCTAAAGGACAGCGTAAAAGCATACGTAAAAAAAACCAAAACAACATGGCATCTCCAGTTTCCAGCTTTCCCAAAGAAAACAACCCAGAGAACTCAAATACAACAGAAATACAAGAAAATGACCTCAAATCCTTAGTAATGAGGATGATAATGGAGGAAACAAATAAAATTTGTAATCAAATGCAGGAAGACACAGACAAACAGGTGAGAGACTTAAAAGAAGCACATAGAGTGGAACTGGAAAAATTGCAGGAAAATGCAAACAACCAGATGAAAGATATAAATAAAACAGTTCAAGCCCTGAAGACCTATAAAGAGGCAATAGAAGAAACTCAGGGATATACAAATAATCAGATGAATGAAATAAAAAAATCAGTTCAAGATCTGAAAATGAAAATGGAGTCAATGATAAACACACAGTCAGAAGAAAAATGAGAATGTGAGACCTCAGAGAAAAAGGCGAGCAACTCAGAGATGAGCTTTTCTAAAAGAATCCAAGAGATGGAAGAGCGAATCTCAGGTCTAGATCATACGATCACAGATATTGAATCAACCATTAAAGAAAATGCCAAATCTGGAAAACTCCTGACACAAAACATCCAAGAAATTAAGGACACCATGAACAGAAGAAATCTGAGGATAATAGGCATTGAAGAAAGAAAGATATCAGACTCCAAGGCCCAGAAACTATTCTCAACAAAATCATAAGAGAAAATTTCCCCAATCTAAAGAAAGAGATGCCTATAAACATACAAGAGGCCTACAGAACAGCAAATAGAATTGACTAGAAAAGAAAAACTGCCCGTCATATAACAATCAAAACACAAAACATACAGAACAAAGAAAAACATATTAAAATCTGCAAGGGAAAAGGGCCAAATAACATTTAATGGCAAACCTATCAGAATTACACCCGACTTCTCAGCAGAGACCATAAAAGCCAGAAGGGCCTGGACAGAGGTCCTGCAAAGCCTAAGAGACCACAGATGCCAGGCCAGACTACTTTACCCAGCAAAATTATCAATAACCATAGATGGAGAAAACAAAATATTCCATGACAAAAACAAATTTAAACAGTACCTATTCACAAATCCAGCTTTACAGAAGGTACTAGAAGGAAAACGCCATCCAAAGGTTCAAGCTACAACCAAAACTACTCAGGAAATAGATAACTATCCCATGGCAAACCACAACTACACAAACGCTCGACTGGAAACAACATCAAAATTAAGACTCTTAACAGTCACTGGTCATTAATATCTCTCAACATCAATGGTCTCAATTCTCCAATAAAAAGACACAGACTAACTGAATGGGTGCATAAACATAATCCAACATTCTTCTGCATCAAAGAAACACATCTCACCCATAATGATAGGCATTACCTCAGGGTAAAAGATTGGAAAAAATATTCCAAGCAAATGGTCACAAGAAGCAAGCAGGCATAGCCATTTTAATATCGAACAAAATAGACATTCAACCAAAATTAATCAAAAGGGATGAGGGAGGACACTTCATACTCATCAAAGGTAAAGTCAACCAAGATGACATCACAATTCTGAACATCTATGCTCCAATACAAGGGCTCCCACATTTGCAAAAAATCTGCTAAAAAAGCTTAAACTACAGATTGATCCCCACACAATAATAGTGGGAGACTTCAACACCCTACTCTCACTGAAGGATAAGTCATTGAAACAGAAACTAAGCTGAGAAATAACATCATTAACCAATGCCATGGGTCAAATGGATCTGACAGATATCTATAGAACCTTTCACCCAAACAAGAAAGAATATACCTTCTTCTCTCCACCCCATGAAACTTTCTACAAAATTGATCACATCATAGGTCACAAAGCAAGCCTCAATAGATACAAGAGGATTGAAATAATACCTTGTATCCTGTCAGATCACCATGCTCTTAGGCTGCAATTCAACAACAACAGAAATAACAAAGAGCCTACACGTGTGTGGAAACTAAACAACTCTCTGCTAAATGACACCTGGGTCAGGGAAGAAATAAAGAAAGAAATCAAGGAGTTTCTGAAATTCAATGAAAATGAAGAAACAACATACCCAAATTTGTGGGATACATTGAAAGCAGTGCTAAGAGGAAAATTCATAACACTAAGTGCCTTTAAAATGAAATTGGAAACATCGCACATAAGTATTTTTACTATACAACTGGAAGCCCAAGAAAAAAAAGAAGCAGAAACACCCAAAAGGAGTAGACGCCTGGAAATAATCAAACTCAGGGCTGAAATTAACAAATTAGAAACTAAGAAAACAGTCCAAAGAGTCAACAAAACCAAGAGCTGGTTGTTTGAGAAAATCAACAAGATAGACAGACCGTTAGCCAAACTAACTAAAAGGCAGAGAGGCAGTATTGAAATCAACAAAAATCAGAAATGAAAAGGGAGACATAACAACAGACACTGAAGAAATACAAAGAATCATAAGATCCTACTTTGAAGGCATATACGACACAAAATTTGAAAATCTAAGGGAAATGGACGATTTTCTTGATCAATTTCATTTCCCAAAGTTGAGTGAAGAACAGATAAACAAGCTAAATAGTCCCATTTCTCCTACAGAAATAGAAGTAATCATTGATAGTCTCCCAACCAAAAAAAAAAAAGCCCAGGGCCAGATGGTTTCAGTGCAGAATTCTACCAGACCTTCAAGGCCGAGCTAATACCGATACTATTCAAGCTACTCCAAAAGATAGAAATGGATGGAACATTACCAAATTCATTCTATGAGGCCATAGTCACATTGATACCTAAACCTCACAAAGACTCAACAAAGAAAGAGAATTTCAGACCAATTTCTCTTATGAACATAGATGCAAAAATACTAAATAAAATACTGGCAAAATGAATACAAGAACACAACGAAGATATCATTCATCATGACCAAATAGGCTTCATTCCAGGCATGCAGGGATGGTTTAATATATGGAAATCCATCAATGTAACACACCATAGAAACAAACTGAAGAGAAAAAAACCACATGATCATCTTTAGATGCAGAGAAAGCATTTGATAAAATCTAACACCTATTCATGTTTAAAGTTTTAGAGAGATTGGGGATACAAGGCACTTTCCTCACCATAATAAAGGCTATATACAGCAAACCAATAGCCAAAATCAAAGTAAATGGTGAGATACTCAAGGATATTCCTCTAAAATTGGGAACAAGGCAAGGCTGTCCACTCTCTCCATATCTCTTCAATACAGTACTTGGAGTTCTAGCCAGAGCAGTAAGACAACAAAAGGAGATCAAGCATATCCAAATGAGAAAGGAGGAAGTCAAATTATCCCTATTTGCAGATGATATGACAGTGTACATAAGTGACCCTCAAAATTCCACCAGAGAACTCCTAAAGCTGATAAACACCTTCAGCCAATTGGGTGGATACAAAATTAACTCAAAAAAGTCTGTAGCCTTCCTATACAGAAATGAGAAACTTGCAGAGGAAGAAATTAGGAAAACCACACCCTTCACATTAGCCACAAGCAATATAAAATATTTAGGAATTACTCTAACTAAGCAAGTGAAGGACTTGTTTAAAATTTTTTTTCAAAACTCTGAAGAAAGAGATTGAAGATGACATGAGAAGATGGAATGATCTTCCTTGCTCATGGATCAGGAGAATTAACATAGTAAAAATGGCCATCCTACCAAAAGCAATCTACAGATTCAGTGCAATCCCTATCAAAATACCTACACAATTTTTAAAAGACATTGAAAGTTCAATTCTGAACTTCATATGGAAAAACAGAAAACCCAGAATAGCTAAAACAATCTTGTACAATAAAAGGTGCTCCGGAGGAATCTCCATACCTGATCTCAAACTGTACTATCAAGCAATAATAATTAAAACAGCATGGTACTGGCACAGCAACAGGCTGGTTGGTCAGTGGAATCGAATTGAAGACCCAGATATGAATCCACACACATATGGTCACTTGATTTTTGACAAAGAAGCCAAATCCATTCAATGGAAAAAGGATAGCATCTTCAGCAAATGGTGCTGGTCTAACTGGATGTCTACATGTAAAAAAATGCGACTGGACCCATATTTATCACCTTGCATAAACCTCAAATCCAAGTGTATTAAAGACTTCAATATAAAACCAGAGACACTAAGTCACTTAAAAGAAAAAGTGGGAAAGAGCCTGGAACATATTGGCACAGGAGACAACTTCCTGTACAGAACACCAACGGCCCAGGCCTTAATGTCAACCATTAATAAATGGGACCTCATAAGACTGAGAAGTTTCTGTAAGGCAGAAGACACTGTCAAGAGAACAAAGCAACAGCATACAGACTGGGAAAAGATCTTCACCAACCCTACATCTGACAAAGGTCTAATATCCAAAATATATAAAGAACTCAAGAAATTAAACACCACCAAACACAATAACCCAATTGAGAAATGGGGCTTGGAACTAAAAAGAGAATTCTCAACAGAGGAATATCAAATGGCTGAGAAACACTTAAAGAAATGCTCAACCTCCTTAGTCATCAGGGAAATGCAAATCAAAACAACTCTGAGATTCCATCTTACACCCATCAGAATGGCTAGGATCAAAAATTCAAGCAACACCACATGCTGGCAAGGATGTGGGGAGAGAGGAACACTCCTTCATTGCTGGTGGGAATGCAAACTAGTACAGCCACTTTGGAAATCTATCTGGTACTATCTCAGAAAAATGGGAATAGGGCTTCCTCGAGACCCAGCTACGCCACTCCTTGGAATATACCCAGAAGATGCTCCAGCACACAACAAGAAAATTTGCTCAACCATGTTCATAGCAGCCTTATTCATAATAGCCAGAGCATAGAAACAGCCCAAGTGTCCTTCAGTAGAAGAATGGATAATGAAACTGTGGTACATATGCACTATGGAATACTACTCATCTATTAAAAACAAGGAATTCCCAAAATTTCTGGATAAATGGATTGAGCTAGAAATGATCATAATGAGTGAATTAACCCAGAAGCAGAAAGACTCAAATGGTATATACTCACTTATATCTGCATATTAGCCCAAGGGGCATGTCCCATGAAAGCCTTCACTTACCAGGAAACTGAGACAGAGGGGAGGACATCCTATTGGGACTCTAGATGAGAGAAGCATGGGAGAATAGCAAAGTAGAAGGATCCAGAGGGTCCTAGAACCCTACAAGTAGAACATTATGATAGGCAGATTTAGGCCCAGGGGTCCCACTCAAACTAAGGCACCAGCCAAGGAGAATACAGGCGGTAAACTTTAAACCCCTACCCAGATCTAGCCAATGGTCAGAACATTCTCCACAGTTGAGTGGAGAGTGGGATATGACTTTCTCACTTACTCTGGTGCCTCACATTTGACCATGTCCCTTGGAGGGGGAGACCTGGTGGCACTCAGAGAAAGGACAGCAGGTTACCAAGAAGAGACTTGATACCCTATGAGCATATTCAGGGGGAGGTAATTCTCCTCAGGAACAGTCATAGGGGAGGAGAATAAGGGGAAAATGGGAGGGAGGGAAGAATGGGAGGATCCAAGGGATGGGATAACAAGAATAATTTAATAAAGAAAATTTAAAAAAAGTCAATAGATATTTAATTAAATGTGTTCATTTAAACATTTGTTTCTTTTATTTTTAGTTTAATTTGGTGAAGTAAATGGGTGGTTTATAAATACTAAATCAGTCATTATTTCTTCATATGAAATATATATAAAATTTTTTATAGTTTACTATTCACTTTACTATTGAAAATTGTCTATATATTTTATTCTTAATTATTGCATTTCTATTAACTAAGGATATTCAGTCACATGTAATATCATTATCTTCTTTTTATGGCTTTTGCCCGTTGCTATAGATGTCCTCACAAAATATACTACATAGGATTGTTACAATCAATTCTTTGAAATGTTTTTTTGTTTTTTTTTTTTTTTTTTTTTTTTTTTTTTTTTTTTTTTTTTTTTGCTAAACATATATTACTTCTTCCTTGCCTACATAATAGAATATATTGAGTCTCTCATCTGGCTACTAAGGGCTTTGGTGTGAGGGCGAAGGAAGAATGTCTTACCGGCTAGAAAAATGGTAAATGCCCACTTCCTTTTTTATGTAATTAATTTATTCAGATTAGAAATTAATTGTTATCCCCTCACTTGTATTATCTGGATGCTCCTCCCTCCCTCTTTTACACTATTCTGTTCCCTAGGTCTGTGGCTGAAGGGGACCTCTTACCCCACCATATGGTCACAGCCATCAGAATGGCTAAGATCAAAAACTCAAGTGCCAGTACATGCTGGCAAGGATGTGGAGGAAAGGCAACACTCCTTCATTGCTGGTGGCCATGCAAACTTGTACAACCACTCTGGAAATCAATCTGGTGCTTTCTCAGAAAACTGGGAATAGGGCTACCTCAAGACCCAGCTATTGTACTCCTTGGAATATACTCAGAGGATTGTCCACTACACAACACGGACATATGCTCAACCATGTTCATAGCAGCCTTATTTGCAATAGCCAGAACCTGGAAACAACTTATATGCCCCTCAGTCAAAGAATGGATGAAGAAACTGTGGTACATTTACGCCATTGAATACTACTCAGGTATCTCTAGACTCTTAAAAAGCCATCAGCAAGAATTGGTAATCCCAGGACTGGGTCTTGCTGGGGGTGGTGTTGGTGGGGGGCAGGGTACACCTGTTGATCCCCACACAACCTCACTGGACAGCTAACTTGACAAGTAAGTAGGGCCCAGTTCATCGAGACTTAAAGTCAAAATCAAAGCATGAGAAATACTGGGAAGGCAGAGGGCTGTGTGACTTTTTAGAATGTCATCCATTTGCATTAGTATGAAAACGTTTCATGATCAGATTCGGTTATCTTCTGGAAAGAGGACTGCACAGACAAAGTGCTATTTTCATCACATCATGTCAATGGTAAGAATAATCAACTATTATATGTTAACCTGACTCCAGGCCAAAGGAAAGCTGAACAGATTTTTCTCTTTTGAATTTATTCCTTATTATGGCATTTTGTACTGAACATTTTAGAAGGGTATGTCATGCAGAGCCAATGCTTACGAGAGAATGCTTATGTTGACCTATTTGGAGCTAGAATGTCTACATATGTCATGTAAAATATTTTTCCACCAACTATATTTCTAATCCGTTGTCAAGTGTTCTGTCATTTATTTAGTTAAATAATGACTCACAGATATTTATGTTGCATGACGGATAATGTTCCCCTTTTCATTCAAATTATTCATGATTTCATTGAGACCTCTCAGTGGCCCCAGTTCTGTCTGTATAACTCCATGATCCTTTGTTTATGTGAGATTTCCTTGTGGCCCTACAAGTTGCTTCTCAGTGATTGGACAGATTTCCAACTGCAGGAAGGAATTAGCTTTTTCATTGGAGAGTGTTATTAAAACCTGTAGTTTGCTTACCAGGTTGATTGTCAGTGATGTGCTGTCTGTCTTTGTAGCATGTGCAGGTGATGGAACAGAAGGGCTTATATTTCTGTCAATCTGTGCACAAATATTTTCATATGTGACTGTAGAATTCTTTATTGGGCTGCGTATGAATTCTTACTATGTATTCAGCTCCAACATAATAGGACATGGAATTTTGTACCATCTTCTGTCAAACCTTTGTACAGCTCTGCTCTAAAAGATAGAAGCCTCTCTCCTACTGCCCACTATATATTTACACCAGTATTTAATCTCAGTAAACACACTTTATTCAGTGTAAACCATAACCTGAATTCCTATGAGAAAACCTTTTACTAACTCAAGTACAGCATTCAGTTCATATTCATTTTCTCTTACTTTAACAATACCCACTGATTTCCAACTTGTTTAAATCTGCAACTTAATCTCCTTCAGTGAAGTTATTTCATATATTTTTAATGCAGTTAGATTGTGATGCCACATTATGCATGCCATTCTGAAAGCACCCAACTGCCTAAATGATTTCTTAAATAATTTGCATGCATTAAGTCTCAATCTTTGTGCTGTAAGTACCACAGGTTTTGACAAAGGCATTGTGTCATGCATCTACAATGACTATATTCTATAAAACAGATTCCTCGCCCTGTAAAATCACCTGTTCCTCACCTCTTCTAGCCTAACCACCCTTCCACGTTCATCTGTCCACTGAAGATTCAGCAGTATGTAAGTAAAGTCAAACCATTTTGTTTAATGGCTTGCATGTTAACATGTGTTTCAGTGTTGGATAACATTCTGTATTATGAATGTACCACATGTTGCCAGCCTTAATGCACCTAAGGTCATTCACAGGGCTTAAAAGTCATTGGTAAATGGTGTTATTAACCACAATATTCAAGTTTGATTATTGCATATGTCTTTATGTCAGTTTTATTAAGCTTTGGTGTTTCTTAATTAAGTACAGAATTATTCAATTTCTATAATAAATACAAATTTCAAAAATATAAATTTCTACAGTAGTGTTATATTTGAGAAATATTGAATTTCCCCTAAATTGTCTAATTGGTGGACAGAATAATGACTGTGACACACTGTGCTGTTGCTCATGCATCTGAAATTAGACATTTCAACTTGCATATGCATGCCCATACTCTGATAATTCAAAACATGTGTGTAATATGTCATGATCAAATTATAAGCATGTATCAATCCATATATGTATATATGTGTGTGTGCATATATACATTTCTATGTTTCTAAAGTCTTTAACTTTGAGGCTATTAACACATGATTATAAATATTTGTGAACTATTTTAGTATAATTATATACTAACTAATGAAATCAAGAGAATAAATATTTCATCTAACTGCCATTACTTTGTTATTAGAGCTTTGTAGCATCTGTCCTCTAGTTATTCTTACAATATACAATATATTATTTGAATCTACATATAGCATATTACTGGTACAATCACTAGGTCTTTATAAAATGAAAAGAGATGGAACACATGACCTAGTAATCCTACTCCTAGGTGCGCCTTCAAAGAAAAGAGTTAGCATCTACAAGGCAGACCTCAATGCTGTTTACAGTTAGGCTGCTCAGAGTAGCATCGAGATAGAGTAAATTTACATGCCAATCAGAAGATTAATGTGTAATGATCAAAACAGTGCCCTAGAAAATGATTTGTATACATACAATGGCGATCTAGTTATTCTTAAGACACATGTTGGCTTGTCATTGGCAGCAGAAAGCAACAGGAAGTGTGCTGTTTAGTGAAGTCAGCTAGGGAATGATGCTGTATGTCCCCTTATCTTTGATGTTCTGTTTCCTTTACTAAACTGTTTAACAAATGCCTTCAATTCGCCATTATGCTACTGTCATTCATTGTACTTACATGCTTTGACAATATTGGTGTTGTAAGCAAAGACAATTTATTAAATCAAGTGTGTCTATAAAGAGTATGCTAGTTTTCCCATAATTTTACAATTCTGATTAATTTTATTTCCTATTTATGAACAATTGTTTTTTACCATTTATTAAGAGATAGTGACATGCTAAATTTACCTAAGTACTATACACACATACATACACACACACATACACACACGCATGCATGTGCGCACACACACATATACATGAGTAATTTCATAATGTAGAATTCTAGTTAATATGCTTTTTACTTTCTATCTTTTAAGTGTTTCAGCCTACCAGAACTTTCTACTCACCTTTAGTTCTTCCTTTGTTTCAGTATAGACAAGTAGGATTATTTGTTTGTTTCTTTATTTTTTTATGTCAAGTGAGTTCTTTAAGATTTTCTTTCTTTTCATCACATTTAATTTGAATGTGAATATATAAGTCTCATTTCACACATTTGCATTGTGATTTCTAGAGAGGCTCTATTCATGGTATCTACTTAACAGTCCCCCTGCTTTCAGCTGTGTCTCTCTTTGGCAGTGCCGAATTTAATCTTTCCACATCTAGTATTCAATCTGCCTTACTATGTGGATCTCTTATTACTTTTTAAAGTTTATCTGATCTTTGGCTATCAGCACAAGTTTTTAATATATATTTATTTATTTCTACAAAATATTTTCAAACATTTATTCTGAAAATGTCTATCCCCAAAACTATTAGAAGAACCAAACATGGCCCAGCTGGTAAGGTCTTTTGCTCTTGCAAAGAACCTCTGTTCACTTTGAGCACATAGTTTGTTTGGCTAATAACAGCCTATGACTTCAGTTTTAGAAGATCTTATACACTTTTTAAAGACATATAGATGAGGCAAGCAAGTGCATACGCATAAGCTTAGATGCATAGTCATATACTTAAATAAATAGTGAATACAAATCTTTTAAAAAGTTGTTAGATATAAGTGTTTTGATTATTGTAGTTGGTTTTCATTAATATTTTTTGTTTTTATTTTTTATGAACTTTTGACTGACTCGCATATATTAGAATTGTCATTGTCCTAGTAGAGATTTGTTTTCTTTGAAAAGTATCAAGTATAACACCAACCATGGAATAATTTAATTTATTCTTAATATACATTGTCTATGAGGGATACAGACATTTGAGTTCTTGACTCCCATGACAGCATTCTAAAATTTCAAATTACTGTATACATGTTCGCCCCATTTCAATGTAATAAAGTATCAAATTTAGAGCTTACTCTAGGAATATTTTTGATGCATAGACATTTCCAGTGTTTTATGAATGTGAGTTTATATGAACAGTTTTTTTTTTATTGTTTAAGGGCACATTAACAGAAAAGAGGCCTTATTACTGACATGGTTTCTAATACATTTTTTTTTTCTCTTTTATTTACTTTGAAGCACAGTTCCATGGTAATTTTGGAATTATGAAAGCTACAAGGAGCCTAGACACACCTTCTTCAATTATGAACCTTACTTACATCCTTCTGAGTAATTCTTTTTTTTTTTTTTTTAAATAACATCATTCCAGGTTTCAGAGTTTCTGATACATACTCAGATTTATGTATGATATACTTCATTTTTCTCCATAACATTTCAATTATATTTTAATATTATTGATGTCCTCACTACAGAAGATTATACTGAGTGAACTAGCCAAGATTCAGAAAGACAAAAATTATATAATCTCCCTTACTGGAGTGAAGGTTTGTAGCTTCAAATCTTCAAGTCTGAGTACAGACCTAGTAGACACTAGAGAAAGCACGAAAGTAAAATGAGGAACATGGACAAAATGTAGTGGTGGAGTGTTGGGGATCTACAGAAGATGGAAGAGCAGGTCACAAGTGAGTGATTAGGGAAATGGGAAAATAGATCTCCCAAGGGAGCAGGTGGGAAGATAGTACTGAAGAAGTAGGGAGGAGGTCGAAAGAGAACAGCAGGGTACAAGTGACCTGATAGGGGATGGGAAAATAGACATCCTTAAGAAGGGTGGAAGGAGGAAAATATTGAAAGAGCAGGTGGGTAAAATAGCAATAAAGATATCTGAAAAAGCCACCATTATAGTATTAACTATTTACCTAAACAATAGCCTCCACACATATAATTACCGTGTGTGTGTGTGTGTGTGTGTGTGTGTGTGTGTGTGTGTGCACGCGTGTGTGTGTGTGGTTTCAATAAACTTTTTTCATCTAGCATGACAATGTTCCGTCCTAGAATCAGAGGCCAAGTAACAAATATCACAATACTAGACATGAGATGCCCTCTTTAAATTGTTAGACGAGACTGTCTAAAAGATTTCCAAAATAAACAGCGTATTGCTATTTAATCTTGGTTAACCACCACATTGGAAAGGTATAGTCGCTATTCAAGATTCCATGTACCTCAGAAAAAGGGAGCAAATACTCCAGATCTAGAACTGACCTCAATGCCTCCTCTATAAAGACTTGCTTTAATGATTCCAGAACATGCCATGCAATCGTCTAAATGAGGCAGGCAAACATCTGTCTTAACCAGCAAAGATGCTTATGAGCCGCATTAATGATCATCATGGCATGATTTGATTCCAAGGATGCAGCAGCGGCATGCATACCTTGGCAATAACCAATAACTCTCTAATTGGGCTAAGGACCTCCTCAACAAGAGGGAGACCATGCATGGTACTGGAAACCTAGCGACGTCATGAATTTTGGAGGGGAATCTACCACCAATAACTCATTAACCCAGCATAATTCTTAACAATAATCTGTTTTTTAAAAACTTGTTCACATACCCACCGTTAAGTGCAGCCCTAGCCTATCATCAAGGAAATTTCTGTTTGAAACAAATGGGAACCACTACGTAAAAAGAAAATGAATCAAAAAGCAGAGATCTGGAGACCAGTCACAATGAGTACAACTATAAAACACTCTTAGACCTCAAGCTCAGTGAACATTGCAGAAAAGGTGGGTGGAAATATTATTAAGAGCAGAGAAAGGACTTTGTGTTGAGATTGTGCCTCCTAGAGATTTCAGAAACTACACACATAAAGTCTCAGTAACATCAATGCCCGAAAACAGGCTTAACCATGATGACACCAATGGACATGCCAAAGTGGATGAGGAAAAGCCTTAAAGACCTCACCCCCTACACAAAGGTCTATAGGCAACTGTGAAAAGCTGGAAGGGTAGAGGTGCTCTTCACCTGCAGAGAGGATACAAATAAGCTGTCTAGTACCAAATGGTCAGCCATAAAAATATGTTATGTACAAATATAACATTATACAAACTAAAGAGATTATATTTAGGAATATATGCAATCAGTATATTCCTAATCATAAGAATTCAATAAAAATTACTGAGAAAAGAGGCCAGGAATTTGAAGGAGAGTTTAGAGGGCTCTAGGGGCTCGTTTGGACAGAAGGAAGGGAAGGATGTAATTATAGTATAATCCTCTCTCCCCCCCCAAAAAAGAGATTTTCTGAATTATTGTACTTCTTGCTATTTGTCAGTGGTATGGTTTTTAACATATAATTTTCTGCACTACTAAAGACAAAATTTGAAAACAACATGGAAAAGTTTATTACAGCATGTATACTTTACTGTATACATTCTATTTAAGTTTTTTTTGTTTTTGTTTTTTGTTTTTTGTTTTTTGTTTTCTGTTTCTGGCTCTTGATTTCCTTATGTTTGGCCAGCATTGCCTGGTGCCAGCTTATTTGGCTGTCCTTGGGAAACCATTGCAAGGATTCAATGGGTGCTATCGGGTCAGCATATCAGAGCCTTTTTCAGCTGCTTAGAAGCCATGCAAATTAGAAAGGGAAATAGGATTTATTCTCAAGCCAAGAATAAATAAATATGAAAGCAATACTCATATGTATAAATACTACAATATTTCTATAAAAACTTAAACCTGACTAGAGTACTTCATAATACATTTGTCATTCATTATAAGAGGATACTGAGGAGTTAGGAAAAACATTAATATTTTCTTACTAGGTCAAATAAAAGTTTTAAGATACACATATACCTAATGCATATTCTCCTTTGATCAGTCTTTTTTAGTCCATTTGCATTGGACAATCACTTTACCATGAAACACAAATTCTGTTCAGGGGAAGCTGAGTAAAGATTGCAGCAGGTTACCTGAGAACTGAGTTACACAAGACGATCATCTGTAATCATGTTCCTCTTGGCATATTGTACATTTCTTATCTGTGACTAAGAGCAGTGTGACATTTACATGCTTTCCTTTCTGTAACATGATGGATCATGTTCTAAACACCTGCTCTTACTGATAAACACACAGATTAACAAATATTAGCCCTCCTTAAAATAAAAAAACACAGCTTATGACTTTGTAATTAGACTTTGTTTTAATTTTCAAATGTGATATTGTCAAATAGTAGACTGAAACTGCCTACTCTAACAAGAGTTAGTTGCTTTCATAGTACCAGAAGGTACCATGCGATTTTCCAAAGAGGAGAGACAAACATCAGTCCTACCCATCAAAGATAAGTGTAAAGCACATTATATAAATTTAACAATTTTATGACATGCAAATCATATTTTGCAAAGAGTTGCTATAGATAAGTTGCATCTTTTTGTTATTCAAAGAAAAATAAATAAATGTTTACTCTGTATGAATTGGGATATTACAACATAATTAGATTAATGATATTAGTTCTCAGTTTAAAATCAGTAAACAGATGAATAAAATTAAAAGAAATAGCATGTAATGAAGTGACAGATTTTCACACCAGGCCAATATGTTGACTGTATTGTTGTGGATACCACAACTACCCAACAGCAACAATAAAGGTTTGTAGAGGTTTCTAATTTTTTCAAAGCATCCTACTATAACCATGAAAATAAAACTCAAGGGTATCCTGACAGTGTATTATTTGGGAAATTTTACCTTTTAGATGATCCTAAGGATAGAAGGAATATTGAGAATAAGATGAAGATAGAAGTTAAATAGATAGAATTGCATTCTTAGGTAAAGTTCTAGGCCCATTTGATCTCGAATTTACCTCTAATGGATTTTGTCCCTGCAATGATCATGTAAAGTGTTTAGGGATCTCAGTGTTTTTTTTTGTTTTTTTAATAATTTAATTCGATGAGGAAATTAATATTTCTTTCACAGTATTCAAATATCCACTGCATGGCAGTTGGGGCATTCAGTCAGCATTTAGTTTTGTGGAAGTTAAAGTAATTGCACTGAAGCAGAGTAATGAGGCTACAAGACTGGCTTTCCCCATGACTCAGGTTTGGCTCAGGCGGTAAAAAGGCTAGACCTGGTAGTATCTTTGTTATATTCCACTCAATAGTCTATGTCTGAGAAGATGATGAGAATTTCTGATTGAGGTCCAATGTTTCCTTAAAGATGAGAGGTGGCTCCAGCAATGCATTAGATAGAGTTTAACAAATCTTACATGTACTGAATAGTACATTTAAGCACAACTGGTAATTTTTCCAGGCCTATGAAACTTAAACTTATCAACTAACTCAGGGACACATTCTGGGATGAGCATGGGAGAGTAAAGAGGCTACAGTGAAACTTTCTATCAGTTCACTTTTATAGGGTATTCCAGTTTGAAAGGGTGTATGAATTCATAGTTGTAAGATAAATCTTAGAAATTAATATCCAAAATACAGTTCATGCAAGTTTGTATAATCTTTAGAAATCATCCCTGAGTGATGGTGCCTCTGTGAGTTCACCTGATCTGTGTTCTACGTTGCTTATTCAATAAGATTTTTTATATCAGAGAAATGGCTTTTCATATCTGCTCTTTTGTATCTTGCAATATCCTTTCTGGTCAAGTGCCCTATCTCAGGAGCGGGTATTGATTTTTTTTTCAAGCCATGGTACAATGCTTCACCCTGACCAATCTTATTCACCAACATCTAGCTTGTAATTATAAAATGTTAAAGGCACTGTAAGTCTTGACTTCTCTCATTTGTGTTTCAGTTATTAAAAACCTACCCACAGATTATTAATAAAATACTATCATTGATAACAATGCATTTCAGGGAAATAGCAGATATCCCATGCTTGTCTAAACCATTTCATTCCTCCACCCAAAGAAAAAGAAAATAAAATTCAGAAGAGAACTAGTGATTACTTACTCATCAGAGTGTAAGATCCCATTTCTCACAGTCACAGATTGGTGCTCCTAAGTTTCTCAAATCTTGGGTTAAAGGTCTACCCTGTCTGAGGAACCATCCGCTCTGTGTTTACTGTTAACCTGTATTTGTTTAATCTCAGATATGTCACTACAAAGAGAACTTCATCTTGTATTAACTATTTTTTCCCCCTATGTGTCCTGTGCCTAAAATGGAAATGCATTTTTTTTTGTAATCATCTTTCTAAGACTTTGTGAGAATTAAATCAAAATATTTGGAAGAGATAGTGTCTATAACTTGTGTTCGGACATAATTTACTAAAGTTCAATTGTACTAATAAAGGAAAAGAGGCGCTACAACTGCATTTATTAAAAAAAATTTTATTGATTGATTTATCCATACACTTTACATCCTGATCTCAGTGATCACAGCTTCCCCTCTCTCCCCTCCTCCCAGTGCCTCCCTCTCACCTTGCCTCCCCACATCTTCCAACCCTTCTCCTCTTCTCTTCAGGAAAGTGGTGGCTATCACCCCGCCTTGGCATATCAAGTTGCAGTAAGACTAGGCTCATCTTCTTAGACTGAGGCTAGACAAGGGCCCAATTAGGGGAAAGGGATCCAAAGGCAGGCAGTGTAGTCGGAGACAGCCCCTGCTCCTGCTTTAGGACTGCAGTTTTCAAAATCATTTCTGTGTTTGTCCTGTAGGCATTCTACAGGAAAACAGGCTGAAGTTTTGTATTTTTGAAAGTACAACTTGGCACTTAAAAACATGAAACTAGCTAGAAATGATCATAATGAGTGAGTTAACCCAGAAGCAGAAAGAATCAAATGGTATATACTCACTTATATCTGCATACTAGCCCAAGGGGCATGTCCCACGAAAGCCTTCACTTACCAGGAAACTGGGACAGAGGGGAAGGCATCCTATTGGGACTCTAAATGAGAGACGCATGGGAGAACAGCAAAATAAAAGGATCCAGAGGGTCCTAGAAATCTACAAGTAGAACAATATGATAGGCAGATTTGGGCCCAGGGGTCCCACTCAAACTAAGGCACCAGCCAAGGACAATACAGGAGGTAAACTTTAAACCCCTTCCCAGATCTAGCCAATGGTCAGAATATTCTCCACAGTTGAGTGGAGAGTGTGATACGACTTTCTCACGTACTCTGGTGCCTCACATTTGACCATGTCCCCTGGAGGGGGAGACCTGGTGGCACTCAGAGGAAGGACAGCAAGTAGCCAAGAAGAGACTTGATACCCTATGAGAATATATAGGGGGACGTAATCCCCCTCAAGAACAGTCATAGGGGAGGGGAATAATGGGAAAATGGGGGGGGGGGAGGAATGGGAGGATACAAGGGATGGGATAAACATTGAGATGTAACAAGAATAAATTAATAAAAAAAAAAAGAAAAAAAAAACATGAAACTATTATTGACAGGTTTGGGGAGCTCAACAGCACCCTAACTGCAGTTTGGAAGGGAAGTACAGGTGCGATCTGTGAACAGGTTACGCTCTGTTATATGTCCAAGGATGATTTGTTAGTAATTCCCAATGTTCTGGAAATCTGGACTTTTCGCAACTTAGTAGGGACAACAGCATTTGAAAGTAACAATGGACTAAAAAATAAATCATAACAGCAAAAATAAGTGACATGAGTATTCATGTCACACAAAATCTACTTTAATTGAAAAGCAAAACAAAGCTTATTGATCATGCAAGTGTTTCCTGTGAGCACCAGAACTTCTGTGGGAAGAACAAGTGTGTGCATAGGCTCTGCTTTCTGAAACCCCATGCTTGGGCTGTCTTTTGAGTACTTTTCAATATGACAGACAATAGTTGACCATGACTATGTTGTAGCACTAGAAATATGTGGCCACAGTAATCAAAATACTAAACGCTTAGTGCTATTAACTGAATTGTTATTTTATTTTATTATCATCAGAACACTTAATATGAGACTAACAAGCTCAAAAGACATTTAAATGTGTCTTTATGTTCTGTTTTGTGAGGGTGCAATGTTTTATAGAAGATACCTACAATGCGTCCATCATGAATAGTCTACCTTTCTACAAACTCACATTCCCCCTTTCTTCAGCTGCTGTCAACCATATGCTACTTCACATTAATTTTACTGCACAAACCTCATGGAAATGGAATAAAGCAGTACTAGTCCTATTTAGGCCAGCCCTCACTGAGGGCGAGCAACGTGTCACTACACACTTGCACTATATTTTAAAAAAAATCTTTGCTTCAACTTTCGGGTAACTATTCATGAATACATGGTTGACTCAGGAGGCAGTAATGTTTTTGAAATGTTAGGACACTGTGTGTTTTCCAGGTAGCTTCAGTACTTTGCATTTTCCTTAAGAGTGTCTAAGGGATCCAGGACCTTGGGTCTTACTAGTATTTGTTCTCATGGCTGCTTTCTTAGATAGTCAGTCTTGCTCATGTCAGTTGTTTTCTTGTAGTTTGGCTATTCATTTCTTTTATACTCGGTCATAGTGTGCACTCTTTAGATATTAAGAAATGTCTGCTCAAGACATTATTTATATTTGTCTGTTTGGTCTTTTGTGATATTACTTTATTTCTTTTGTAAGTGAAATGTATTTTTTTCAGAAGTTAATGTATCATCAGATACTTTTCCCCTTCCAACAGGCTTCTTTTACTCTCTTTTATTTCTCCTGACATAGAGAAACACTGTAGTTTGGTACTGTTTGCTTGTTGATTTCTATATTTACTTCCTGTTTCTTTCTTCTCATGTGGCCAAATTATATCTAGAGAAGCATCATCTTCGTCCCTATCTTTTCATGTAGGGTTAAAATATCATCTCTTCATATATTTTAATTATTTGAACATATTTTAGGTAAGCAGGAATGACAAGAAACTAACTTAATTCATTCAGACCTAAATATTCATTTTTCCCAAATCACCTTGTTGAGGAGATGGTACTTCCTCTATTGAGTATTCTTGGTACTCTTGTCAACAGTTCAGGTGTCTATCCTATTTACTTTGTAACAGACTCAGGTGCTTGGTGGCAAGCTTATTTGACAGGACAGACTCCCATGTTGTTTCAGCATTATTAAAACTTCAAAGAAATGTATTGTTAATTAGTGGCTGATTAGACAATTGTTGCCTCGCATTTTATTTTTTCCCACTTTAGTTCGAAGCTCATGAAAAAGCTACTATTAGAGTAGCACCCTGACGCTAGGGCCATAACCCAATCTGATTATGGAAAATTAGTTTCATTGAAAGTAATAGGGCTATTGTTTACTGAATAGTTATATCTTTGTGCTATGCATGAAATTATTAATATGCTTCACTAATAAAAAGGAAAGTTGGCAAAAAATCTCAGTGTATTTTGTACATAATCTTTATCACTGAACATTTGTGATGCACAGTGGAAAAATTCTCTGTGGCTTCACAAACATGGCCCACTAAGTCTAGCCGCCTTCCCATGTCAGACACCTTTCAATGAAAGCCTCTGCTTGAGATGTAATTCATCACACTTATCTCAGGTCGCCACGTGTTCCTCTGTGTCATTTCACAGGGAAACACAACATGACATGGTGTAATTAAAGGAATGCAATGTGGTGGCTCCCATTAGAACAAGAAGCAGAATTTTCCAGATCAGCTCATAGGTCTCCACTCCAGCTGCTGCAACGAAGCTTGTAGGCTTTTGTGATGAAAACTGGCCAATCTTGTGTGCTCAGATGTGCAAGGTCTCTACATTTCTGCCCATTTCTATTAAAACCCAAGTCAACTACTGTCAGAGAGTGTTACAGACCTCTTCCTTCAAGCTGTGATCTTGTCAGATCTCATAAACCACACAAGGTTGGGGCTCGGTGTGTGCCTGGATAAGACATCTATTAGAAGAACCTGGAGTATTCTGGGAGGAGATTGGGGGGCTAGCTTACTTTCTCAGTTCAAATGGCATTGTCTTCTGGGTAGTAAATCCCTACTTTTCCTCCATGAACTTCCAGGCTAGAGTGGAAGTGTGTTCATGGATACCAAAAGTTGTCTTCTTTCCTAGAATAGGTCAGAATCATCTCTTGCATTGCTGGCCAGATTACACATCAACTAATGAAGAGTGGGGGCTGTCTTCTTCTCTGCCAGCGTTGGTGTACCGTGATAAAGTGTTCTGGGAAGCAGCTGCTGCCTTCCACTCCAAGGCAGAATCTTCCTGGTGGCCAGAGTGAATTATATACATGCCACATTCAGCAGCACAGAGTGAAGCTGTAAAGTTCTGGAGTTCATCCCTATGATGCGTTTCAGGGGAGGATAATTCCATATATCATAGCCATGCAAATGTAGTTATCCACTCCCACAGTCTAGACTTGTTAACCCACTCCATCTGTCTGAGATAAAGTCTGAAAAAGAAATGAGAGTGCTGAGGCAGAGTGTGGGTTGGAAGTTGTGAAATTGGAAACTATTATTTTCATGATATTTTTATTTATTTATTTATTTATTTATTTATTTATTTATATCTTAGAAACAAGACTCTAATATAAATTAGTCAATAAAAATAAAGAAAGGAGCTCACTCATGTAAGTATGGAATTTTGTTTGAATATTATGTATTTTTATTGGAAAGAGAAACGCTATTTTTCTACCTTTGAAAATAATTTGCTACATGCCAAGAGCTATAGGACAGAAAATGTTTGGCTTGAATACATAGAGACAGAGCTGGGAAATCACTGAGATTGTTTTGTTTTGGACACTATACTTCTTCCTTTCCTGATCACTCTTTATACCCTATTCCCACAGTAACCATAAAAGCCTCAAATCACCGAGAATTCTCCAAATGGATTAATTTCCTTCCAACCTACACTTGCTCATCCACCAGTTCACCTCATGCCCCTATGAACCAATTTTCTTCTCCTTAAACTTTCCATATTTTAAAAACTCTCTTTTCTCATGAGCATGTCATTTAGTATAAGAGGAAAGAACTCTCATGTAATAATTTCTACTAAAAAAATTATCACTGTTGGTCAGCCTGGTGTATGGTCCCTTGCCTGTTCCAGAACAACCAGCCACATCTGTGGGCTCTCACTGCTTTGTTAAAAGTCTAATTGAGTCTAAATAAGAGATTCACATTTCACATATATACATACATACTATTGATATATATCCATATATTTACACACATATAAATACATATGCAACATAATGTGCACAGACATATAGGTAGTACATAATGCACATAGACACAAACATATATATGCATATAATCTCTAATTTATACACACAGATGCATATATACATATATACACATATACCCACATATAAACTTATATAATGTATGCCAACACATACACACAAATAAACACACACACACACATATACAGTTATGCAAGCAAGCACACATATAAACATACATTATTTGTGAGGGAAAGAAGGGAATGAAATAGACAGAATCATCTGTACCAAACAAAGGATTTAATACCAGCACACCTGTTTGTTTAGCATTCTACAGAACAAGGAGTTTACAGGAAGCATTCAGGATTTCCAGTGCCTTTTATAGTTACCTGACACATTCCCAATCACTGGTGGAAGTATCCTCTGAGGATCTAAAAGGTATATCTCTTCTTGGATGCGACTATCTATCTTATCCCCTTTAAACAGGCTTTTTCTGTTTACATGTCCACTTGAACTACATTAATCATTTTAACTGACATCCTTATTAAGTGAAATTGTTCTTAGTAGCCAGACTATAAATATATTCCACTTTATTCGTCATTTATCTTTTCTAAATAATGTTGGCTGCATTTATAAAGAAAGAAAGCCATAACTTGGCCAAGATATAGAAAGCAGGCCTCTGAAGGGAGAAAAGAATTTCAAAGTTATCGGAGAGACAATACTTATTTTTTTTTTTTTTCTTGACAACAGACCCAGGACAGGACCTTGGCTTTCTTTTAAGTGTGAAAGATTGCTTTTTGTAGTCTTCATTCTCTGGCTGTGGAGGAGGCAGAGGAGAAACACCAATCATAAAGGCCTATGCAGCAGGAATAGCAAAAATGGATAAAATTCATCTGCTGCACCTCCTTCCATCTGCATATTCACAGAGACAGAGACAAGAATTCAATATTGATATGTGTTTTAAGACATGGGGCATAGGGACTTAATTTACTGTGATTTTGTGTAGAGCAGAGATACTTAACTTCTAAACATCTCTGCTTCAATAAAAGCCTGCTACATATATGCAGGTAGGTATGTATGAAGGAAGGACTTTGTCATAAAATCTTAGAAGAAACCTGTGTTGAAAACTGATTGTAGATCATTATACGTCTTTTTCTGTGGAGATGAGTAGGTCATTGTATCAATCATGACTCATGCACACTATGGCAACAAATAGCACTTATCCTCAGTAATTCAAAGTTCAAAATCTCACCTGTTCCTCATGCCGTGTCTTTACGCTCACCAGGGTGACAATGCTTCACACACTATTCTTTAAGGCTTCTCTGAAGACCTTACTTCTTTGCACAAGACTATCTACCCTTTAAGGTACAGATAGGTATCATCTTCCATAGAGATTTTAAAGACGTTTTCCCAAAAATCATGTGTCACTTATGTTAACTTTTGACCAGCCCAGATGAAATACAAAGTCTCACATAATGTAGATATGTAAGAGGGGATAATTGTCATAAAATCCTAAAGGCATCACTATCTTAATGTCACAATAGCAATTGCAATGCTTAAAACGTACTACTGAGTTTCATGACTCCTCTTTTCGGTATTAAATTTCACTTATAGTGATAGTTTAATTTTATTCTGTATTTCCTCTGTAGGAGATGCCATCCTAAAGAGTTTTCTGACCTAGCTGATAGCCCAGGAATTCTTGGATATACATTGACCATTTGATATTAGATTATAGCTTGATTATTCATGTTCTGGATACCATAAAATTTTAAAAAGAAAGAAAATTCACTTTGCATGGGCACTATATTGACTGTGTAGAGTCTCACCACCAAAAATCAATGAGGTTGTCACTTTTTCTTGTTAAAACAATTCTCCTGTCAAGTTGGTTATTTCACTGATCTTAATTAACAATTGGATTCTATGCACTAATCAGCAGTCTCTTTGGTTATATGACAATTAACTATTATAACTATTAGAAAAATTCACTAAAATAAAATAATGGGAAAGCACACTGTTTCAATCATTAGGGCTACACAGGCAATCTGTATATCTTAGTAGCTTTTCTTCCAAACACATTTTTGTTTTTTAATACATTTCTTATTCAAATTCTGTTTTAGTAAATTCATTTGCCATGTATATAAAGAATAGAGGGTGGGTAGGTTGGAAGAAGAAGGAATTGAATCAATTATAACCATTTACACATCAGCAGTGTGAATTTTAAAAATTTATATCCCAAATCTATTTGGTACTATCTCAGAAAAATGGGAATAGGGCTTCCTCAAGACCCAGATATCTACTCCTTGGAATATACCCAGAAAATGCTCCAGCACACAACAAGAAAATTTGCTCAACCATGTTCATAGCAGCCTTATTCATAATAGCCAGAACATGGAAACAGCTTAAGTGTCCATTAGTAGAAGAATGGATAAAGAAACTGTGGTACATATACACTGTGGAATACTACTCAGCTATTAAAAACAAGGAATTCCCGAAATCTGTGGATAAATGGATTGAGCTAGAAATGAGCATAATGAGTGAGTTAACCCAGAAGCAGAAAGACTCAAATGGTATATACTCACTTATATCTGCATATCAGCCCAAGGGGCATGCCCCACGAAAGCCTTCACTTACCAGGAAACTGGGACAGAGGGGAGGACATCCCATTGGGACTCTAGATGAGAGAAGCATGGGAGAATAGCAAAGTAGAAGGATCCAGAGGGTCCTAGAACCTATAAGTAGAACATTATGATAGGCAGATTTGGGACCAGGGGTCCCGCTTAAACTAAGGCACCAGCCAAGGACAATACAGGCGGTAAACTTTAAACTCCTACCCAGATCTAGGCAATGGTCAGAACATTCTCCACAGTTGAGTGGAGAGTGGGATATGACTTTCTCACTTACTCTGGTGCCTCACATTTGATCATGTTCCCTGGAGGGGGAGACCTGGTGGCACTCAGAGGAAGGACAGCAGGTTACCAAGAAGAGACTTGATACCCTATGAGCATATACAGGGGGAGGTAATCCCCCTCAAGAACAGTAATAGGGGAGGGGAATAAGGGGAAAATGGGAGGGAGGGAAGAATGGGAGGATGCAAGGGATGGGATAACCATTGAGATGTAACAAGAATAAATTAATAAAAAAATTTATATCCAATAAATAAAATTAGTGTTGAGTACTTTTCCTCGATTTGATAACCCATGTCCCCATCTCTCTATTTTTCCACTACTTATGATATCATTGAAGTTTATTTATCAGATATTGCTAGAATCCTTCTATCAGCTATGTATAACCTTTCAAAGTAATATAGGACTTTCTCATTAAAATCTCCAACTATTCTTTCAACAGCTAATTTGAAAGAAATGAGAGTTTTATTATTAGGCAAAATGCTTTGAGCACCTATCAATTGATTCCTAACATAAAATTGGATATATTTGTCTAGATGTTTACTTCTCTATATTAAACAATACCCCAAATTCAGAGGCTTAAAATAATATTTATTTTCATTCAGGGTTTGTGGGTCAGCTAGTCTCTGATGAACAGCTCCATGTCATATTGCAAGCAGTGCTGAGAGTGGCTGTGTGTGTGTGTGTGTGTGTGTGTGTGTGAGAGAGAGAGAGAGAGAGAGAGAGAGAGAGAGAGAGAGAGAGAGAGAGAGAGAGAGAGAGAGAGAGAGAAAGAGAGGCAGGTTATGGTGACTCCATGTATATAAATTATAGAGCTATGTTCGGGTTGAGAAAAGAATTAGCACTGTTTGTAATGACGGAAAAGGTGCCACAGAAGAAACCCAATGGTGTACAATGCCTGTAAGCTGCTGTTCACTTAAGATACGTTAACATGGTTGTGACAAAACAAGTCAAAGCAGTGAGCTGAGCATCAAAGAAAGAGAAGCTCATCCCTTCCATCCAGAAGGTAGGAGGGGAAAAACTAATTCTGAATAGGAGTATTTTCTTCTACAAAATTCAATCCCTCTGTTCATATATTTTGGCAGGAAGACCTATCTTAAAACACTGTGTCCAGTATGACTCACCACAGAATCTCAGGTCCCACATGGCTAAGCAAAGTCCACTGGGCCCAGCAAGACTCAGAACAGAGCACTATTCCTCTCCTAGTTTCTTTTTTCTGAATTCTCTCTCTAACGCTTTAGTTCATCCACTTTATTATCTGGCAAGTCCCCTAAAAGGACTGAAAACACATCCGGTGGGAGTCAAAAGATTATTTTCTTATGTACTAATATTCAGATGGAAAAGAGACTTTCGATCTCCCAGAAATTAATGGGACTTGGAAGAAAACCAACAAAGGTATTCACATTCTGTGTGTAAAGGCCTTTTGCATAGAATAGTGTGTTTTACCTTTTTTTAATTTCAATTAATCTTCCTAACACACAACTTGATTGTTCATGAGGACTAATATGTATATGGAAAAGACTATGCAAAGAGACTATATGGATTAGGCAGAGGGGAAGCTGCCTATTTGTCAAACACTAAAGAACAGTGGTGATATATTCAGTCAACAAATTTATAGTAATTCACATTTGAGAGTTTGATGTATACAACATAGCGTTTTCAATTGATTCAACTGCATTTGGGGTAAGCTGCTAGCACAGAGACAAATTGCCTTTTTGCTACAAGACAAAGCAAGGAGTCATGAAGAATGACCATAATACTGATGACGCTATTTTAATAATAATGTTAAAACACATATGTATATGGCATGGAAATTAATGTGATTTGACCAAATAGCTAATAGCTATACTCAGAATAAAAATTCATTGAGCTTTGAAAGAAACATTATTTTCTGTGTCCTCACCTTCAAAGATACCTTCTCACCTTAATATTTGTATAACAAGCAGATTTCTCCTTTACTTTCAGGTGTTCAAACAAAATATCTCAATATCAATTTAGGATTTTTTTTTAAAGGCATGATATTGAGTGATAAAGAAGGAGGAGTGAATTGAGGGAAAGGTAGGGATGAATGGGATCAAAAGACATCTTAAAGTGCACAAAAAAAGCACTAAAAAAGGAAAGAAAGGATTCTGGTGAGATTTTCAAGTTTTGATGAAGGCTAGACATTGAAGCATAGCACTCTCCATTACTGAGAAGGACAGAGAATCTAGAACATAGCAAAGGATTCTCAAGACCCATCCAAGGAAGACCATGTGAGAAAAAGAAGGGAAGCAATATGGTAACAATTTAAATTTAGTATCACCCAAGCCTATTGTCTACAGGTTAAACTAATAGAATTGCTTGTCTCTCTGCCTGATTCCTAACTCACAGCTGATGGCTGCTGAGGTTTGAAGGCTCTTCATTGCCTGAGAAAGGATGCATTCCATGTAGCCTCAGGCATCTCTACGTGGTTGACCCATGAAAGAACTGATATAAGGCTTTGGTTTCCAGAATCTGCTCTGCAACAAGGGATGAATGGAAGATGTATAATACAGAGGCTCAGGGTGAAAAATAATGAAATTAGACAAAAGCATGCAGGCATTCAGGAGAAGAAAGAGTGCAGCTCTTCCTTTCTTGAGGAGTGGGTCAGAGCAGCGCATGTATACTACATAGGAGCTATAAAGGAGAGTGTGAAGAACAAGGGAGCAAAGCCTCTCAGCCCGATGAGTGTTAGCTGAACTGTGTTGTTCCTTCTCACGTTGGCCAGGGCCAATTTACGCAGATCTTCATTTGCTTCTCATGCTCCATTTCCACCAAATGTCTTTTCAGTTCGGATAAAGCTTCTCTCAGCCAGACTTTACTTCTGTCTTGCACTGGCATAATTACAGAAAATTGCACTGTTTGCTCAATTTTTGCAAATTGAGCTAATGCAAAACTATGTAAATTATTTACCAAAAAGGAGCAAAATCAAACAAGTAAATGGGCTTGCGCTGCACATTAAGGGAGCACCGTGGCACAACAGCTCCTTGGTTACAGAGCCAGCATGATTAACTTAGCCCAGGGCTACACAGCAGGCTCTCCTGTCTTTGGCTCTGGTGAGATTCAGAGGGGCTGGCCTTCCCCTGCCCCCACTCCAAAGCCCTAATCAATTTCCCCCAGAACTTTTAAGTCATCTGGAGAGTGTAGGGAGGTCACTCTGTTGTAGTGTGATTAAGGCAAAGCTCCCCAGCTCTTTATTCTTTCTTCCCATGCATCTTTCACTGTGCGTATTGCCCTTCTCCCCTAGCTGCTGTCTTTGTATAATTTGTGTATTAAAATATTTTCATGCATTTTTTTTACAGTTTTAATTTGTAAAAAGAGTAGGAACCATCTTAGAACCATACTTTTCTGAGAATACACTTGCTACTGGATGTCTTGTTTTTGTTTTGTTGTTGTTTTCTGTCCGGCCACTATTCTGGACTAGACATCTGATTAAGGAAAAGTTATGGGGCTGTAGGATGGTTTAGTAGTTAAGAGTGCTTGATGCTCTTTTAGAGGGTGGGGTTTGGTTTCTTACACCCACATGGGAGTCTCACAACTGTCTATGACTCTTATTTTAGGAATCCAGTGTCTTCTACTGGAAATCATGGGTACTGGTTTGTATGCACAAGTACACACACGCACACACACACACACACACACATATACACACACACACTAATTATTATACATATATTAAAACACAAAGTTACTCAGGTACACCATCAGATATGACACATTCATCATAGTGATGGGGTTTATACAGTACACGAGAAGAACCAGTGGTTGTATTATACTTACATGTAAATTTTAAATAACTCTGTCAAGCTATACAACATTGTGGTGTCACTATTGCCTGTAAAACTGCTAGATGATGCTTACAGCTATTTAGGAATAGGCTACACTGGTAAGTTTAAAGCCTATGTACTATATCCCCCATGTTTCATTAGCTGTCAATGTTTTTTTCAGTACACAATGTTCACAAAGGGATAGAGAAAAGATGGAAAAATAGAGTTGGGAGTAAAGAATGAAGGCAGACATTTTAGGTATTTAAATACCTTTAGCTATAAATTTCATCCTTTTGTTGGTTGTTAAGTGATGTATTAATATTTTATTTTTATTAATGTTTTAAATTTCAGTTACCAAACTGAATTCCTTTTTTTATGCTTTCCCAGGAAAGAAAGTAAATATAAGAGAAAGAAATCCAAGCTATGGGAGTGAGGAGTGTAAGAATAATAGAATATAAATTACGTGTGTCCTAAGGGTTCAAAGAAGGGAAGGGTTCATATACATTCATGAATTCTAGTAATTAAAAAGGAGTGATCTTACATTAGTTATTCAGCATGTCTGTGGAGGGCATAAGGGACTGATAGAGACAAACTTGTTCTCCATGAGTCACATGTAGAAGGAAAAGGCTGAATGAGATTCTAAACAATGAGGTCATGTGATAATTTTACATGAGGTTTGATTATTATTACCATTAAGGGCAATGGCATGATAGCAGGCATTCTACTAGTAATTGACGGTTGCTTCTAGCAATGTGGAACACACAGCTGGACCTGGAGAGAGAAATTGAATGTCCTTATGCTTACGAGTAGCTAGCACTCACAGTCTACATGGATGTCAGTTTATGTGTGGCTAGGTATATAGCAAGCCAGAATTTTTTAAATGAAGTCATTGTTCTGAGGGATGTGCTATGAAAATTGATTATGACAAACATCCCCAAAATGTTCTCTTCATCACTCTCTCAATTGTATTTTGTCCTGTGGCACTATATTGTCTCTCCTTAACCTCGTGGTCCTCACCCGCATGATGTCTTCCTAGCCTTCAGAGTTGGTGATGATTCTCCTTTCCTTTTCTTCCCTTTATCATATTTGTAGAGAGCAAGATATCTTCTCCTATGCCACTTATTATATTTAAATGAGTTGTAACTTTGATCTAAGGGAGCCAGTATCAGAAGCACACTCCACGCAAATAACTCTCTTTATAGTCTTTAGTTCAACTCAAATAAATTCTATTTGACACAATCTAACTGGTTGCTTGAAAAATTACTTGTGGTAGTTTGTAGAGTTGACATTTATTGTATTATAATTTTGAGTTTCTGTGCCTTAAAACGGATCTAGTACATGATACATTGGAAATAGAAAGTTAGAGTTGTTCCTAAAATATTTTAATATCTTTAATTTGAAGAGCACCTCTTAAAATCATCAACAACTCAGTGTTAGCATTCTACTTTTAGACATAATCTCTTTGCTTTATTTTCTGTTTCACTAACTGCAATAGCCCTATTTTTATATCACCTCAGGGTGAAGTAGTTCCACACATCCCTTGATAGTAGCTAACTAGACTGAAAACCAACACAGGAAGAGTAAAACTATTCTTAGCATTGAAAACCTAGCCTAGTATCCAGTGTTGTAAAGTCAGGAATCTTGGATGGAGAACATGTATCTACCACTTAACTGAGCCAGCATTAGTACAATAATATATTATCAATATTATCCATCAGATAAGTAAAGTCCTCAACCCACATCGAGGAAACTTCTCTTACAAAACCAACAATGGCCATTGCAGAAAAGCACAAAAAAATCCAAGTGCGGAGATTGTATGTGGAGCCCAGTCACAGGGGATTCATCTACAATAAACTCCTTCACCTACGGCTCATGAAACATGTGGAAGAGGAAGCATAAAGATTGTGAAACATATACTTCAAGGCTCTTTCTTCACTTTTTCTTCTAACAGATTAAGCGTGTCAGGTTTTATGTTGAGGTCATTAATCTACTTGGACTGGAGTTTTGTGCAGTGTGATAGATATGGATCTATTTGCATTTTTGTACACATAGACATCCAGTTAGACCACTACCATTTGTTGAAATTGCTATCTTTTTGTATGCTTTTGGCTTCTTTGTCAAAAATCAAGTGACCATAGCTATGTTGGTTTATTTCTGGTACTGCAATTCAATTCCATTGATCAACCAGACTATTTCTATGCCAGTACTATGCCATTTTTAATTACTCTTGCTCTATAGTATAGCTTGAGATCAGGCATGGAGATTCCTCTGGAAAATATTTTATTGTACAGGATTGTTTTAGCTATTATGTTTTTTCCCATATGAAGTTGAGAATTTGTCTTTCAAGGTGTGTAAAAAAAATTGTATAGGTATATTGTGATAGGGATTGCGTCTCATAAGATGGCCATTTTTGCTATGTTTATTCCCAAATCCGTAAGCATGGGAGATCGTTCCATCTTCTGGTATGTTCTTTGATTTCTTTCTTCTAGGACTTGAATTTTTTTTCATACAAGTCTTTCACTTGCTTGGGTAGAATTGCCCCAAGATACCTTATATTATTTGTGGCTATTGTGAAGGGTGTTGTTTCCCTAATTTCTTTCTGATCCCTTTTGTCATTTGTATGCAGGAGGGCTACTGAATTTCTTGAGTTGGGTATGTATCAAGCCACTTTGCTAAAAGTGTTTATCAGCTGTAGGAATTCTTTGGTCGAATTTTTCGGGCCAATTATGTATACTATTATATCATCTGCAAATAGGGATAAAAGTTACTTCTTCCTTTCCAATTTGTATTCCTTTGATCTTTAGTTGTCTTAATGCTTTAGCTATGACTTCAAGTAGTATTTTGAAGAGCTACAGAGAGTGTCTTGTCCCTGGTTTCAGTAGAATTGATTTAAGTTTTTCTCTATTTAGTTTATGTTGGCTACAGGTTTGTTGTAAATTACCTTTACTTTGTTTAGGTATATGCCTTTTATACTCCATCTCCCTAAGACTGTTACCATGAATTGGTGCTGAATATAGTAATTTTTTGGCATCTGAGGGAGATGATCATGTGTTTTCTCTTTCAGTTTTTTTTAATATGGCCGATTACATTGATGATCACTACTGCATGCATGGGAAGAAATCTATTTGGTCATGGTAGATGAGATTTTGATTTTGGATTCAGTTTGTGAGTATTTTATTGAGTATATTTTTAATCAAAAAATCATAAGGGAAATTGGTTTGAAATTCTCTTTCTTTTTGGATTTTTGTGTGGCCTACGTATTAGGGTGACTGTGGCTTCATAGAATGAGTTTAGTAGTGATTCTTCTGTTTCTATTTTGTGGAGTAGTTTGAAGAGTATTGGTATTAGTTCTCCTTTGAAGGTCTGGTATCCCTCAACCAAAGAATGGATAAAGGAACTGTGGTACATTTACACAGTGGAATACTATTTAGCTACTAAAAACAAGGAAATCATAAAATTAGGATGCAAAGGGATAGAAGTGGAAATGATTAACCTGAGCAAGGTAACCCAGACCCAGAATGACACACATGGTATATACTCACTTATAAGTAGATATTAGCCTACATAGATGTCTTCTGAGAGACTCCACCCAACTGAAGATTGAGACAGATATTGGGTCTCGAAGCAGAAAGCTGAGAGTTGTATGGAAGCAGGGGAGGATGGAAGGCCTGGGAGGGGTTAGGAGATCCACAGGGAGACCATCAAGGTGGGATCTGGACACAGGGGGACCTGCACAAACTGATGATGCAGATAACGTAGACTCCCTGTTCGATTTGTAGCCAATAGTAAGATGATTTTCCAAGTGAGGAGAGGGAAGACAACCACTGAACCTTTGACATGTACTCTGGTGCCCACGATTTGATCACTGTCCCTTGGCAGGAGAGTCTTGCAAGCCCACAGAGGAAGGGGATGCATGCTATCCTAATGAAGACTGATAGGCTGTTGGCAGACAGTGGGGTAGGATGCTCCCCCTTCAGAGATCTAGGTGAGAGGAATAGGAGAGAAGAGGGGGGAAGGGTAGGAAAAGGAAGATAAGAGGGAGGGGATGACAATTGGCATGCATGTGTGAATAAAGTATAATAAATAAAAATTATAAAAAGGTCATTCCCCCCCGAAAATAAATAAAAGTTTCAAAAAACAAGTAAAAAAAATGTGGAACAGAGGAAGAACATGTTTGCTTTGAGATTGTGTCTCCTGGTGGTATCAGAGGTATACCCAAAAAGTTTCACTAACATGAGGGCTTACATATGAGCTGAAGAAGGACAACAACAGGAGAGAGGTTGATGTGGATGAGTGCATGCCCAGGAAATCTCAACCTTAAATTAAGAAATACAGTCAACTTTAGAATGATAAGAGGGATATAGTCTTCTCGAGGCCAAAGTACAACAAATTGTTATCCAATACCAAGTGATCAGCCTTAAAAATATGTACAGAAGTAACGTTTTACAGACTGAGTATGTTTTTATGAATATATGTACACACTTATATGTATATAACAAAATTAATGAAAAATGGCCATGTATTTGAAAGAAAGCAAAGGCAATATATTGGAAGGTTTCAAGGCAGGTAAAAGAAAGAAGAAATGGAATGATTGCATTATAATCTCTAAGAAAATAATGAAAAATAGTATTTTTCTAGTCAGAAGCACACCTAAGGGTTAACATATGTGAAAGTCATTGCAGATGGTAAGAGAAACAGGCTAAAGTCATCATGATTTTCTGATTGTAGTTTTTTTTTTTTTTTTATGATGTATTGGATTAATTTGTCTAGTTTACATTTGGGTTACCAATTATCATCACTACCCTGAGTCTATCTCTTCACGCCTGGAGTTCAAGAAGGAGGTTGCAATTGTGAAAGGGAGGCAAAATCTCTTCGGATCTATTTATTTTCATCACTGACAATGATCTTTTGACATGGCCAATGGAGATGATGCAGGTGCATACAGGAGGAGAGTAAACTAGATAAGAATAGTATTTTTTAAAGCAGGCTGTCATATGGCAGCAACTGGAGATGTGGCCACCTGGGCTTACTGCCAAAGAGAGCATATTCAGGAATAAAGGAAGAGACGAGCTCCAAGACACAGAAGTGAAGGTCTAAAGGTTGGGAGAGGTTTTATTTGGAGGAAGAATAGCCTGAATTTTGTGGGCCAAAGGCCGTTCCTCTGTCAGAAACATTCTAAGCAAAGTAGAAAAGAGCTCAATTTCCTGATAAAGCATAATGTTACTTTATGATCTGTTACTATTCTAATTTATCAGCAAAAAAAAAAAAAGAAAAAAAGAGTTGATTACATATCTAAGTATGTTGACAAGTCTAAAAGTGGAATAAACGACTATGGCTGTCTGTGCGCTATGTCATTATTCACAAGCCTTTGTTAGTTTTAAGCAGGTCTTCCTGCCCTGCTCTTAATTCTAGTTTAAGTCATCCTAGGCACGGGCTGCACAGTTATTGGAGAGGCCTGCCTTAGTGATGCACAAGCTTTTTCATATTATCAAGGCTGATTCTTACTCATTCTCTCCAGGAAGCTCATTTCTACTGGAATTAAAGCTTATAAGATGAAAACTTGCTTGTACTTAGCTAAAGATGAGGTATCTCTGACTTCCAGATATATTGAGCCATCTGCTTACCTGAAATGCCATACTTAGTATTTTTAATACATTCTTAACTTAATAAGGTAAAAAAAAATTGGACAAACCCTTTTTATATGGATCCATATCTCTGCAAATATTTTTATTATCCACCTAATTCCTATACATCTAGATTGAAGAATATATCTGATAGTAAAGGCACATACTCAGTTATGTGCTTTGTTCACATTTCCTAATAAAAATCTTTTTCTTCCATTCAACTAGGTCTACTTTTACTATATTTTCCTAGGATTCTGTTATTTCCTTCTAGAATGTTTACAACAAGCTATTTTAGTGGCCTATCTTCAATTCTTCTTCTTTCCTGCAGCCAGCATTATTCTCTAAACAAAATTTTACCTGAAATCCGTTATTTTAAAATCTCTCTCCCTAGATTATATCTGAATTTTACTTAGTGTTTCCTAACAGGAACTTCAGAAATCCTCTACAGTCCATCTCTTGCTGCCCCACCAGTGATGATGGACCACAGTTTCCTTTCTCTACCAGCCTCAGCCTTTTCCTGGCAACTATCACAGTCCATGATCCTTCTCTCCTTTTCCGTTTGCTGACAGCATGAAGTCTGTTCTCTACCCTCAGTCCTTATTCTTCACAGCAGCTCAATGCTCACTTCCTTGAGAAGATAGTCTTAAGCTTCTGGATTCATATCAAACACCCTAACCATGCAAGCATGCAGCTCACGTTTAAAGTGTGTCACTTGTGGTTTTGCATAGGTTGTGTAGGTGGAAATGTTTTTCTTGCTTAGGAATAAGCCTCCAGCAATATCAAGGCCAACATTTGTTTTTGTTCCGAATTGTTTCCCCAGTATTTCATTCTACACTTGACATCTATTACACATTCAGTGAAGAACTGTTATGTGGGTACACGTATCCACCAATGAATCAGAAGGTACAGTGGTAGCCCATATGGCTATGAATATCAAATCTCTATCCTTATCAGGAAGAGGCTAAAGATCTCAGCCAGTGTATATGGTGGTAATAATTGTTGAGTTTCTATTTCAATAAATTTCAAAGGAATACGTTGTTCGAGTAAGGATTGTTATGAGTGCTAAGGATGGTATTCAGTCGATGGGCTTGGAGTGTTTTTAAGCTGTGTTAGGAAAACTTAGAGTGAGGAATAATAAGAGAGAGAAATACAGCAGGCCAGAGCCAGTTGGCAGTAATGAGGAAAAGAGCGATTGCCAGCTCCTGCACTTTTTAGCGAGACAAGAATGTGATCAAAACGATTAAAACCTCAGGGATCACACATCAAGTCAGTGCACTTGCCAGCCAGCAATCAAATCTTCATCCAGTGTACCAGGAAATCTCTGGCACAGAACCAGAGATGATTTGTATTTGGTTATGAAGCATCTTAGCTGTTAGCAACTTTAGGAGCACAATGTTTCCTCTGGCCTACTATCCTGGAAAGGTTCATTAGGAGTTCCAAACAACCTCCTGCCGCCCAACCTAAGAGAGATAGGAATAAACACACAATAATGACTGCAAAGCCCAGATGTTGTTGAGACATTGTGTAACCATCTCCTCTAGGAAAATGGATAGAGTGGGATGAGAGATTACAAAACTAGTCAATGGCAGAAATCGAATACTGTCTATATGACAGCAAAGTTTATGTGGAAATCTTGCCAGGATTCAGCCTCTTTGCTAATTTAAAAGAGAAGTAATTCTGTATGTTATGTTGAACTCTTGGTGGTATCATAAGCTTAGAACACTGTCTACAATATATCATGTCCCAACTTATACATTAATCCTGGTACATTCCAGGAGAAGAGAGGGAGACTAAGCATTTGGGTCATATAGAATTTATTTATGTTGATTTTTATGAAAGCAAGTAAAACAAATACATATCTCTTAGCTTCTGATATGATTCTCTGTATTCAATGGAAGAAGGTTAGTTGGAATCATTCACAGTTATCTCATTTGGCCTTTCGTCTTGGCAAGCATGCATGCAGCCTGAGTCTGTCTGTAAAGAAGGAACCCAAAGGACAAGTCATTGATCATTGTAAACATCCCTGGCAGGACCATCCCTCTTGGACTGTTTTGGTTCATAGAAAAAGTAACTTATGCCAATAGTGTAGTCACCACGTCACTTCTGAAGCATTAAAAGCCAGCTGTTATTGTATGATACAACCACATTATGGACCTTTAATGATCATAATGAGAAGAAGAATCTTGTTTGGAAATATTTTCTGGGCACATGATTGACCTAGGAATGGATACTATGATATTGTATTTATCTGCCATTCCTTCTTCCTGTGGAACTGAGACTGCATGGCAGAAACCCAGATCTCACAGCATTGGTTTCTGCATTTAGGGTTTCTAAAAAAGAATGAAGGACAGACTAGCAAAACTATTCCCCTACGCTACCCACTGTACCTTCTCCTCCTTCTCTTCTCTTTCCTCCCCTTTCCTCCTTTCCTCTGCTGCTCCTTCTTATCTTCCTGTTTTCTCTTTCTGTTCCTCCTCTTTCCATCCATGCTCTTCCTCTGTCTCTTCCTCTCTGCCTTTCCCCTTCCGCTCTGTTTCTCTTTTTTCTGCTCTGTCTCTTCTCTTCTTTCTTGCCTTCTCCATCTCTGCATTTGCCTGTTCCTTCTCCTCTCCCTCTATTCCTTCCTTCTCTTCCTACTTTGCTATATTTTGCTTCAGCCTCTTGGCAGAGTGAAGTAAACCAGAACCCAAACTACCTGGCAGGCTACATATCCATCTGTTGTATATTCCACACCTAGATGACTCTATATCTTCTTCCTTTCCCTTAATGGTATTACTCATCTCCTATGTATTGCATGTTAAGATCATTTTTCAGTGAGAATTGTTTTGACATAGAGTCTTCATACATAGCTTGGAATGGCTTCTTTCCACCTTGATACTTCTTTTGCTGTCCATGCCCAATGTGGCACATGGCCCTGTAATGGCTCTTTACTTTCTTTTATGTATATTTTGTTTATTATAACTTATTCACATTACATCCCAATTGTTATCCCCTCACTCTTGTATTCCTGTTCCCAACATCTCTTCCTCTTCTGCTCTGTTCCCCTCCCCTAGACCTCTGATGGGGGACTGTCCTACTCCACTGTCTGCTTATAGCCTATCAGGTCTCATCAAGATAACATACAGCCCCTTCCTCTGTGTGCCTTCAAGTCCTTCTTACCAAGGGGCAGTGATCAAATTGTGGGGAACAGGGTGTACGTCAGAAGTCCCACACCATCAGGTGGAGAATCAGCTGTCCATCAGCTGCATCTGATAGAGATTCTTGGTTCTCTGCATGCGTTGTCCTTGGTTGACACTTCAGTTTGTGCAGGCCCCCCTGTGTCCAGATCCACAGGCCATGATGATCTCCCACTGGAGCTCCTGCTTCCTCCATGACCTTCCATCTCTCCACTCTTCACCTTTTTTTGAGTTCCAGTATCTATCCTGAATCCTAGCTGAGTGAAGTCTCTCAGAAGACATCTATTTGGGGCTAATATTCAATTATAATCTACTTATAAGTGAGTATATACCATGTGTGTCTTTTGAGGTCTGGGTTACCTCACTCAGGATTATTGTTTCTAATTCCATCCCTTTGCCTGCAAATTCAAGAGTTCCTTGTTTTTGATAGCTGAATAGTATCCCATAGTTTAAGTGTACCATAATTTCTTTTTCTATTCTTTGGTTGAGGGATTCTAGGTTGTTTCCAGATTCTAGATATTACAAATAAGGCTGCTATGAACATAGCTGAGCAAATGTCCTTGTTTTATGGTGGAGGATTTTTCTGGCATGTGCCCAGGAGTGGTATAGCTGGATCATTTTTAAAAACAGAATTATTTGGTTTGTTGGTCTTTAATTTCTTGCGTTCTTTATCTATTTTGGATATTAGCCCTTTGTCAGCTGTAGGGTTGGTGAAGACATTCTTCCAATTTATGGGCTGTCGTTTTGTTCTGTTGCCAGTGTCCTTTGCCTTACAGATTTTTTTCAGTTTCGTAAGGTCTCATTTATTAATTATTGGTCTTAGAGCATAAGCTGTTCGTGTTCTGTACAAGAACTTGTCTCCTGTGCCAATGAATCCTCTTTGGTGCCTGTTTACTTAAGCAAGCTTTACTCTCATAGCACTTGAGGGACAATTGATTCCAGAGTGTGTCTTTATGTGTGTTTTACACTTGTTCATGTATGAAGACAATTGACACTTATATGAGTGTGTGTTTTGTCTATAATGTTTCATTTTAGACATTAACTTTTTGTTTTCATAATTTTTCTGTGTACCATAGAGTACCAAGTAAGTATCAGATGTCTATGGGCACAGACAGGAACGGTATGTGTATGTGATGAAGCAGTGACTTCAGTAGCCTGAAATCACAAAGCAGAATGATCCACAGGTGCCAGGGCCATGCACTAGTCACACTAAGGGCCCTGGTCTGCCAGTGAAACTAGCTGACATTATAGTAGCTGTGACAGAGACAGATAAAATGGCTCTCCTACAGTGCAGTTGTACCTAGGCTTCCAAATGGCTCCCACAATATCCTTTCCATGCAACAGACCCCCTTGACATTAGAAGAAATATCACCAATACTAGCCTGCCATCTGGGCATCTCTCATCAGACATCTGCTGTCGGCTGATGCAGGCAAATGGCAGAGATGCTGCAGGTTTAACATTTTTTAAATAGTGTATGACACAGACAGTTGAACTCTGGTACAATGTCTGCAGGAAGAAGACCTTTCCATAATCGCAATGATAAAGAAAAAGGACTGTTTTTGATCTTTGAAAAGGCAAAGTGAACTGTTGTTCAACTATACACACTCAAGGTATGATGCTAGAAGAAAGGGTTTTGAAGAGAAGTGTTCAGTCTGGCAAAATTAGCATTAAAAAACCCTTATCACACAGAGGAAGGATAGCAGGCTACCAAGAAGAGACTTGATACCCTATGAGCATATTCAGGGGGAAAAGGTCCCCCTCAGTGATAGTCATAGGGGAATGGAGTAAGGGGAAAATGGGAAGGAGTGAGGAATGAGAGGATACAAGGGATGGGATAACAATTGAGATGTAATATGAATAAATTATTAAAATATATTTTAAAAACCCTAATCTCAGAGGTATCCCAAATTATATTTCTCAGTCTTAGAAATTTCTATACATTTTTAGAAATTAGTAATTTGTCTACACATAAGTATTTTCTCTCTCCTTTAAGGACTTGTATATCCTCTCTGATTATTTCCAAGCAGAATTGTTAGAAGATGCCTTTTGCAAGGGGTAATTATTATGCCACATACATAACAATACTTATTTAATTGTGTTTAAACAAAAGAGTGAGATGAGTGGAAATGGAAGTCAGGGGCATTTCTGAGATTGTAGATATATTTAGCTAAATACAGATTTCTTTGTAGATTCTAGGATAATTGTTAATCATAAACAAAATCCTAGGTGGGTTATGGTGCTTTTTCGTATGAGAACTTGCATTTTGCCATAGCATAATCAAAGTAGTTTCAAATATTACTATATGTTTTAGAAAATTATCTGCATGGTAGTAGATAAGAATCTAACATGTGATTGCCCCATCTAGAAAGACTCAGTAGTAAAGAAAGCTGATGGTATATGTTTCTCCCCTCACACAAATGGATCCCACACGAATTATACTAGGAAATTATTACCACAAAATTTCAGATCAGTATCTGAAAAAATATAGGATGGAATGGTTTAATCTAGAATTATAGTCAGTGTAAATATCTTTCAAAGGTAAAAATCTAGAAAGAAATCTGTCAGGTGCAGAAGCTGAAAGAATTCATCTTCACATGACTTCAATTTATCTCTTTTGGCAGGAGGTAAATATCAGAAGTGGTCTTCTGCTTTCAAAGTCTTCAAGTCTACCTCCCATTGTCAGGAGTAAAACCTCTAGTAACACATGTCCCCTTTTAAACAGAATTTTCTAGAACACAAACTCTACCATGATCATAAACGCCTACGATACCAACCTTGTACTCAAGTCCAGCCAGATGAAGCCATTTACTTCTTAAGTCAGTCCTGGTTTCACATTCCTGCTTTCATTGGCTTGTCTTCTCATTTGCATACTTCTTCCCCTTTAGGGTACCCTCCCTCAACCACAACTTTGTTTGCTTTTTGTTTCCTTGACAAAAAATTACTCTACATTTTGAAACATGCTGTTTATTTTTATTTTTTTTCCTTTTTTTTTTTATTAATTTATTCTTGTTACATCTCAATGTTTATCCCATCCCTTGTATCCTCCCATTCCTCCCCCCCCCTCATTTTCCCATTATTCCCCTCCCCTATGACTGTTCCTGAGGGGGATTACGTCCCCCTATATATTCTCATAGGGTATCAAGTCTCTTTTTGGCTACCTGCTGTCCTTCCTCTGAGTGCCACCAGGTCTCCCCCTCCAGGGGACATGGTCAAATGTGAGGCACCAGAGTATGTGAGAAAGTCGTATCACACTCTCCACTCAACTGTGGAGAATATTCTGACCTGTTTATTTTTTAACATTAAAAAGTATCATCATACTCCCTGTGTCATTCAAGGACATTCAAGGTCATTTCATAACCTTTTGCTTTACTTCTTGAACAAGCAATGTCACAAAACAACATTTATATAATCATTTCTGAATACCAAAATATGAATTCGCTTTTAAAATCAGCCTAATTTTCCTTTTGCATATATTACAGAGAGACCAACTTGCATGGCCACAAACTTTTTTAGTATTAAGACAAATTACTCTAAGAAAAATCAAGGATACTGCTCAATCTGAAGTAAATTCCCAATTTTCAAAAGAAAAAAAAAGTTACTGGTTTGAAAAAGGAAAATAAAAGAAGGTTATTTATCTCAATCCACGAAGATGGCAGACAGACATACTGGGGATGTACAATGGAGTAAAATGTAGAAAAATGCATTAGAAAATGTAATTGTGCATAAATCATGTACAAAGTAGAAACCACAAGTTCTGTATTTGGCAAGCATTCTTTTCTTTTGCATAATTCTTTCATTTTTATCTTGTTGCTTTCACTCTTTTCTCATATATACAGCTACATAAAACAAAGATGTAAACTATATGCAATTAAAATGAGAAAATAGCCAAAAGCAATGTATTGATAATTATGTTAAAATCTATACCATGAGGAGTATTGCATTGTGTAGCATCTCATTTGTCATGTATTGAAATCAGCATCTCTGTTCTCTCCAGAAACTGATGATTTGTTTTTGGCAACTATTTACAGATTTAACAAATTTTGTCAACCACTGTGTTAACCAAATTATAAATATTGCATGCTCTCTGTCATCTGAGAATCCAGGATCCATATCTGCAGATATGAATAAAAAATTTGGAATAGCTGAAAGGATAAGGGAAGTAAAGAGAAATCATTGCTGGGGTGAGCATTGAATGGGCAATAAAGAAAAGCTTACAGAGTACCAGTTTTCTAATGGGGGTATCAAAAACAAGGAACTTCTAATTAGTGGGGGGAGGGAGATAACACTGATCAAAGAAGGAGGAAAGCAAAATTATAACAAAGATATCTAAAAGCCGTATAAGAAGTTATATTGATAAGTCTTTGCCTAAATCACCCTTATGAAAAGCGTAAGTCTCTATAAATATACACATAAAGGTTAAGTGAAAATTGCTTCTCTGGGCTGAACATACTCTAATTATCATAACTATATTCCATATAACAAAAATGCCAATATAAGGCATGGAAAACCCTCTTTTGCATTGTTTTTTGAGTATGCAAAATTTGGTTATCCCATGGAATAGCAAGGTTAGTAGTCCCTATTAATAAAGATAAAATACACTTCAGACACAGGAACCAAGGAGCACTGAACTGGAAGTGATCCAAAAGCCTTATCCCTAAGAACTAGTTGCCATGGTACCAGAAGGTACCATGTCAACTTCCAAAGGATGGAGGCAACCAATAGTGCTACCCAGCTGTGCTACCTATGGTGAATGCCCAGCACAGCACAAGAACATGAAGGGTGCAGCAGTAGCATACATACATTGACATATAAACCTAGCAATCTACCAGGGTTGACAAGTTTTGGATATTGGATGAGAACTTACCTCACTAACCAAGCATAATCCCCAAATATATTCCAAATGTTTTTCAAATACTCTATTTTCCCATATATAAATGTCATACAGAACGCTCATCAAGGAACCTGGGATGCAAACAGAGGCCATTACAGAAAACAACAGCCAATCAAAATGTAGAGTCATGGAGCCCAGTCCCAGTGAATACATATACAGTGCAATAATAGCATGTAAGGCTCAGCTATTATTTAAGATGGGGAATGAGAAAGAGAGTAAGTTAAAGAAGCAGGGAGTTTGCTGTGAGATTGCATTTCCATGGAATATCAAAATAACTATACCCCCCACAAAAAAATCTCACCAACATGACTGCTTCAGCATGACCTGAACAAGGGTGACACCAATAGGAATTGTAACATGGTTAGGGGAAGCTTAATAGTCCTCGCCCCTACATAAATAATGTTACTCCGTTGTGTTGTAGACAGGAGCCTAGCATAACTCCTCTCAGTGTCTTCACCCAGAGGTATTGGAAACAGATGCAGAAATTCACATCCAAGCATTTGACAGAGCTTGGGCAATCATATGGGATAGTGACTTGGGGGAAAGACTGATGGAGCCAGAAGGTTCAAGGAGTCTACAGGAAGCCCTACAGAGTCAACTAACCTGGGCCCATGGGGGCTCACAGAGACTGAACCACCAACCAGATAGCATGCACTGACTGGTCTTAGGCCCCTTGCATATATGTAGCAGATGTGATGCTTGGTCTCTATGTCAGTCCCCCATCAACTGTACTCTGATACCTTCCTTTGAATCCCATTCCCCTAACAAGTCTTCTTTGAATGGCCTCAGTGGAAGATGATGAGCCTAGTCCTGCAGCAACTTAATGTGTCAGGGCAGATTGGTACCCATGAGGGGCTTCCCCCTCTCTGAGGAGGAGAGGACACAATGAGGGGGGAGGCACAATAATATTCTTCATGGCATTCCAACATGGTTTCTACTAATTATTGCAACATTTTCCATGAATTTTGGGTATTTAAAAATTATAAGAAATTAAAGCTGTCAAACTCCCATTTACTCAAGTTCAAAAGCTGTATTTAGCTAAAGACAGCCCTTGTTGTGATGCTAAAAGTCTTTGAACAGGAGCACTGAGCATGCAGCACTTTGGTGGAGTAGTTTCCCAGCAAGCCTAGGGAGGATGACTTCATCTCCACAACCACAGCCAATAAAAACAATCAGGAACATTGAAGACAAGCAATATAAGAAAGTGATCATGAGCAAAACTGAGTATTTCTTCCTAGATAAAAATCCCAGGCTAAATGTTAGCTCACTGACAGACAGTATTCAGCAAGTGCCTTCTTTTCTCAGTGTCGCCAGCTCTGTGATTGTAGTGAGAGTTTCAATAACCTGCAAGATTATAGTAAAGGCTTAAATAAGTTTAAAAAATTTAGTCCATTGCCTAATAATAAGCAGCGTTAACATTTTATATTCTTAAGAAGAATAAGAAAACTATAACAATTATTAAGTGTGACATTTTCATGTAAGTAATATGACGCATGTAATGCTGAAGCAGTTATTGGTCTATAATGTGAAGGAGACTTGATGTTCAAGACCTTACGCCTTCCTACTCTTTTGGATCATATAATTTTCTCCAACTGAAAGATAAAGACCTTGAGACAGTATTTGTAAAGCTAGATGTGCAATAAATGAGTCTGGCTGGAAAAACAGAAGGAGCTGATCATCACTGTCCTGCTCCATTTTAAAAACATGCTTGAAATCCTTCCTCTAAAGAAAATAAGATTAAGCCAATCAAAAACGCACCAATATTTCATTTGCTTTTTCTTTACTCACTACCCGCCTCCCTCCAGGAGGATGTAGTAGGTTGTTTGTGCTTAAGTAATTTAGACTATGATTATTTGGCTCTTTTAATGGTTGCACACAGCAGAAAACACATGCCTGAAAGACCGTGTGGAATGTGTTGCAAGGGCCGTGTGGCAATTTGGCATTTAAATGGTACTGAATCTTGTTTACTTTAGTCTGTCTTCATGAGCCTTACAAGCATACTTAGCCTTGAAAGGACAAAACAAAGTTCTGTCAGGAGAGGTGTTACATTCAAAGAAATATCTCCTTGCTTTTCCACATTAGCTGGGCCCTAGTCCATCTATACAGTGTTATTCAACCATATGAAGTTTCTTTTGTTTTTCCACATAGCTAATGGGCACATTTTCTCCAGGTTTTACAGAATTTAGAAATCTACAAGCAAGCAACAAAGGATTTTGTTTTGGTTTGGTTTGGTTTGGTTTGTTTTTCAAGACAGAGTTTCTCTGTGTAGCCTTGACTGTCCTAGGCTTCTTTGCAGACTAGGCTGATCTTGAACTCACAGCCATCTGCCTGCCTCTGGCCTTCTCAGTGCTGGGATTAAAGGTATGCACCACCATGCAGGGCTCAGGATTTTTTTTAAAAGTGAGGGTGAGAAAGAAAAAGGAAAAACTCCAGCTCAGGGAGCTGTGCATATAATTATTGTTAAAGTTCATTACAATGGCCATGGAGTGAAATAGAGCATCCATAATTTTGTTAAGAAAGAATGTGAGCATCAAAGGCAACAGCTATAGATGAAGGAAGCAATGTCAAAACCACATGCTCGGCTCTGCTCTGGGGGGAGGATTCCTTGTGCACCAATCAACAAACCTTTTGTTTTAGTTCTAATGTGAACTTCCTGGAGCATGGCCAGCACCAGGAGTGGCTGGAGGAAGGTTGAGGTCTACAGGGAGCCCCAGCACAGTGTCAGAGGTGAGAAATTCAGGAGACACTGGTTTAAGGCCTCAGCGGGCTCTGCTTTATATGTCTACCTGTCCTTTTCCCTTCCCTCCTCTTCCTCTGTGCTTCGTTGCTCTCTGTGTCCAACATCCATCATCGCTCTGGCTGCAAATCCTTAGAAAAGGAGCACAGCTCCTCCGTAACCTGTGTTATTTAATTATATTATGTCTCATACCTGTTGTCATGAAAAGCAGCAGGGTTCTCCAGTGAGCTAAGTGCAGGGAGCTTGACTATTCTTTGTCTGCTCTTGTGTACTAGGTATTATTTCTAAAACAGCACTGTCAGTGCATGTGTATCTTCACAGTGTTTCACAAATAAGAAAACAGAAGCTTATTAGGAAAGTCTAGATTTAGAATTAATATCAACTAAACCCCAAATGCAAGTGTTTTCCCTAACACCATGTTTGCTATGTACAAATGTGTGTCTCAGAAAAGAGACAAAATTTGGTCACGAATTCATTATTTCTGTTGGAGTTGATCCCTTTCCGTGATTCAGTACTAGAGAAATCAATAATAATAATAGCAACAATAAATAAAGAAGGAAAATGTCATTGTGGACAGAAAAGTCTTTCTCATATCTTTACACAACAGGCCTTCCAAAGCCAAACTAATACTTGCTCTTCTGTTGTAAATGGCAAAGACCTATTCCTTCCATTGCGCTCCTTACTTGCAATGGTATTCACAGATCAAAGGCCAGGCCTGTACCTTTTAGAAGATGATTGATGACTCTTTGACTGGCTCTGCCCTTTCTCCTTCACTGTCTCCCTATATCTGCTGTCATGTCTATGGCTTTCTTCTGTAAATTTACTGAAATTGTATTTCTGATCCTATGTTTAATCCTACTTGGAAACATAAAATTATAACTATTTAAGTATCCATTATACTTAATTAGAATGTGTTTAAGATCATGATGGGAAACCTAAATGAGAGACAAGATCCCCCCCCCCCCCCCCCCGCTTTTTATTAGAGACATTAGAGATGTGGGCCTTAAATCAGGCAAATCAAAGGAAAGAGAGACATTTAAGATGTCAACACCATATACAGCAGCACACAATGGCTGCCTTGACTGTGTTGGCAGCACAAAAGAAAGTGGAATTAAGTTAAAAATCAGAACCTGATCTTTCCAGGATAATAACTTTAGATGAAACCAAGAAATTCGAAGTTTGGCGGAATATTTTTTAAGAAGAAAATCTTTATCTTGTTGTTGTTATTGCATGTTTGTTGTGAGACAAGGTTTTTCTTTTTAGTCCTGGCTATCCTGGAACTCGCTCTGCCCAGCTAGTTTTGAATTCACAGAGCTTCACCACTTTTTGCCTCCTGAGCATTGGGATTAAAGTTGTGTGCCACCATGACTGAGTTAAAATCTATTTTAATATTGAAATAATCTCTCTGTAATCAAATGTAGAGTTGTCTTCAGGACATGTGCATAAAGAGTTTCAGAGCATTAGTAAAACAGTTTCTCTTTTGTAACTAGTTGCAGTAGAATAAAGATAATTTCATTGCCAAGCACTTGCCCATATCAAGTGACAGTGTTTAACTACACAGCCTGGGACATAGTCAGCCCTATAAAGTTGTCTTCTACAAAACTAAGGAGCAGCCTAAAATGTGTTGTTTTTCTCCTGGGAAGGAACACATGGACTAGTCCCCTGTTCTTTTCCCCCTGGGAATAGAATGAATTGAATTCTACCCATAAGCACCATAGAAAAAGAGATGGATCGTAGCAGAAGGTGCCATACAGTCTATGAGGATGTAGCATATGGCCATCAATGGAATTAATATGTACAGAGGTCAGTCATACTACATTCCAAAGAGCTAGCCACAGAATCTATGTGTAATAATGGTTTGCATACAATATTTAACACACAAGTTATGACTAACAGTGAATGTCAAAAGAAGTTCATATATCCCTACATTGATCTATATGATGAACAAAAGATTACATTTTACTTGAATTAATTTGATACATAAATAGATGTGTCAACTAGATTCAAAATGCAACAAGCCTATAACATCTAAACCCAGGTTAGAGTCACAAGACAGAAAATGAACCACAATCATCACACTTGTGCAAGGAGTAACTAATCCTGAAGCCAAGGACCTGAAAGGAGAGCCAAACCTGCGTCCCTCACAGAGTCTGAGATGTTTAGTTGTGTGATCAATTTACTCCATGTTCACTGCATGATTAGCTATGTACACAGTGGTTGCTTTCATGTTTAAAATACTGGTAGTATTTAAGGAAAAAAGAAAACACACACTGATTATCGAGTTCTCCTTCATAAAGGTTACATACTCAGCGAAGCTGTGTGGAGACCTGTAGACCCATTTTATGTGGCAAACTTTAATTATTCAACTCCCTCAGAAGACTCCACTAGTATTTAAAATGTATTATTTTAGAATAAAGGTTTCACTTTGCCTAAGCATTAAGAGTTTAAAAAAAACATTTAACTTTGACATTTCATTTATAGGCATTTTAATTATCTGGATGGTTTCCTTTAAATGCTAGATGTAGGCAGAGGAAATTTGTACTTATATAGAAGAAAGTGCTTCAAGGAGTCCCTTCTTTCCTTATGTTATGAATTTTAATGCCTTACTCGGGTCAGGTTTTCATAGTCACAAAGAAGGAATATGTTGACCTTAAACTATTGTACAATTGTAACAGTATTCTTAGTCTGTTTGTTATGGGTAGATGGGAAATATATTTTGTTTATGTTTTCCTTTTCAAAGGTTCTTGCAGTAAAACGAGAAGGCCCCAGGCAGCCAAGAAAGGTCTCGAATTTTTGCTATTTTCTCTATTTACTTTATCTATCATCTATCTAGCTGTGATCTATGTATCTATCTAACTATCATCTATATATCTATTTATATTTCTTAGGCAATGAGGCATCAATAAGACAGAATGAATCTGCATAACTTATACTCGACAGGACACGCCTAGTAAGAAATAGTGGCTTTGCTGGTAGCAGCCCTTTCATGTAGTTAAGACCAGGCATCCACTTCAGTGCAGAGTGCATAAAATTACTTATTCATGGTCTCAGTTCATGGAGCCCCTGTAGTCTGTCTCTCCAGAAGATAGTTTCACCTAGATGCCAAGAGCATCAGGGATTCACCAGGCAGCTCTACTCACGTCTTTGGTCATCGGTACCATCATTGGTGGTGCATTTCATGTGTTATAGTTTAATCTTATCAACACTTAACCATATTCCTTACGCTTTTTAATAGATCAACAACTTTATAATAATAACTGACAGCCAACACAAGCTCCTTTCTCAAATAAGATGTTAGTTACCACAGGTACAGTCCAGTAGATGCATAGATACATGAAAACAAAGTGGTCAAACTATTACTTTATTTGTCATTTCCAGGTAACATACGGCCTTCAAGTTTGCATACCTGGGTGTTATCTAGTTCTAGTGTAATAAATAAACCACCTATCTTCTCCTTCACAGCTAACAGTGAGAAGGAATTCAGGTAATCAGATATCATTATAATATGTGGCTGCCTGGATAGAGCCATGATGACAATGTGACCTTCTCACTTAAAAAGCAAAACAGAACAAACAAACAAACAAACAAACACAAGGTAAGTATGTGATCACACATGAATAGCTTAGATAACAGGATACGTGGTTACATTTTGTTTTAATACTGATATTCAACATATTTTCTTTTATCAACACATTTGATAAATATACTATACTCATAACATTCATTTCATCATTTGCAACTGCCATTTATTCATAAGCAAATCTTTTCCTCTTCCATTAAAATTCTGAAGTAGAATTATTTGAAGAAATCAATGCCCAGCACAGGAGTGAGCGTATCATCAACCACTAGAAGTTCTCCTAATAAATACTTGTGAGCTGTGTTCCTGTTTAAAGTCCTTGAGTCATGCGTATTGCCAATGAGCAGTGCTGTGACGACCACATTTGGGTCATGCCAAGCCACACATACACAAGGAAACCTGCACATCTTAAAATGAAAACACTGTACCAATTCTTTTTTCCCTATCAATATGAAGCTAAACAGTAACCCCAAATATTTAGGAAATGGAAATCTTTAAAGGCCAGAACAATCTAGGACGGCTCTGTCCCCCACCCCTGAACACTCTCCCTGGGCCTGGACAAGCCATCTGTTGCTCTGGCAGATTTACAGTTCATTCACACTGTGAGTGATAGGAGAAGGAAGTGAGAGGAGCTAATCAGAGCTAAGTAGCTAACGAGCACAGGGCTAACGAGCTGGTGAGTTAACGAGCTAAGCAGAGAGCTAATGAGCTGATGTTTCCCACTGCATGCAAGCAAATACATCTTTCAGGTGATTGTTTACCTTGTGTGTACTTAGCAGATGTCCATAATGGCAAAGCGAGTCTTTGGCATTTTCCAAACATCTCATTTAAGGCATGCAGTCTTATCTTCAGTCTCAGGTGTGATAGCTTTTTTGCCATCACTGTGACCTTGAAATGAGGCAATCTTACTTTTTGATCTCACTGATGACCACTCTATCAGGTTATTTTGCATAAATATTATGGTCATTTACATAAAATTAATGGACATTATCTACTGGATGCCTATTCCATGCTAATTAATAGGTATTATACTAATGATATGGGAGAGTAACAAAAAAATTTAAATTAGCTCCTGTACCTCCAGTGTAGGTCGTGTAGTTGGGAAGACACCTGAAGGACAATTGAAGTTATGGAGAAAATTCATCACTTGACATCAATGACGATAGACACTGAGAGTTTAAAAACCACTATTTCCATTGAGTTGTTCAGTCCAGGGAGAAATGAGATAGGTATGCCTAGAGAAAGTCATACTTTATCTAGATTTAGAGAGGAGGTCGCAAATCACTTTATACCTTCTCAAGGTGACCTTTTAAATTAACTAGATGCATGGACACAGGTGAATGCTTTTGTTACCATTATTCTGGGTATCGTTTTGCTCTGCATAGTTGCTATCTCCAGTTGAGTCTTGTAGGCACGGGTGATCATTTTCAGAGCCCGTGATACAGGTTACCAGGTGGAGTGGCACTCTTAGTGAGCCTCTTACCATGACAGAGAGGGATTTACAGCCTAGATGGTCTATTATGCCTGGGTAGGATGAAAAACGTGAATCTTGATAGTTTCTCCTCTGTCAAGTACCTGATAAGCAGAGTAAGATACTATATGTTACCATGAGCGATGTGGTTCTCTTTCCCTTGATTACACTAGAACATTGAGGCTCACCATTGAATGTTAGCCATGAGTGAGAAGGAATCAGTGCTATCAAAGATGAAAACCTAGAGTTTATAATTGCATTTTGTAAGTGAACCTGTTGCTGTTTCTCATATAATTCAAATGTTGAAACTGCCTGTCTGTCATTGCTTAAGCATTTAATTCAGCCTCCTTGTGTTTGCTCCTTTCTCTAGACAACCCAAACTTGTCACCATTTCTGGTTTGTTACCATGAATAGGTGTTTCTTGGGCTAGGGAAAAGAGAGTACAAGCTTAACATTTTAAATGATTAAAAAAAAAAAAAAAAAAAAAAAAAAGAAAGAAAGAAAGAAAGAAAGAAAAGACAATGGTGAATTTTCTAGTTTTATATCTCAAAGTAAAAGAATTTCACACAGCAATGGGAATAACTAGTAATCCCTGAAAAGCAGAAACACAGTAAAAACCACAGGATAATATTATTTTTAAGTTTTTGATAATATTAACCTATAAAATAAATAATCAAAACCACTTTTTTAGAAACAATTACAGACTAGAACAACAGATGCCTGAGTGGTCTCAATCTTCTAATATTCATGTTGAATTCATTCATTCATTCATTCTTAGTTTTAATTAAAATGCCTTAGTAATGGGGGCCACTCACTAATCATAATTGTTATAGGCAATTAAAACTACAATGGGGTGGCCCTTCAAAAAAGGTTCACACAACTAATCTTAAAGAATCATGTGTCAAGAAACAAGGCAGAAAATATCTTTAAGAACCTAGCCGACAGAGTGAGAGAAGGAAGAAATCTGCCTTGTCACAAAGGACACACTGTTTTAGAGATAATAAGACAGAGAATGTTCAAATAAGGGTCTATAAATTGAGCTGTGACTTAATTGGGGAGTGAAATAAAGACTTAAATAAGCATTTTAAGTCGGGACCAAATGAATGTAACTTCAACAATAAAAGTGGAGACAGAAAGAGCATGTCCTGAGCTGCTTACCAGCATTGAAATCATTGAGGATTGAACTCTGTGAAAAAGGGACAAAGAGAGGCAAAGAGTGAGCCAGGCAAACATGGCATATTGTCGCTCAAAGAAGAGAGTTAAATTCTCTTCCAGATGTGGCACCCAGTTAATAAAGAAGTCATAAAGTGGTTATTGGTCAGTTAATACTTTAGGATAATTATTACACTTGATCTGTGCTGCAGAGGATATGAGAACTCAAGGCCTGAGATGAAGACAGAGAAGAGGACATGTCTGCCATGAGGAGATTCCATTACATGCATGGGTCCAGGTATGTTACTCACTGTATAGTTGGGCCCTTCTGGATAGCAAATCTATATTCCTGGTACCTGTCCCATCCCATCTTATTTTCACCATTCCTCCTCCAAAGTATCACTAACTCCCTTTATATCAGCTCATCAAGAAACAGAACTAGGACTACCCTCTCCCCATCATTTATCACTAAAAGAGATTCAAGATCTTCAGAATGTCATTAATGCTATATTTGTAACTAGCTTCTTCATTTTTGCTGGTGCGGATTTCCATAATTCTCTAAAGATAATTGAAATGAAGTTAAATATTCACATGCAATTAGAAAATTTAGTTAATTTATCTAGTATATAGTCCAATTCCCACCTTTTGGATCAGGGTTAGTTATTAATAGATTTGCTACTCTGGCTGAGATGAAATATTTCACTCTATTTTTTAAATTTAAAAATGTTATTTTATTTTTATTGTTCTTTGCCCTGTTTAGCTCACGTTGAGCAGTCATGTTCCTAAGACTTTATGGGTATAGATTGTGACACAGTCTCACAACAAACTCCCTGATCTGTCTCTTACAATATTTCTGCCTCCTCTTCTGCAATGTTTCCTGAGCCTCAGGTGTGGGAGTATTCCATAGATGTATCAGCTGTGACTGGATCCAACAACTCTGCATTTTGATTGGTTGAGGCATTTCCTCAGATGAAAGTGAGCAGAGCATAAAGGTTAATGGAACTGGCTTTCAGTGAGTGACAACATAAAGCAGTTGTCACTGGTCTTGTACATAATCCATTTTACAGTACACATTTCATATTTTAACCACATACAAATAATTGATGAGGAGGACTTTGCTTATTCTCAGATGCTAATGATCTCTTCATAAAATACACAGGTATATTAAATGTATATGTTCACATAGAAACAAGCCACTATTGTATATGCCAGAGAGAGAGAGAGAGAGAGAGAGAGAGAGAGAGAGAGAGAGAGAGAGAGAGAGAGAGAGAGAGAGAGAGAAATATTTTTTATGATGACTCACACCCATGATCATTTAAAATTGGCAGTGCTATTTCATGGTTATAGTGGCATGAAATAATAGCCACGAAAAACAGAGTATAACATTTCTGCTCTGGCAGGAACAAGGAGGATCAGAAAGGGATGAACTAGGGAGAAGGTAGGAAAAAGGCTTTGCAGTATGCATAATGTCATTTCTCCTGACTTAGTCGGTGAATGAACCTTTTATCATGACATAAAGCTTCTATAATCATCTTTAACATAAATAAAATAGAAGAAAATGTCTCTTGATCACAAGATATGACCAGGATATTTATTCACATGTAATCAATCAAACCAAAGGACAATCAATTTTCTCATCTGTAAAATGAAGATTAATATTTGAGCATCCTCTCATGAGAATATCTTGTTTATCTATAAAATCTTGAGTGTGGCATTGCTTATATATGGTAAGAGTTAAGAAACACATATTCCTCAAACATGTATGGGTTTGGGTAAATAAAACGAAGGAGAGTGCTGGAGGTATACCTGAGCTGTACTTAGCCAAACTACACGGAAATGTACATATAAACACACATGTATACATATTTCTTGCTTCTTAGCATGCTTATGGTTATTATGTGTTACAGGTAGAAGGGCCAACAGATGATCACAATTCTGAGTGGGGAAGATAAGTGTTACTGTATACATAGGAAGCACAAGTTTTACAGGTGACTGACAAGGACAGAGCAAAAATGATCATAATTGAGATGATACCTCTCAAGCACGAGGCTTCCTGGGATGTCTTGGTTCACAGCTGCACCATATGTTTTGGAAACATTCCTAGCTTTTGTATGACTAATACTGTTCCTTTTTGTTTTCTATTCCACAGTAAGACTGAGCTCTTCTTAATTAGCTGAAGTTTGTAATTTCCAGAGATGTTTAATATATAGCTATACATTTAATTGAAATAGCTGAACTGAGTAGAAATTAATGCAATTTTGAAACTATGCATTTTATTTCTTTAGTTACAATTGTACTAAGCACATTTCTTGAACTGAGTGTTTGAATACCCTGAGAATTTATGTTGAGTCTCTAATACAGTCTAAGCATTTGTAAATGTGGCTTTTGGGAACTAGTTATGGTTACTTGAAGGTGTAAAGATGAGACCCTCATGGTGAACTTATCGACTTCAAATGAGTAGACACTGTTGCTCTTGCCCCTTCTTCAGAAAGTGTGGCTACAGAGAGAAAAATCACATTTACAAATGAGGAAGAGCACCATTACTGTAAGCCACTCATGCTGATACTTTGGTCTCAGACTTCAGCTACCCAACTCGTATAACAGGAATACCTGTTTTCTGAGATGTTCTTGCAACACACTTTTGTAACAGCTACTTAAGACAAATAAAACAAGTGTATCACCACTTAAAATGACAGTTTGAACTAGAACAATGAAACTTGCCCTGCAACCCCATTTCTGCCCATGATCTTGTACCACAACATTTAGCTATGTCCATGCATATTTTGGGCATGACCATAGGGCATAGATTTGCCCAAACTGGAAGTCATGTCTTTTGCTAACACTGAGTAAATCAAGTTGGTACATGCTTTGCAATTACAAGAAACTCTTTTTTTGAGCATGGAGGACCTAATATATATATATATATATATATATATATATATATATATATATATATATGGTTCCTTACAAATTTAATTTATCTTAACACAGTAAAATTTTCTGATCATGAATAACGATATGGTCGATAGTCATTATAAACATACCTTCCATGACCTCGGTGGTATCATACGCTAACATTTGCATGAATATTACATTTAACTGCCTTAGCATAAATGGCTCAGATAACTACTGTCTATTGCTGCCATTAGATATATTAATAACAGGCCTGCAAGCAGTTTTGGTGGACTGTTCGTAGTTGGTAACACTCAAATGATTCCACATTTTTCTCTTCTTTTAAAGTAACACTGAATGTCTTCCCTCCTTAAGAACAAGACAAGACACAAGGCTGTGTGCACCTCTTAAAAGCATATTCAACATAGGTATTATTAGCTGTTCCCCCTCTACAGCACCATGAGAGATAGAATTGGGAAGTGTAACTTGCTTCTCTCACATTATGGGGAGAGGGGTTCTAAGGAGCACACACTATAGAGGGTTTTTATTTGTAGTTTTTCATCTTTTGTTTATGATTAGGAAACATGCTACACATCAGGAATGATGAGCAGAGTTTTATCTCTTTTGCCTTGGCTTCTAGGAGAGACTTGTCTTTTATTTGGTGCACATATGTGTGTACTGTAGGCTTAGATTTTTTTCAAAACTGATTTTACTTTGAGTTCTTAAACACTTCAACCTCACTTCTAACCCACTGGCCAGAAGAAGATGAGAAAGAATGTTAATGAGAAAAAGAAGATATGGACCTGTTTAGACATAGTTTTTTGGGCCGATTCTACTATGTGTAGTCAGGATAACAGCAGTTCAGACCAATAGCCAAAACCAAACAGCAACATGAATCCGGGGAGGTGTAATGATCTAGAACAAACAGCAAAGCTCCACTAAATCAGCACAAGATAGTAGAAGCAGCCAGAATCAGACAGAGTACCACAAGAAGTTCTCTGGAATGTTTCCCTTTGTGAAGCAAAGACCAGCAAAGCAATGCAAGGTGGCAAAGCAATGCAAAAGCATCCTCCCACTGTCCATGGGGTTCTACTTATATTCCGTCCAAATGTCACATGCCATCTCACATGTCTGCTCCCAGTGAAATATCACGTGCCCTCTCACAAGAATCCTTCTAGCAAAACACCACATGACACAACTGAGTCTTCAAAGAAATAAGAAACTTCCACTTCAGAGTACACTCAGGGGAATCCTGTACCACTTAGCCCTTTCATTTTATATTGTGAGAGGAGACTCCTGGAAACATGCACTAGAGGCTCTTGAAATGCAATTTCTTTATAATTTCTCTCTTCATATTTTAACATTCTTAATTTTAAATAGAAAATAGCCAAATGCGTTCTCTGCTTATTTGGCATTAACAAATACAAAGGAGCCACATTATAATTAGAGACTATACATTTTGGTCATTATGAGGTCAAGAAGAATAATATTTTTATGTGTATACAGATTTTTATGGGTTACTTTATCATTGCTGTGACAAACCACCTGCCAAAAAGAACTTAAAGAAAAATAAGAAGTCGTTGGCTTTCAGTCTGTAGGGCACGAAAAAGCTGTTGTTATGGGAAATTCAAAAAGGAGAAGCCTGAAGCAGTTGGCCACATGGATCTAAAATTGGAAGGCAGAAAGGAAACACTGCTGCTCAACTCACTTTTCCCTTTTCACTGATTCAAGGAACTTCCCCCTGCTCACTTGCGGGGTATCTCTTCCCTCTGTACTTAAACCTTCCTGGGAACATCCTTATAGATATAGCTACAGGCTTGTTTTAATGGTGATTCTAGATGTAGCCATGTTAACAGTAAACATTAGCCATCACACCACACACACACACACACACACACACACACACACAAACACACATGAGAATTAAAAGGTCTTTCCCCACCCAAATACAGCAAACAATTATAAAATATTATACTGCAAATAACTTTTTATAATTGTGCATTATAGGCTATAATATATGAGATAATAGAGGGACACACATAACATAGGATACATAGCAATTTTAAATATGATTTCATTAATTCCAAAACTGTCTATGTTGAAAATTATTATTCCTATCACCTATGTATTTTATGGAGCTTTAAAGACTAATTTTCAAATATCTTTTCTCTTAATTCCTTTGACAAAACTTAAATGTAGACAAAAACAGATGAAATTTTTACTTTTTAGCTAAGGAGAAGTATCAGCAAGATGTTTTAGTAATCTTAAGAAGACATATATATGACTGGAGAATAGTCATAGATTACGAGCCTACGTGCAAGCCAGCATCATCAGTTTTCATTAGTGTTCTTATCAAAGAGTAGACTTATATGTGGTTTTAGAAACAGATTACATTGGTTTACCTATATACAAATTTTGTTTCATTATAACAGTGAAGTTATTCATTACACACACACACACACACACACACACCAGACCTGTCAGAAAAAGCTAGAGAAACGCAGTGTTTGAAAATGGGGATTACAAAGATGCCAATAGCACATACATAGAGAAAATGAACACACCCACCCATAATGTTAGTTTACCAAATCTCACACTGTTTTCTCCAACTCTATATGCTGCTCTCTAGCTCCCAAGTGAATGTCTCATTTGGAAAGCCTTCAGAATAATTGGTAAGGTTTTTTTTTTTTTTTTTTCCACTTGAAGGATGCAGTTGGCAATACTTGTTAGAACACCTGTTCAGAGCACATCCAGGTTCTCAAAGCCCCTCTCCAGGGAAGTGATTTCAGGCTGTGCTTCGCAGCATGGGGCTTCCTGCTAAGAACTCTTTGAAAAATCTCTGACATTCAATTGCAGGGCACTCATATGTTGATGATGCTGTTATTGTTTTTGTTTTAGTACCATCTTCCTCTATTAGTGTTTCATAAAGTCAAACACAGATTCAAGCCTCATAGCTCTTATCTTCAGTTCAGCCAACCAAGGCAGCTTCACATCATTTCTAAGAATCTGAAGCTGCTCTGAAAGAAAAGACCAAAAGCATTTTTTTTTTTTTTTTTGGCATTTATTATCTGCCACCTTTTAAAGGAAAAATCTGTTCTTTTTTCAATATATAATTTAACTCAGTTCTACTAAAAAATTCTCTTGATGTCTCCATTTTTTTTTTTTTTTTAATGCTGAATGTCATTGCCTCTTTTTCTGGCTCTAATCAGATGTGCCATTCTGTCATTGGCTGAGAAAGAAGCCTTTCTTATGCATCTGCTCTCTGTGACATTCAAGAGTCACATCTTTTCTTGCCCTTTTATCCCATGGCTAGATAGAATTGTAGATGGTCTTTGGCCTTTAAGCAACCTAAAAGGTCGTCATTTTCATTATCCTTTTGGATTCCATCATGATGGTATGGAAGATGATGGTTATCATGGTAATGGTGAAGAAGATGCTCCTGAAACAGTATCAGTGTGAGTCCCATGGTTGAATAATTTATGAATATTAGCATGTTAAGTATATTAGAACTCTAAGAAATAAAACACTGTATTGGCCATCCTATAGGCAATGCATGTGGCATCTGGACACCACTCTTCCCCACCCAGTAATGAATGGCAGAAGCATACACTGAAGGCCAGTCTCTCCTCCTATCTGCATAACATCAGCTCTGAAAGCTTCCATTGGTACAGTAAAGTGATTACTACTCACTGCACATCTGGGAGAAGCCAGGCTGGGTGCACACTCTTCACACTAGGACCTTGCTGGCAGAAGATGACAGTACCACGGCTGACCCAGGGGACACCTTACAGGAACAGTAAGGTGTACGTAGACTCTGCTGGATAGATGCAAGTTCCATGCCTGCCATCTTCAGTGGCTTGGCAAATCTAAAACTTGACATCTTCCTAGAGAGAAAAGGGATTGACCCTGGAATATTTCTTTCTTTCTTTTTTTATATATTTATTTTTTATTTACTTAATTTATTCAGATTACAACTCAATTGTTATCCCATCATTTGTATCCTCTCATTCCTCCCTCCCTCCCACTTTCACCCTATTCCCTTACCCTAGGTCTATTACTGAGGGGACCCTCCTTCCCCACTATATGGTCATAGGCTATCAAGTCTCATCTTGGTAGTCTGTTTATTCTTTTATGAGTGCCATCAGGCCTCCCCTGCAAGGGGAGTTGGTCAAGTATGGGGCACCAGAGTTTCCAAAAGGTATGTCCCATGAAAGTATTCACTTACCAGGAGATATGGATAGATGTGAGGTCATCCTACTGTGACTCTAGGTAAGTTATATAGAGGAGATGGGGAAATAGAAGGACCCAGAGGGTACTAGAAACCTACAAGAAGAACATCTGAGCCCAGGGGCGTCTGCTCAAACCATTGCACTAAACAAGGATAATACAAGTAGTAAACATTGAACCCCTACTCTGATCTAATCAATGGACAGGACATTCTCCACAGTTATATGGAGAGTGAGGTCTGACCCTGGAGTATTTCTAAACAACCCTCAAGGAACTTTATTCTTTGGCTTAACTCTGGTCACTAGATGAACATGATTGTAGAAACACCTGGGACTTGCCTCATAAATTACTACTTTCTTAAGTAATTTCTTGGAAATCACATGCTGAGGAAATATTTGCTTGAGAATAGAGAGTTGGAGAGTGGTGGACATAGATTTCCGTGTAAGGTAGTGTTGGACTGTGTCTGTGGTTAACACTGGACTGGTAATTTTCACACTTAGACAATAACAACACTGAGATTCAATTAACATAGTAGAAGAATGGGGAATCTCAGAGTCCATCTTCAACTTCTCTTTCTCTTCCCTTGTTTACACAATGTCACTCACAAGTTCAGGAAGAGTCCTCAAATTCACGTATGACTGCTATCTTGTCATCAACTGATGCCTCTGAGCTAAATCCTCCTTACCTCGGACATGCACAGGGAATAAGAATATTTACTTCAGAGTAGAAAAAATAGCTGATTTTATCTTTACTGAGATTGTTTTACCTCCAGTAATTCTTCACAAACAAGAGCAGAAAATCACAACCTAGACACACTGTTGATAAGTTCTGTCACTATTTCCTAGACAAGTCCCCAGGAAGCCCCCTAATAGCAGCTTTCCCACTTCATCAGGCATAAAGTAGGAAGAACTTTAAAACCAATGGTGAAAAGTTAATCAGATGTCTTCTTCAGGAAATTTGGTGTGAAGTTAACGTTCTAGCATGAGGCACATCAGGCAAAGAATGTTAGATGCTACTCCCATGGAGGAGGTCTGAGCTCTCCCACAGGGACAGACATTTACCCATAATTCCTCATTGTTAAAGGCTTTTGCCTACTGTGTGTGTCTGCATCAGAAAGCAGCCTGGAATGCTGCCAATTGACTCCCATGTCAAATGATAGGTTCATTAATGACATCTGAGCAGCCTGTGTTTTGTTTTATTTCATTTTTGTTTATTTATTTATTTAATTTTGATAAGTAATTTACTCAGATTACATCTCAGTTGTTATCCCCTCACTTGTATCTTCCTGTTACTCCTCCCTCTTTCTTTTATCCTATTCCCCTCCACTAGGTGTGTGACAGAAGGGGACCTTCTCTTTCACTACAAGATCACAGCCTATCAGATCTCTTTCTGGTAGTTGCTTACTTTTCCTATGAGTGTCTCCAGGTCTCCCCACCAAGGGGAAGTGGTCAAATAGGGGGCACCGGAGTTCATGTCAGAGTCATTCTCTGCTCTCCACACAATTGTGGAGAATGTCCTGTCCATTGGCTAGATCAGAGTAGGGGTTCTATGTGTACTGCATGCATTGTCCTTGGTTGATACAGTAGTTTGAGCTGATGTGCCTGGGTTCAGATCCTCCAGCCTTAATGGTCTTTTTGTAAGTTTCTAGGACCCTCTGGATCCTTCTATTTCCCCATTCTTCCTTATCTCTCTCACCTAGAGTCTGAATAGGAAGTCCCAGTAGCTATACCAATCTCTGGCTACGTGAAGACTTTCAGAGGACATCCCTATTGGGCTAGTGTCCAATTATAAGTGAGTATATACCATGTGTATCTTTCTGAGTCTGGGTTAACTTACTCAAAATGATCATTTCCAGTTCCCTCCATTTGCCTGCAAGAAGACCTGAGACTCTCTGTGGTTGATAGGTCTGAAGCACTAAAAACAGAATAGTCAGCACTTGCTAAATATGCAATATGTTAATCAGCTACTTGGAGTTTTTCCTCCAGAGCATCTACTAAGTCGAGAGTACTGAATTACTCATCACAGAAGATAGTGTAACTGTGGAAACACAGGTTATATGTGGGGGAAGATAAAACACAAATATCATGCTTTTATAATGATAGGAAACAAAATTTCTGGGGATGTTTTCCAGTGTTTGGCGACAGAATGGTGCAAAGAGTAGGTTGTTGGAGGCTTCCACTGCAGGTCAGTTAGAGTGAATGGCATGTGTTTGTGACCAGGCATTAAAAACATATGTTTAGGAGAAGAACAAGTGGTTTCAGGAAATATGACCTCAGAAACCATAATATTGGGTAAAATACCTTTGGCCTTTATTTATTATTTAAATATCTTAAGTTTAATGTATTTTTGAGAATCTCATATATATGATCATAGATACCAACATTTACTCAGTCCGAGTAACATTTATTTAGTCCAAATTCCGTTCCCCCCTCTCTCCTCTCCTCTTCTCTCTTGCTTTTGTTAGTGCTCTCATATGAAGGTAGGTATGGGGTCAACCACTGATGTATGGAAACATCTTCCAGTGGCCACATCTATAGACCAGGATGGTTTTCTCTCCACCAGCAGCCCATCCATTGCCAATAGCCTCTCACTGAATAGTTGAGCCTGGAGACCAATTATCCAATCTACACTGGGATTTTGGCTGGCTTGAAGTTGTATTTACCCGTCTTGTCCAAGTTAATGTAGCTGCTGTGACACATCTTTCCAGTAGCCAGGCCATCTCCAGGAGACAGCATTTCACAGCAATCTCACTATCATGTCTTACTTTATCGTCTCCTTTTCTTCACTGTTTTCTAAGCCGTGGCAGTATCAGTTAGTGTGGATGTTCCACTTGTTTTCAGTTTGTCAAAGTCCATAATATTTTTATTTATTACATGAGAATTTCATATGAATGCAACACATTATGCTCTTGTGTGTGCCTCAGTTTCCTTTTATCCATATCCTTCTCTTGTCCTCCCCCCCCCCACAACTATGTCCTTCCACCTTCATATGTTTCTTTCTTCATGTCCATTCCTCATGGAGTCTACTCAGCAGTAGCTGTAGGGGCATCTATTAGAACCTGGTTGTATTTTATTTTATTTTGAGAAAGGGTTTTTCTAAGCTGTCCAGGTAAGCATTGGAGGAAAGCATTCCTCTTCTCCCTAACCTCTAATAGCTGAAATTACATACCTTTAACACCAGGCACTGCTTCGTGGTGGAATCACTTCAACCCTCTAACTCAGAAGAGCCTGACATTATTTACAAAAGCAGCTGTCTTTGTTTGCTGTATTGCCTTCAGGCACTCACTATCAAGGGCAGTATCGTTCTGGTCCATAGCTAAGTTTCCATTTGGGTATTTTCTCTCCATCTGACAAAGCACATTATTATTTTTCTACATCATACAAACCTTCATTCCTTAAGGATAATTATAGCACCTGATTTGGAGTCTGTATCTAATCAATGCTTGTTGAATAATTGATAAGAAAAATTGACTTACATGTCTTGGCTCCCAGAACTATCCAGCCTTCTGTCTTACAAGTAACCAGCTTGTTTGTTGCCAATATTTCCTTTTGATAACTTATTGTTCAGATTCTTCCCATGAGAATTTTTTCATCTCTTCAGAATATTGTCACTTCTATCTCAAGTTTATCAAAAACTGCATATAAAATATGAGGAATATGGTGCCACTCTTTCTTCAAGAAGGAATTGGATAAATAGCATAGCAACTAAAGTGTTGAGAATCTTCACAGCTGAGAGGGTTGAGTAGACACCAATGCATAAAATGAGAACTCTTTCCTTTCTGTGGGAGAGAAAAGATTCCCTAACAATACTATACATAATAATATTATTTCCTTTTTCTTCTGACATACTTTTTAGTCCATTACAAAACACCGTAAATGCATTATAAGAAATCAGAAAAAAACATATAAGGTAGAGAATTTAAAAGAACTATTCATTGTTTCAAACTGCATCCTTAATAAGCATGTGGAGGAAGATGATGAGGTTGTTCATGCAGTCTCCCACAGCCCCTCTTCATGCTGCCCTCTTTGTCCGTTAAGAGGCTCATCCGTGCTGCCTTAATCAGTGCAGTACCATCGGCTCTTACTGTATTCCCATAGATACTGACAACAAATGCGTAATGGAAAAAATAATGATTTCTAAACAATAAGATTACATTTTAAAATTATGATTGTTCAGTAATTATGACTTGCTGCCTGAATTTTTTTTTTTTTTACTTCTTCCCTTTTCAAATATGCTTCACAAAACTAAAAACTTCAAATGTCAAAAATTCCAAATGTCACTCTGCCCAATATCTGAGTGCATGAAGATAGGACAGTACAGAAAATACAACTTTCTTGTACTTATTAGAAAATGAAAAAAGGAATTATGTGATATCCAGGATATGAGAGATTCCCAGAGAGATGTCCCTTCTCTTAATGAGAAATCACAGAGAAGGCCGCCACCGCTTGCCCGGATGCCTGGGCTTATCAGCAGGTCTCAGAGTTTAGGCCTCTGTGATATTGAGTGAAGATTATAAGCCAGATGGGCCACGGATTCCGTCAAGCCTTCTTGGCAGCTGCTCTCATTACAAAAGCCAGCGAGCCTTTTCCAAAAAATAAGAATGTGAAGCAAATTGGGCTTATAGACCCTTATAATGCAATTGCACGCAGAGATAGGGGCCTGAGCGGGCAGGCAGAAATATTATTGATGGCTGGTGAAAACAGGGAATAAGATGTTATTAAGGCAACTCCGAGATAGATATCGATAGCTAATATAAAGCCTTTATTGGTTTACAGGCTCTAGGAAAAAGAGTTCACAGCTCCGACCCTTCACTTTGCTTTTAATTTCACTGGAGGTGCAAAGTTCATGAATAAAACATATCTTCCCTCGTGATCCTTTCTGATTTTCGTCACCACTTCCGCTGTCTCTTGCTCACCAGAAGCTAGAGGCTTACAGTAACGCCGTGAACCCTGAAACTTCTTCCTGAGACGGACAGTTGTTATGTGTTGGAAGAAGCAAGTATGGTTTTCTAAAAACACTGCTCAAAATCAAAACAAAACACAATCAACTCTATTTGCCTGGACATTTATGGAGCAAATTACCAAATGTACTGATGACATGATAGTTAAAAGAGCCCCTGTGATCACATGGAGTGGAACAAACATAGCCTCACATTTGAAAGCTGTAAGGAACACTGTTCATCAGTCATGGTGTCTCACATTTAAGAACGGCTTTAGAACAACGTTCAGGCAGATTTAATTATCATTTTTCTGAACAGCGTGCTCTACGTTTCTATCTGCTGGGTTTGACCATGTCAGTAATAGCTTTCCTTAGTAACTTTCATTCTAACAACAAAAATAGTAGTTAAAATGCACATTAAACTGAATAAACTTCACCTTTAATGGTCCACTGCGCATGTCTTATACTTCAGTCTAAATTATTAGTTGTATTTCATATAAAATTTAGTTTAAAAATAGGTCACATCACTTCACTTTCTGTTCCTCTCATGCACTCCAAAGATACATAGAAAGTACAAAGACCCATGATTTTCTGATAGGAAGTGACTGGATCGGACTCTGAATTCTCAGGCCTATGCGTACAAGGGCTCCACGAACCAGGATGAAGCTAACTTCGGCTCAAATATAGTTGAAAGAACTGTGTGTAGACTAAATGGCTACAAGCACTCATTTCTTTTTATGGCTCATTAAATGTTATAGTTTAACAACTGCTGACCAAGCATTTGCATTGCACTGGACTTATAAATATCCTCGCATGAGTTTACAGTCAAGTGATCATGAGTGTAGGATGAGGAAAACACCATGCTGTTATGAATTAGCACCTTAGCTTCTGAGTCTCTGAGGTCCTGGAGTTAACCTTCCATGGCCATGGATGACGACGGCGATCTGAAAGAAGTTTTCATGATCTTTACTGACAATAGATCACATAGCTACTGAAGCTGCTTGAATATTTCCAGACTGTCCCACAGAGTTTGGAATATGCTAATAGTGCTTTATCACCAGTCTTCTTTCATATACTTTGAATGTAGGACCTCATGCATGCATGAACACTTGACTGTTGCAGTTTATATTGACTCCAGAGAGCACCTTTCCAATTTGTGAGCAGCTTTCTAATTTGATCTGCATGATACATTAGAAAATGAAGATAACATGTTTTTAATGCTGGTTTCAATCTCACAAATATTTTCTCTTGTATAGTTTATAAGCAAATATGTATATTTGCTAATTGACATAAAGGCGGTTCTAAGCAAATTATACTAAGCAAATTAAAAACAAAAGGATGTGAAATTGGCACAAAGATTTCTTGGGGGGCAAGGGAAGCTGGAAGGGTATAGTGGGGGTAGAATAGAACCAATCTACATTGTATACATGTATAAAATCTTCAAAGAATGAAAATACTTTCTTCAAAATAATGACAATACCTTGAATTTTCTAATAAATTTCATATGATTTTGTGAATCATTGAAAGTTTTGATGATATTCAACCATTTAGGACATTCTACTTTCAATTTCTAATAGCCCTATATTTTATATAAACACAGTGGTTTATTTAAAAAATGTCTGTCTTTTTATCATCCTCAAATCTGATTGTACTATTAATGAGATGTTTTCAAGTGTCTTTTGTCTTTTGTCTATAGGTTTAAATTGCATGAACACTTTTACCCATATGTATTATTCAGGGTTTATTAGAGTCACAGAACTTATGGAATGAATCTCTGTATCTATCTACGTGTACATCTATTTCTATATCTAAATTTATATCTATTTGGGAATTTATTGGAATGACTTACAGGCTGCTGCAGTTCAACTCATCCAACAGTGCCTAACTCTGAGTGGAACAGCCAAGAATCTAGCATTTTTCCAGTCTTCTGTATATGCTGGAATCCGAAACAAGTAAGATTCAATGGTAGTAAAGGAATGGATGTGATGATAAGGCGAGGGCAAGCAGACAAAGAGTAAGAGTTTCCTTCTTCCTGGTCCTTATATAGGCTTCCAGCTGAAAGTGTGGCTCTGATTAATGCTTTATCTTCTCATATCAAGATCCGGATCAAGGGCCTAACTTCCTATCTCAAAGATAAGGAGTAGGAGTGGATTCACCCACTTCAAATCAAGTAGAAAATCTCTCACAGGTGTGTCCTCTGTATCTGTATTTTAGTTCATACAGAGATAGTCAAGCTGACAACAAAAATTGCCATCACATCATAGATGACTAAAATGAACTCTTCTAATCAACATGAAAACACTTGATTACTTTAAAAAAGATTTTCACGTAACTGTACATTTGCAATAATAAAGCAAATGCTGTGGAAGAGTAGGAATTATGGGTGGCTGTAGACATTCAGGAATATTTATAAAGGGAAAAAGGAAAGCTACAAAATATTTGAGACTTTTCTTAATCACTATTGCAAAGTGAGGTTAGCAAGTGCTTAACTCATGGCTCCCTATTCAGCTGAACAAAGGAAAGTATGTAGTTGCCTCTGAATGTTATTTTAGAGTATAAAGGCCCTCCTACCACATGCATGAGTGAACTGAGTGGAAAAAGATTCCATGACCAGAACCTCTGTCTGAGGGTACTAACAGAATATTCTCAAACAATTCCACCATGGTCATGGAAGTAAGAGCTCTTTATTTACTGTAAGAGGCTACGAGTAGCCTAGCTAATGACTATAGGTTTCTGGCAACAAACCTATAGTGAATGAAGGAGAACGATAAGCTATACTAATAACAATGCTTTTTAGGCCTCTGCTTATTATTGCAGCAAGAAGTCAGAGAAACTGGACATCATGGAGAAGCGTCATAGAGACTTGACTTTGTCACTGACTGGCAAAGGAGCCAGTGTCTATAGATCACCATCTCTGTCTGTAAGGTATCACCCCCTTTTCTGGATCCACATAGACCTATATAGGGAGTTGTGAATATGAAGTTGTGATGTTCCCATTTCTACAAAATGACAAGAATCTAATCTAAGAAATTCCAAGAAAAAAATAAGGGTTATATGTTCCATCCCTATGGAACAATATTTACAGGAGACTTCATGCTGAGTCCTATGATTATTTTTATATTTTCTTTTCATCTTGAATAAGAAGGCTCACAACCAATAGGTGCATCGGTTTTCCCCTGCAATCAAGGATTTAGGTTATGAAGTTTTATTTGAAAATAAGAGAATGAATTAGAAAAAGGCAAGTTGATTTCAGAGTTCATTTCAAAGCAGTCTTGTGAATAAGCAACTGCCAACCAATAGTTAGTAGCATTCTGATCCTCACTAGTTTGAGAACACAACAACCAGGGGTGTGTATGTTTGTTTGGAAAGAGAAGGGTAAGTGTTTCAGACATAGATTCTAAAATTTCTGAAATTAAACAAAGATAGTTTTCTCAGTAAGGTGTAGGATTGACATTTTTTATTGCCTCTCATTTCCTACCAACCACTGTTACCTTAATATCTCTATTGCCTAATCCCATACCACAAATTATAGGAGGATGGAGATTACTAAGCAAAAATAGTGAATGGGCCAGAAATAAGTGAAATTTGAAAGAGGAGATAGAAGCTATTCTTTGAAAATCTCTCTATGTACCCCGCGTTTACCATATGTGAAACAGTGTTCATCACTCACATCAAAAATACTCCCAGGCAAACTTAAAAATAAGTGCACAGTGTTCTTAGGTAACATGTTTGTTAGGAATCACATGAAATAATTTTTCCTGGGCCGTTAATCACTACTAGTGTTATTGCTGACACTAGGACATTAGCTGTGGGGCATTGTCTTGAACAGTGTCCTACTGTTGACAGTGACATACCTTGCCCCTGACTCTGAGGATTCCAGGTGGAAATAAACAGCAACGCTTACCCATGTACTAGGAAGAACATAAGTGACAGTTTGTTTTACATTTTTATTTACGGCAAAGTTTAACCAAGAAACAGGAAATTCGAAAATACTTGGAAATATTGTCTTATTCTGAATGATACAAAAGGTACAAAAGGCAATATTTTTAAAAAGACTTTAAAAATATGTGTCTGAGTGTCTGTTTGCTTGTATGTATGTACATCACATGTAAGCAGTGTCACATCTCCTGGAACTATAGTTACAGGTAGGTGTAAGCCACTTTGTGGATATTAAGACCTAAAACTGGGTTACCTGCAAATTCTCCAAAGTCTCTTAACTGCTGAGCCATCTCTTCCATGCAAAGACATATGTAATCTTAAACCTGGTAAGTATGCTCAAATTTTCTATATCAAATTATAGTTTCAATATCAGTAGCAAATTATGAAGCTTCTAGAATCAATTCTATGAAATAATCCACTGACAATTAGAACTGAAAGATTAAATAGCATTTTGTCTATGTTAAAGAAAACATCACAAAATCATTGTCATATAAAAAGTATTATATAGCTAAAGCAAAGATGGGCATGTGTTTCATAGAGATATTACTTTCCATTAGTAACAAAATTGAGTTTTCCTACTGTGGTGGTCTCTATTTTTTGCTTCAAAATGACTGGAATTGTCTCACCGAGAGAGCTGATCTCTTGGGATTTGACTAAAAGTTTGTGTGTAGGAATCTTGTATGCAAGAAACAACCTAGTAAATTCCTTCTAACATATGTCTGCATGACATATGTGTATACACATATATTCACACATCTACATTCAACATTGTGGCCCCGTCTTTTTATAGACTCTATTTTTAAAAAATGAGATTTGGGCATGTGTGTGTGTGTGTGTGTATGTGTGTGCATTTGCCTGTGTCTGCTTTTTCTCGCTTATTGTCATTTCCTAGTTAAAGGAAGTAATGTTTTCTTTTTTCAGCAAAATGGTATACTTTATATGTGTAAAACACTGCATACAGTATTACAATTCGAATATATAGGTAAGGAGTCAATGTTGGCTGGGTGCTTTCAAGCAACAGACATGCAGCATTTCTTTTTGTGTTCCTTTTATTAAACTGTCCTGTTACTCTATACACTGATGAGCTTCTTAGTTGGAAGTGGAATACTTTGCGTTTGTATTTTACTAGGATGTAAATGTTGCATTTTCCTAATCATTGAGCTGTCCTTTAGGAGGCTTAAATCAGATAGTACTTTGACTGGTTGCTGTGCACATATCACTATGCATTCTGGAACTTGAATTCATAAGGTGTCATCTAAAAAATACTTATGATGTATTATGAAACCTAAACAGGAAGGCTGACGGCATTCTGTTATAGGGAATGAGACCTCTAATAAGATAAATTCTGAACATACATCTATGGTAGGAGTAAAGAATGCTCCTCATAGGCAAATACATTGGAAAGTCATATATACTAAAGTAGAAATCTAATTTAGACACATGTGTACTTGGCCTTGACATGCTTTGGTTGATGATGATAATAGCTTAAAAGTTCAAAATAAAAATAAATCATGGGTCAGGTAAAGGAAAACGCTCCCTAAGAAGATTGTTAAGTGTCCTTGGAGGTGTGCTAGTTTTCATTAGTTAAGTTGGGTGTTAGTGTCTTGGGATGGATGGATGTATTAAAGGGTTAGGCTGCCCATCATGCCTCAACCATTATTCTTATGTAAAATCACTGGTAACAGTTTTGACTGAAGAATGAATCTGGAATTTTCTTCTACATTTGCAAAACACCCAAGTTTTTCAGTTCTTCTACTAAGAAGCCATCCCTGCTACCAATTCAAAGATAGCTTACAGTTTATCTGTGTACAAAAGGAAGGAAAATGAGCACCACAGTCACATCTTTCTGCTGTACCAGTATAAGTTCTGAATAAGCAATTCCACCATGCATAGAGTGATGGCTCAGGGTCTGCAGAGGTGTGTTGCTGAGCCTGAGAACCTGAGTTCTATCTCCAGGCTTCACACAATGGAAGGGAGAGCTGACTATGTGTGTGCGTACAGGTGCAGGTATAGATAGATAGGCCCACACATTCCCGTATACTCGCTCTGCCACCACTATTAGTGTTTAAAATAATCTAGTCCTTTAAGAGTTCTCAGGCAGTTTCGAGTGTGTCTGTTCACTGCCCTCCTCAACTAGCCACTTCAGGCACACATATTCCAGTTACAGCCTAATCATTCAATGCAGCCATCTCTCCCAGGAAGTGATGTTTTCTTAACTCAAAATTACAATCATAGTTTTGCGTTACTTGAATAAATGTGGGACAAATTGCTTTTCTTCGGGTCCATGAGAAATCTAGAAGTAGTCCTGATTATAGAGACAGGCTCTTTCAAGACTTCAGTGTAAACAGCAGCAAGTTGTCAGGGTCTGCGTAAAACTTGTTCTGATACTTGAGGGTCAATGAGTTTGTGGAGCTTTAGAACTGAAGCAGTAGATATATACCATTGACGGTGTAAACACTAACGTATTTAATAAAATACTTTTTAAATAACAGAGAAGGACGAAATGGACAACACTAAAGAAAAGGTAAAGAATGGCTTGTGTTTTGAGGGGTTCAGACATATCAATAGAGGCGTATATATATATATTTTTTTTCAAAAGGAACAATTTGTCATATATACTCATAAACTTCATGTAATTCCTGAGAATGCTAATCTTGAAGTTTGTTTGGATGAATGCAGGGAATTTAGTAATTCATTTCCATTTATTAAAAGGATATTAATAAACTCTTTGGGGACAAGGATATTAAAGCTATAAACGAAGAAATAAAACAGATTGAAAATTATCAGATATCAAACAAACAGTAAAATGCATTCAGTGTAGAGACATTTATGCAAAAAGGAGACCAAAAATTTAAAGGATAGTAAAATTACAAAATTTGAACAAGCATTTTATGGAATGTCTTAGAAATAAGAAACATGTTTAATTTCTTTGGGCTTTTTTTCTGAATCTAATTATTAAAATATGAGATGCATTTCTCTGAGTTTCTATGATAATATAATTCCTGAACAGGCTGAAACTTTCCAAAAGTCTTGATAAACTTTTCCAAATACTGACACAATAAAATGTAAAATTATGTATAGATAGGTCTTGGAGTATTAAATGCATATTTTTATAGAGAAGATTTCTTTAACCTTCTTGGATGTTGTTTTCATCTTGAAATTGAAAACTCAATTTGAAATATTTGGATGCCCATGCTGAGTGGATGGGGAAGAAACATCACTGTCCTCCAGGTAGCCATTTTTGGGTTGCATCCTCAGCAGTATGACTTACTACTGCCCAGTATTCTTAGTTCTGTACCAACAACTGGCTGCAGGTATCTGTACCTGAAACAAGACTCGAACAGCACCCAGATCACAAACTCATTTTAACAACCCATCATTCTTACTGGAAATAATCACATCAGAGTCAATGCAAACAGACAACTTTATCTTCAAAACTCAAGCTAAGTTGCAATCTGCAGGATGATGCCTAGGAGCAATCGCCTATTTATTTCCAATTACTGAGAGTAGCAGAAACAAATTTGCTTCCCATATTTTTGAACCCAAGATAGTCTTCAGCTTCCTGGCATGTGACACAAGGGTCATTAAAGCCAGAAGCACTTGTTTCTTTGGTGGCAAAGCCTAAATGTCTCACTGCTCGTGCTGCTATTGGCTTGGCTGCAACATGTTCCATCTGCACTTCGATTTCTCTTTTCATTTAAGAATTTTGTCTTCCATTTTTTTATTATACTGAACAATATATGAGTCAGAATGATGTGTGTGGTGGGAAACTGCTGTTATGTGTGTTCTCTGTTGACGCAACCGCCACAAAAATGGCTTAGACTACATCTTTAATTTACTGTTCACTATCCCTTCCCAACTCCCAACAATAAAAGAGTGGAAGAGAGTGACATGGTGTAATTTCAACCTTTTCCCCAAACACTAAAAAGAATGTAAAACATCATGATTATTCTTGAAGCATAGCATTCTATCCCATAGAACCAGAGGACTTAAGACTAGTGAAAAACATCAATATGCATGTCCAGCAGCCAGAGGTCACCAAACAGAAGATCTGGGCCCCCTTACACAAGAACCAGAAACTTGCTCCTAATGTTCCTCATTTCCTTTAAAGAGGATGTGGAATGTCACATTCTTTGATCAACTCTGCACAAAAAAAAAACATCTAAGCATTCCATATTGTTTTATAGTGAGGCTGAGGATCATGGGAAATAAATAGAATATTGTCCTGTTGGAATTCCAGGGTAGAGCTAAGAAATGTGGTGGATGTATTTTTCACCTGGTAGTGACCATTGTGACCCCTCAACCAAAGGGGGGAAAAATGACTGCTTTCTAGTTAAGAAGATCTTGATGTTTCCAGGTTCTGGCTATTACAAATGAAGCTGCTATGAACATAGATGAACACATAACATGGATGTCCCTCAAATGAAGAATTCATAAAAAGAACTGTGGTAAATATATGCAATGAAATAGTACTCAGCTATTAAAAACAAAGAAATCTTGAAAATGGCAAGCAAATGGGTGCAACTAGAAACAATCATCTTGGGTGAGGTAACCCAGAAAGACACACATGGTATATACTCACTTATAACATGTGGCTGTAATTAGCCATATAATACAGGATAACCACAGTACAATCCACAGACCTAAAGAAGCTAACTAACAAGGAGGACCCCAGGGAAGATACTTAATTCTCATTCAGAAGGGCAAATAGAATAGACACCAGAAGCAGTTGGAGGGAAGGAACAGGGAGGGAGTCTACCATAGATGTCCTCTGAAAGACTCCACCCAGCAAGGGATCGAAGCAGATGCTGAGACTCACAGCCAAAGTTTGGGTCGAGCACAGGGAGTCTTAGGAAGAGTTGGGGGATAGAAGGACCTGGAGGAGACAGGAGCTCCACAAGGAGACCAATGGAGCTAACAAATTGGGCTTGGGCTGCAGAGACAGATGCACCAACCAAGAACCATGCATGGTGAGGACCTAGACCCTCTGCTCAGATGTAGTAGATAAGCAGCACAGTCTCCTTGTCCATCCCATAATATGGGGAGTAGGGGCCACCTCTGACAGGACTCTTCTGACCTTTCCTGAGGTCAAATGATAGGAGAGGAAAGTTTCCTTTTATGAGTACTAGAGGAGGGCGGGAGGAGGGAGGAGAGAAGGAGGGTTGTACTAGGAGGTGACTACATTCAGGATGTAGAGTGACCAAATTAAAAAAAAAAAGGGGGGGGGGGGAGAAGGGGAGGATACAAGGGATGAGAAAAACATTGAGATGTAACAAGAATAAATTAATTAAAAAAATTTTTAAAAAGCGAAAAAAAAATGAAAAAATAAACAATAGATTTTATATTAAAAATAGTGTATTTTTGTGTAAGTACTTGTCTTAGTACAATTAAGTAACTGAGCTAAAATAGTTATTTTTGCAACAGTCAATTTAGGTAATCCACAAACAAGGGGAAGTCTGTTAAGGTTCTGCAAGAGATTAAAACACAGTGTCTGCTGCAGTCTGTGTGTGTTTGTGTGTGTGTGTGTGTGTGTGTGTGTGTGTGTGTGTATGTCTTAGTGGTTTGTGATTATAGAGGATAAGAGTTCAAGAGCCTGGAACAAGGTTAAAACTACTAATCAAAAGCAACAGCATTGTTAGATACCTAAATACCTCCTTATAATTCTCATAGCTATCAATACACTGCAACTACTTGATACAATTCTATGGGAATAAGTTTTTGTATCCTCTCCTACAAAGGCATAAAATTTGTATTTCTATGTATTTTCAACTTTCGGTACTGAAAATGTGGTATTCTTTTTAAAAATATTTTATATGAAAATTTTGTTTCTATATAAGTTAATGAAAATGAAAATAATTTGAAAACATAGCATAACAAGCCTCTGTTTAAATATTACCTTTCACTATTGCTTTTGTGATTTTAGAAACATAATAAACTGATTATTTTCCAATAGAAAAGTGAGCCACTTCTTTAGGTATTCTGTCTACACATTAATCGTGCTTGCTTAGAATGTGGTGCTTTGCATGGCAAATTCATGGCTTCTATGCAGTTCCTCAAATCTTAAGTTGGAGAAATTACATTTTCTGGTTCAATGTGATATTTACTAACGTGTCTTGGCTGTTTTCCAGTAGCTTTTGTTTCAGGAAAATAAGGTAATTTGGTTTTACTTCTTCCCAGCACAGGACATGCTTGGAATCACTGATGTATAGTCAAGATAGAAGTCAATCTTTATTTACACAGCAAAATTATTTGAGCATTTACAGTGGAGAATCTATTTTTTCTCACAATAGAACAGAAAAGCAGATCCCTTATGATGACCTCATATTCTCTGTATATCCATTATATATTACTACTCTTGTGCCAGGTACTTTTCTGCTATGGCTAATAGCTATGTGCAACTCTATTTTACTATAAGCTAAGCATAATTCTCAATGCCTTAGGTGTCTCTGTGTTTTGTTCATCTTCACCTCCAAGTCCACTGAATTAATAGCATAAAAACAACGAAGTCCACCTCCCCCAGCCTCCCCTGGTCACAAGATGGACTAGAGGTTAAACAGCAAACTCTATGGCTCAGATCTCACAAGCTCAACACATATTCTTTATTTTTATTTTTTTACTTATATATTTATTTTATTACACATATACAAAATAAACTACATAGAGCAAGAAGAACCATGAAACAATAAGGAATTATAGGAATGTTATATTCATAGTGTTTTTGCTATTTGTATTTGGCCACCATAAAGAAAACCTTTTCCTATCTGGGTGAGTCTAAAATTCTGAATGTAAATCAAAATCTACCATATCTCATCTCTATCAACTTAAAACATCCATTTAGACCTAAAAACATCTCAACACCAAAACAACTAAGCTTAATTGTGAAACTAACCTATTTGGTCTTCGACCCCATTAGAGACTTGAGAAGGAGGCAGGTAGAGTCAACTGCAAAACAATGTGAAGCCAGTGTAAACAAGTCCTCAGCAGTTCCTGCCTTTCAAATATATCTGTCAGATATATTGGGCCAGAGGGCTGAAGATGATGCCCCAAAGTTATAGAGAACTTTGGGTGACTGTTTAGGCAGTAAACTGTCTCTCTCATTGTTTTCTATTTGGAAGCTGTTAACCTGCACGTGCTGTTTACTCAGGTAATTAATTTTATTCCATCTCAACACACATTCTTTTTATTTATTTATTTATTCATTCATTCATATTACGCCTCAGTTGTTATCCCATCACTTCTATCCTCCCATTCCTCCCTTCCACTTAGGCTGTTTCCATGTTCTGGCTATTATGAATAAGGTTGCTATGAACATGGTTGAGCATATGTCCTTGTTGTGTGCTGATGAATCTACTGGGTATATTCCAAGGACTGGAATAGCTGGGTCTTGAGGAAGCCCTATTCTCAGTTTTCTGAGATAGGGCCGGATAGATTTCCAAAGTGGTTGTACTAGTCTACATTCCCAACAGTAATGGAGTGTTCCTCTCTCTCCACATCCTCGCCAGCATGTGGTGTCTCTTGAATTTCTGATCTTAGCCATTCTGATGGATATAAGATGGAATCTCTGAGTCATTTTGATTTGCATTTCTCTGATGACTAAGGAGGTTGAGCATTTCTTTAAGTGTTTCTCAGCCATTTGATATTCCTCTGTTGAGAATTCTGTTTAGTTCTAAGCCCCATTTCTCAATTGTGTTATTTGGTTTGGTGGTGTTTAATTTCTTGAATTCTTTATATATTTTGGATATTAGACCTTTGTCCGATGTAGGGTTGGTAAAGGTCTTTTCCCAGTCTGTAGGCTGTCGCTTTGTTCTGTTGAGAGTGTCTCCTGCCTTACAGAAGCTTCTCAGCCTCATGAGGTCCAATTTATATAATTGTTAACCTTATGGCCTGGGCTTTTGGTGTTCTGTTCAGGAAGTTGTTTCTTGTGGCAATGTCAACACAACTTCCTGAAGAGAGAAAGATTAGACTATGACTAGCAGTTGATTTTCTTGCAGTTGGCTACAGATACTGACTCCTGCCATTCTAAACTGGTTTCTCAGTATTACATTTCTATGCCCCTCTCTCCATTCTGTGGACATGGAAAATTATTTTTCAATAACTAACTACCTTGTTTTCCAAATTCATATAACTATAGTGTGCAATTCTCATAGTTGTATTAACAGTATATGAGTTAATGTTTTATCTTGCTTTCAAAGTAAGATGACAATTTAGGAAAATGATAGATATTAATTGAAATGTCTTGAATTTAAAAAGGCTGTGGCTGAAGAACAGATGATGCCATACCTCTAGCTTAGAAATTAGAGTTGATGGGCTAGAAACAACAACAACAAACAGAAAAGTGTAACATTTTAGAGTGAACAAGATGGGTGGTTCTGGAAATGATGAAGAGGAGTTAGAGTGAATATGTTGAAACTATTTTATATTTAATCTCAAAGAATTTATAAAATGTTTTAAAAGATTCCATTTTGACAGCATGTGTACTTCTTATACAATTATTACTTTGATTTGTTTTATGCTCAAAGATATCTTCATGTGGACATGATAAACCCATATTTCCTCTCATAGCATCTTTTTACTGTTTTCCTTTGTGTCCAGGGACTTTAGTTGCTTGATTTACTTTGTAGTCTACTAATAAGGGAAGTATACAGTGGTAGTTTGTAATTTTGTATTTGTCTTGGGTATGTGACACACATATATTTTCCTACTTTAGTTTCATGTACAGTTGAGAAGAAACAACCTTACTTTTTGGATAATTGTACTACTTAGTTACCATGTGTGTAACTAATATTGCACTTTACTCCTGTTGGTGGATATGGTATTATTTTACTCAGAAATTGTCTTGGAAAAACAAGACCCAGGAAGAAAATAGAATCCCTAAGAGTAAGACAACAATAAAAAAAAAACAAATGAAGAACTCAAACACCAACAAGCTTGCTCTATTGCTTGGTCTTTACTTCTAAGAAACAAAATAGAAGAGAATCCATCTTATTTCTGACTGAAACAGTCTCAGTGAGTCCAGAAAACGGCATTTTACATGGACTGTCACCACTATAAAAATCTCATTGTTTCACTCATGTGTCAGTAACAATGTATTTTTGCTGAAACAATTGCAAATCTAACTATAATACCTGGTACACTTAGACAACCCTGGCAGCCTGGAGGCATGGGATTGGATGTAAGAGCAGAAAAATCTAACTTGAACAGAATTACAATAAGCACAGCTTCATTGTGGTAACTCTGGATTACTTGGGTCTGGAATTGATCAGATCACTTGCCTACAACTGTTTCCAAAAAGCTTTAAAGAAAATAGAAAGCTTATTGAGAATTCTAATTCTTTTTTTTTTAATTAATTTATTCTTGTTACATCTCAATGTTTATCCCATTCCTTGTATCCTCCCATTCTTCCCTCCCCCCTCCATTTTCCCATTATTCCCCTCCCCTATGACTGTGCCTGAGGGGGATTACCTCCCCCTGTATATGCTCATAGGATATCAAGTCTCTTGAGAATTCTAATTCTTTATCAAGGCCTAGCTGGAGAATGATTCCTTCATGGATTTAGGGGATGTCAGAAACATGTGTGAGAACTTTGTAAAAAAAAAAAATCTCCATCCATGTGTGGTCTGAATCATGTTACTTCCTTGTTGACATCTACTGTCATCATTTTGTCTTGTAGTACGTCTCTATAGTGACAGCCAGCAAATAACAACACCAAAAGCAACTTACTGAAATGATAGAGATAGATTATATAGAAATATATATTAGTCACTATTCTTGGGTTGTCAAGAGATACAAGGATATTGTGGCCAAGGATATTTTTATAAAAGAAAGCATTTACTTGGGGATATGCCTACAGTTTCAGAGGCTTAGTCCATTTTCTTCATGGCAGAGAGCAGGGCAGCAGCCACCAAGGCTGAAGAAGAAGCTGAGAGCTACACCCTTATCAACAGGCAGAGAAAGAACAACTGGACTTGTTATCAGCTTCTTAAACCTCAAAGCCAGTGACACACGTCCTCCAAGGCCACACCTCCTAGTCTGTCTAATAATATCAAAGATGTCCACTCCTTGGTGACTAAACATTTGGAGATATGAACCTATGGTGGTCATTCTTTCTCAAACCCACATATTTCCCTTGCTTGTTTCCAGAGGTTTGTAGCCATATAATAATGCAGAATGTATTCAGTCCAACTTCAAAGGTCCTCATAGTCTGTCACTATTCCAACGCTGTTTAAAAGGCTAAATTTCAATGACTCATAGCCTCAAGGTAATCTCTTAATCATACCTTCCTAAAATATCAAAATCAAAATTCAGATTGAATATTTCCAAGATACAATAGCACAGAATATACATTTCCATTCCAAAGGGAAGAAAATGAAACAAAGTAAGGAAATACTATATCAAAGCAAGACTGAAACCCAGCAAAGAATGGTCTATATATTTTATCTAGATGTCCATTGTCAAAATGCTCTTCAGAACTTCAACTCCTCCAAGGTTTGTTGACTCCAACACGTTTCTCTTTCTTGGGTTGGTTCCGTACCTGGCTTACAGCTTTCCTCTGCAGGTATTCCATAACTGCAGCATTCTCCAGTATCTTGAGGTCTATACTACAATGTTTGCTTGACCTTCACAGCTTCAAGGAATTACCCTCTGAGCCTCCATGCAGGGAAACTTCTGACTCAAGTCTGGCCTCAGCAAGTGTCCTTAGATGAAGAAGAGACTCCACATCACCTTTCTTTTATCTTTGACTCTAAAGCCGGAACATACGGCCAAAGCTGCCAAGTTCTGCTACTTGCTGTGGCTGGAATGTGGTCCTCACTTTCATATTTGCAACAGCTTTCTGTTGTTGATAGTTTGCTTTGTTGCTTAAGATTTCTTTTGGGTATAATTCTGTCTGTGGTAGAAATTAGGATAGTTTGTCCAGTGGCTTGTTTGCCACATTTGAAGCTATCACCATAAGGAGGTTTTTTGATGCTCATTATCCTCTTTGAGGTAGGCTGGGTGTTAACAGGAATTAATAGTTTTAAATGCCATATTTTCTGGATGTCTTTAAGGTTTTTAAAGAAGAACTTACCTAACTATGCTACTTTATCTTTCTATAGAATCGTATCTATCTGCCACACCTAAGATGTAAATTATTGTGATAAAAGTAGACTAATAATTGAAAAGCCCATTTGATCAACTAACAATTAACTTGTATTGATTATTTATCCTAAACAGCTTGCAATAGCACTCTTTTTTTTTAGTTTTTAATATATTTTATTAATTTATTCATATTACATCTCAATGTTATCCTATCCCTTGTGTCCTCCCATTCCTCCCTCCCTCCCTCCCATTTTCTCCCTACTCCCCTCCCCTATGTCTGTGACTGAGGAGGACCTCCTCCCACTGTATATGCTCATAGGGTGTCAAGTCTCTTCTTGGTGGCCTGCTATCCCTCCTCTGAGTGCCACTAGGCCTCCCCATCCAGGGGACATGGTCAAATATGGGGCACCAGAGTTTGTGTGAAAGTCAGACCCCACTCTCCACTCAACTGTGGAGAATGTCCTGCCCATTGGCTAGATCTGGGTAGGGGTTAGATGTTTACTGCACATATTGTCCTTGGCTGGTGCCATAGTTTGAGCAGGACCCCTGGGCCTAGATCTGCCTATCATAATCTTCTTCCTGTATGTTTCTAGGACCCTCTGGATCCTTCTATTTCCTCATTCTCCAATGCTTCTCTCACCTATTGTCCCAATAGGATGTCCTCCCCTCTGTCCCACTTTCCTGGTCAGTGAAGACTTTCACGGGACATATCCCTTGGGCTAGTGTCCATATATAAGTGAATATATACCATTTGAGTCTTTCTGCTTCTGGGTTAACTCACTCATTATAATCTAGTTCAATCTATCTGTCCACAAATTTCTAGAATTTCTTTTTCTTTTTCTTTTTTTCTTTCTTTTTTCTTTTTTTTTTTTTTTTTTTTTTTTTTTTTTTTTTTTGGTTTTTCGAGACAGGGTTTCTCTGTGTAGCCTTGGCCAGCTGGACTCACTTTGTAGACCAGGCTGGCCTTGAACTCACAGTGATCTGCCTGCCTCTGCCTCCTGAGTACTGGGATTCAAGGCGTGTGTCACCACGCCTGGCTTAGAATTTCTTCTTTTTAATAGCTGAGTAGTATTCCGTAGTGTAATTGTACCACAATTTCTTTATCTATTCTTCGACTGAGGGACACTTAGGCTATTTCCATGATCTGGCTATTATGAATAAGGCTGCTATGAACATGGTTGAGCAAATGTTCTTGTTGTGTGGTGGAGCATCTTCTGGGTATATTCCAAGGAGTGGAATAGCTGGGTCTTGAGGAAGCCCTATTCCCAGTTTTCTGACATAGCACCAGATAGATTTCCAAAGTAGCTGTACTAGTTTGCATTCCCACCAGCAATGAAGGAGTGTTCCTCTCTCCCCACATCCTCGCCAGCATGTGGTGTCACTTGAATTTTTGATCTTAGCCTTTCTGATGGGTGTAAGATGGAATCTCAAAGTTGTTTTGATCTGCATTTCCCTGTTTTAGAAGTATTGGTAGTAAACTTTGTATTATAATTTAGTCATATGGGGACAATACCTCATATGAGAGTAGAAATATAATTTGTGGGAAGAATAAACTTGTATTTGAATTCTATACCATTGTATTTAGAATTAAACTTATTTTGCATCTCTATAAACATTTTATATCTGTGAATTAAAATTAACCTTGTGAGTGACAATTGAGGCATTTAAGTTGAGGAGTAGATTCACTAATCTACTTTATGCTCTATCTCCCCTTATATATTTCTATATTCCCTATTCTTTCTTTTCTACCCCTATCTCCAAACCTCAGAATGTAAAATAGAGGAAAAGAGAGACATCACTGAGTCTACTGCAGGCAAAGTCAACACTCAAACTTTGCCAAGACAGGATAAGCAAGTCCTCAATAGTTCCTGCCTCACAAATATGTCTGTCACATATATTGGGCCATAAGGTTGAAGAAGATGATCAAACATTATAGAGAGTTTTGGGTGAATATTGAGGTAGAAAACTGTCTTTGTCATCTTCTCACTTGGAAAGCTACTAACCTGCACTCCTGGCATACTCATGGAATCAAGTTCATTCCTTCTCAAGCTTCTGACAGAATTGAAGACCAATTAGCTTAGGTTTATAATGAAGCTTAGATGTCTAGGGGTTAAGATGTTTTAGATCTAGATAGATGATTTAAGTTGATAATGACAAGATGTGATGGAGATTTATTTAAGTTCGGAATTTTAGACACACCAAGATAGGAAAGATGTTTTCTTCAAAGCTGACTAATACAAACAGCCAAAACACTAAGAATGGAACATTTATATAATTCCTGATTGTGTCATGGTTCTTCTTGCTATAGGTAGTTTATTGTATATATGTGTAATAATATAAATGTATATGTACCATTGGCTAGATCTGGGAAGGGGTTTAAAGTTTACCTCCTGTATTGTCCTTGGCTGGTGCCTTAGTTTGAGCGGGACCCCTGGGCCCAAATCTGCCTATCATATTGTTCTACTTGTAGATTTCTAGGACCCTCTGTATCCTTTTATTTTGCTATTCTCCCATGAGAACATTCTCCACAGTTGAGTGGAGAGTGTGATATGACTTTCTCACATACTATGGTGCCTCACATTTGACCATGTCCCCTGGAGGGGGAGACCTGGTGGCACTCAGAGGAAGGACAGCAGGTAGCCAAGAAGAGACTTGATACCCTATGAGAATATATAGGGGGAGGTAATCCCCCTCAGGAACAGTCATAGGGGAGGGGAATAATGGGAAAATGGGTGGGGGGGAATGGGAGGATACAAGGGATGGGATAAACTTTGAGATGTAACAAGAATAAATTAAAAAAAAGATAAAAAAATAAATGTATATGTAAAACATAAAAATGTTTAATTAATTAAAAAAGAAAAAATATTTCTTTAAACTCTTTTTCACAAGTAGGACGCTTAGCTGGTTCTTGTACAGATGTTTCTACTCCCTTTATCCCATTTAACTTGATGCTTTTCTCTAAACTTTTGTTTTTTTTAATCTTCCTAGGAATGGAACTTAGGTCCATTATAATTCCTGGTGCTCCTTTTCACCTCAACTTTTACATTTTGTGTTTCTCATTGTCCAGGTTGCCAATTTTCATTATAGATCTACATAAGGGTGATTACTAATAAGGACACTTCAGAGCCAACCCTAGACTGTCTTACTATCCCTTCTGCCTATGCCATTAACCACAGCTTTTCAATTTAACTTCAGGGAAGATTTTTAGGACAAGGGCAAGACCAGCCACATCCTTTGCCAAACTATCACAAGAAGGATCACTGAACCACTTAGTAATATTCTCCCCCTTTGAATCTCCTTGAGCGGGCTCCCTACATTTCACATTACCCTCAGCATTGTCTTGCATGTTCCTATTAGGACGAACCATTAAGTAATCCCTGGTTAAAGAATTTAACTATTTTTCTATTCCAAAGCCCTAAAAGCTTCCATATTCCTCCAGCAAACAGCATGGTTGTCACTCTTATCCAAGCCACCACAGACATAGGTATAACAAGGGGACTGAGGAGTAGAACATGAGGGTTGAAGAAATAGGACCAGTTGGAGTTGGAAAGAAGGAAGGGAAAATGATAGTCAAATTTTAATAAAATTAAAATATTTTAAAGGAAGAAAAATCACTCTCCATTCACATTACTGCTAACTACAAATGTGTGTTTCTTATTAGTATCTAGCATACTTCAACACTCTAAACACCAACAAAGAGTTTTGAAATTCAGTTTCATTCAACTCAACTCAACTCAACTGAGTGTAGTCAATTCAATTCAGTTTTGACAAGTTACTTGGTGGTGGAGGAGGACCCCACCTGTCAGAGGTCTAGGGGAGGGGAACAGGTCAGAAAAGGGAGGGAGATTGGCAACAGGAAAATAAGAGCATGGGGACTAGAATAAAGATGTAATGTGAATAAACTATAATAAAATAAAAATAAATACAATCAAATTTCCAAGTAAAAATCCCAGCCTTCCAAGATTCTTCTTACATTTAATCACAATTGCCATCTGGGCTGTCTGTAATTCTGAGCAACTATGAAGCAGGAATATCCATGATCTTCTTCACAGGGCTAGATACATTGCTAGAATCTCATGAAGGAATAACAAAACCATGCTACTTTATAGTTACTGGCTCTTTGTAAAGAATAAAAGACTATAGAGAACATGGTATTGAGAGGAGGATGTGCACCTTCCACATCCTCTCCAAGGCTACCTTCCTCTAGAGACCATCACTTTCTATCAGACCACAAGTTCTGCAAACCAATTTAGGAGTTTTATTTTTGTTTATCCTCATAAAAATTCCTTACATGGGAAGATGTATTGAATCGTGGGTACTTGGGAGTTGACTCAATCTTCAGACCTTCCAACTCCATGGGGACAGTGGTTGGAGAGGGATAAATACACAAAGGTGTTTCAGAAGTACAATAATGGATACTAGGTTTTCCTGACAACCACTCTGTCACCTGCAGATGTTTATCAAACTTTATTTCATTAGCATAAATGTATACTTGGCAGAAAGGTACTTGCTATGAGTGATAAAGAAAATGCTTTCATCTGTCCTTAAGCAACTTTGTAAGGCAGAGAGGCAATCAAATATTATAACACAAGATCTGTTAACAGCTCTTATCACATTACATATACTAGGCTCTCTTCTGGAACATGAGGGTGATAGGAAGGCAGTGTAGTTGTTACCTCATTGGATTTTAGGTGTGATCATGCTTCTTGGGCTAGAGCCCAGCGGACCAGAGAAAGTGTCCCCAGGTAGATCAAAGAGAGCCATGCCTATAGACACTATATGGCACAAAAGGAAATATATGACTGGGGCAAAATTCTGGCTCACCCAGAACGCAAAGTATAAATGAAAACTTAGTGGAGAAAGGAGGATAATTATGCAAGAGAATGCTGTTCTGCATCAGTGATTACCATTAAGGCCTTCCAAGAGGTGGGACTGCCAAAGTCAAAGAGAACATGGCAGACATTTGTTCTTTTTCATTCCTACAACATAGAGGTCCCTTGGAGGTATCACTGTCCCCTGACAATCTGAGAAAAATGGCAGGAGCCAGAAAAGGTTTGGACTTTGTTGCTGGGTAGGAAGAGACATTCCTAGAGACAGGGTAATACTTTGGTAAGCCACCCTGTATTGATCCATAACCTAAGGAGCTTGAACCTGGCTGCAGTATCCTTAGCAGAATGGGCTGAATTTTATCAAAATCACAATATAACTTGTTTTCTCTCCCTGGTGCCATAAGAGCCTCTTCCTGCGATTGGACTGGATAGACAAACGAAAAGAGAGGTAAACACTATTTAAGATTCAAGTTTTAAACTGTCCTGAGTTTTCATAACTGGGTAATCCAGAAACATGGTTTCTGTACAGCACATCATTAAAAGCACAGGAAAAAAAGAGATTTTGCCAAATGTTGTTGAAACCAGTGGGGAGAGATTTCTTTTCAAGCCCACTACACAATTTAGGATTTTCAATAAATCAATGATATATAACATGTATAACATACAGCTAACAAAAATCTTAAATTGTCTTGGTTAGTTGTGTTTACTTTTTTGTTTTCTCCTTCCTTTCCCTAGATCATACGCACCATTAAATTTCCAAAGAAAATAAGTAAATATTACAGTTATGCTGTATTAAATCAGCAAATCAGCTTTAAAACATAAAAAGCAGAGATTCTTTATCCATCAGTGTTCCTATTAGATATTTTAATTTCCAGGATTCTCTTGGCTTCTGCTGTCCTGTGACATAGTATTTCAAATACACATTTCCCCATTTGTTTACTCAGTAAATACGCATTCAACATTAGAATACTGCACTTTGGTATTCAAGAATACTTATAAAAACCTTTTTTCCCCTAATGAACCTGAAATCCTAGCTGGGCTGAAAAGGTGGATTTAACTAAGCAGAAGAGGAAAGGGTCTAAACAAAAGAATGAAACTTTACTTATACATGCATTATGTTTCCTAGAATAGTAGCTCAGTCAAATGCATGGTGATCCTAGAATCTGTAACATATGTGTGGAGTGAAAGGCTGTAGCTTCTGTTAATTACATTGGCTAGAGGAGTGCAGGATATGTAAGCAACTCTTGAGAATTATTAATGATATTAGAGGAATACATTGCTAGGAAATCTAGGCTCCAATTTTGGAGAACCTAGAGCACAAGACTAGGAACTGTCACCTAAGGTAATGAGCAGATACAAATAGCAGGCAGCTTAACTATGTCTGCGACAAACCCTGGGTTCAAATACATGAGAAACGTCTGGAGATTCAGAAAATTATATGAGGGAAGAAGAAGACAGAGGCTAGAAGCCAGGCAACTGTAGCAGCTCTTACCTCTATAGTTATTACACAGTTACATTTACTATGCAAGCCATAGTGTGTGGAATATGACTAACATGGCTTTAGAATTGTATTGGGGTTCATAATTGAGAACAGTGATTCTCACCCACTCTGTCGTTGCTGAGTAGTTTGAATTGAGAAGTATAGAGGGCTTTGGGAACCACTTTTAATCCCTATGGCATAACCTAAAACAATGCATTCATATACAATTATTACCTATGGGGTAAACAGTAGGGCCAGTACCCACTGAATTTCTCACTCTATAGCTTTGTTTGTTGTTTGTTCAACCACTGAATCACCCAAAATGAGAATGTCCTGAATTGAAGATCTTTCCATGTCTCTGACACCCTGAAGAGAAATCATGCCTGCTGATCAGTATTCAGTGCAACACTCCTTCCTAAAAGTGCTGGATAATTTTTACTGCAGTTATAATTATAACATTTACTCATTTTTTGGTGTAATTACTGATGCTCACAGTAGCTCAACTTGAATGTTTCAAAAGCATTTGAATATTAATTTAAAATATATTTCTTCCTGCTTATTCTTTATGTATTTTTAGCCATGACTACAGATGTTTACTTTTTAAAGAGTCAAGGAGATGTCATTACATTGTGGTTAGCTCAGACCTTTGCCACCAAAAGCTAAAGTCACAGAGCATAGATCCTTTGTGGTTCACCAGTTCACACTGTGATTGTTGAGTGACAAATGACATATTTATGTGTTCTTCATCATAGATTCTTGATTCATTATGGATCTTTTAAGAGTTTTACAAGCTTCTGTGAGGTGTAAATGTGGGATGTCTCATACAATATTCAGGGTTTGCTTGCTCCTGGATTCTGACAGAACACTTAAAGATTTGTAAGTTCTTGAATGAAATGGCCATAACATCCTTCTTTTATTCATAATAAATCAAATGTTAGTTTGGGCTAATAGTTTGTCTCTTAGTAAGAAAGAGCCTGCATCAGAGGCATGCATCTTGTATTTGAAGGTTGTACTAGCGGATTTCTTGTCAGTTTGACACAAGCTAGAGTCATTTGTAAAAAGGTAGACTCAACTGAGAAAATGCTTCTACTAGATTTTCCTGAAGGAAAGGCTGTGGGCATTTTCTTAATTACTGATTGATATAGGAAGGCATAGCATACTGTGGGTAGTGCCAATCTTGAGATGGTGATTCTGGGTTAAGGGAGAAAGCTAAGAAAGCTACAGTGAGCAAGCCAGTAAGCAGCATTCCTCGATGGTTCTGCTTGAATTCTTGCCTCCAGATTCCTGTTCTTACTTGCCCCATAATGGACTGCAAACTCTACAGTGAAATACACCCCCTCTGTTTTTATGGATGCAGTGCTCTTTACAGCAATAGAAACAGTAGAACAAAAGCTACGGATTTACTCCCAATCCTCAGCAACAGAGAGGAGTTTAGTATTAAGCTTATCTCCAGTGCTTGGTGATTTGATAAGTTACATATAAATTACTGAAGTGGGAAGACAAAGCTAAACATCATTGGGAGTTTGGAGAACATTGGAATTGAGGACTCTGTACACAAGACGGGAGTAAGATGCACCCCAGTGAGACAGGGCAGTAGCACATATTCAGGATTGTAGATTTCACCATGTGTTCTCTCCTCTTTGAAACATTTATTTGAGTCATTTTAATCACCCGTTTCATAATACAGTGAATCCCGGATGTCTGTGAATAATCATAGGAAACTAAACAGAATAAAGGGAATATGGGAAGGTTTGCGTTGTTTCCATGTTGGAAACATGTGTAATTTGTATAACCTATACTGTGTTATTCAAGCAGGAATAAAATGCACCCTTATTTAACTGATGCCTTAGCTTGTACAGTCTTTACTAAAACTTTGGTGTTGTCCACAATGTAATAAGCTTGCAGAATGAGACTCAATTTTTTTTTTTTGAAAATGCTCTTTTATTGAGGAAATGTTTATTCTCAGTGAAATCCAACTATATTGGTATTTACCTGGTCTAATTCTTCGGCGCAAACATGTTGATCCTAGAAAACATTTTGAGAATGCTGAAACAAGATTCCTTTGCTGTCTCTCACTTATTTCCTCAGTGATCTTATTTTCTTCGTGATGATTTTGCTTCTGATGAACAGAGCGTTGCTCACAATTCAAAAGGAAGGGCAGACAATAAGTCTAGGAAGAAAACTCCATCAAATCATGAATAGATTGCAGATCACATCAATATAATTTTGATTTATTGAAATCTAGTTTGTGTAATGAGAGTATTATTATGTGTGTGTATCATGAGAGAAGGAAACTCTCCTCTGCACCTTCAAGAGAGCTTATATATTCTTATAATTCCAATGGAAATATTTAAACGAAGGTATCCATCTGTCCTTTCTTCTGTCATGGACTCTGCTTATGTGTAAGATATGGTTAAGGAACACACAGGTTTCCACCTAAACTAAATGGTGATTAGAATCAATACATCCCTTCAGCTTATCTTTCTATTACTTTATTTTTATTCACAGATTTATATTTATGTATGTGTCTTTGTGTATATTTCTGCTCATGGGGTTTGTATGTAGGTGTGTGTACCTGGGTACTTGTGCACCTATGTGTAGGGGCAAGATGAAATTGGGCATCTGCCTTATTGGTGATTGAGATAAGTCTTTCATTGGATCCTGATTTTGAAACTTTCAGCTAGTTCAGTTAGCCAGCTTGCTTCAGTTATCTATCTTTGTCTCCCAGTGTCATGGAAACAGAAGGTCTCCTCACCTAATTGCTTTTTATACATGTTCTAGGGATTCAAACTTCAGCACCAGTGTTTCCACAGCAAGAACTTTATCTCCTGGCCCAACTCTGCAGGCCCTGTTTCTCTATTTTAAAGTGCAATGTGTAGTTTCTAACACTTAAATCTGTAGTTTTAAATCATGTGAGCCAGTAGACATTTCTGGGAATCAAAATGCAAGATATATTATTACCATATTGATGGTGTACAAGACAAATTTTATTATACAGATATTCCAAATACACTATTGACAGCTCGACTGTCTGATATTTAGCTCTCTGTGCACTAAACAAATAGTTAACTATGTATGTGGTATTAATAAGAAATTTCTGATGGGTCTACTTAATTTTATCATAATGTTATTTAAAAGTTTTCTACCACAGAAATGTAAAGAGAAGAATAAAATCTTTGAAAGATAGTGAGTGTAACACAACTTACTATTTAGAAGTTGATAACTAAAGCCCATATTAGCATTAAATGACTCATATGATTCACTTGTGTGAATTTGCTAAGTCTTATTATTTTAATCATTACAATAACCAGAGCAGATTGAGCATTTAAATCCTTGGTCACTAAATCAACCTTTAAATGTTCAATGCAGTGCGGTTGCATTTTAACAATACAACTAGTGAGAAATGTGGTGCAAAGGAAGGTAGGGACAAAGGTAGGCTATGTTCTCTGAGCTATGGGCAATAGCTTTCTCAACAACAGACTGAAGTCACTCAAATATGTATGCATGCAAATGGCAAGACCTCCTATGTTATAGTATCTGTGTAAATAATTTATATATCTTTATTCTGATATCACTTGGAAAAATATTGCAAAAGTAGCCTGTATGTTACCTTGATAAAACCCTACGGCCATTTGTTTACATTAACTATTTCACCATCAAACTTTAAATGCTTTTGGGATACAAACAGGATTTGAGCTGTTGAGTTTGCTCAGTGGATAAAGGTACTTGATGTTAAGCCTGACACCCAAGTTCAGTCTCTCTGACGCAAAGGATGGAAGGACAAAGTAAAACTCTTGCATCTTGTGACACCACACACACAGGTCCATGCACACATGTATCACATCCACACAAAATATATGCCTTTATTTAAAAATTAGAAGAAAAATTTTATGGTCCTTTTTCTTTTCTTACAAAGTGTTCATGCAATTCTACTGTATGACATATAACCTATCACGGTGTACTGTGGTCTATATGTCCCTGCCTCTTTCAAAAACAAAAGCTCCATTATGTTTTCTTTTTCTGAAACTTTCTTACATTTATCATTTCATTGATGCAAATGCACGATTAGTCAATCCAACAGTCAAGGTGAGTTCATAACAGTGACTTACAGAGAACATTATAGTATTTCCATGCCATTCTCAATCATTTTCTGCCCCCCTCCCTTTGGCCAACGTTGCACATTGAAATACTCACAATGATGCATAGACCCCTTTCCTGAGAGGTTACAATGCAGGGTGAAATAAGAATACTTTGTGGTAATATATTGCTTGTCACACAGTGATTTCAAAGCACTTTGTTAATAAAGAAAGATTATTACCATCAATTTAATGGGACCTGGAACACATAAGTTAAATTACTTTTCCAAAGTTGAACAGAAAGTAAGTCACTACATTTGAAGCATAATTCATGCACTTGTCATTACTGTGTTTGATTCTATCCCCTGGAACGCACTTCCTTTCATGCTGTCTTCCAGCGACAATTTACTGCCCACTTGGAAGAACTGAGGCTCAAAGGCATGGATATAAGAATCCAGCTTTGTTTTGCAGCATCTCCTTATTGTCAAAAATGTGCCGTGATGGGGCAGAGTGAAAGCATGTCATGGCAACAAGTAGCAGCCACAACGCCCTAAAGAAAGACCAGCTATGAAATCATTCCCGGACTCTGTAGGAAAAAATATTTAAAATGAAATGAAAAAATGAAAAGTAAGTGCTGATCCAATCACCTGTACTGATTTTGCTATTATGTCATTTCATTACTAGAATAACAGAATTATGCTCTCTGAAAAGTCTGTACATTTTAATTTTGTTTACAAAATGATCTTCTAAACATTTAAGTACATATTATCATCTGAAAGAGCAATATGCCCATATCATTTGAATAGTTTAGTCCTCTTATATTTACATAAGCACATATACATGCATTTTAAGGTATATATTATGAACTATTGTGATTAATGCATAACACTGTTGTTAACAAATTTAAAATCTTTTCAAAGGTATATATTATGAACTATTGTGATTAATGCATAACACTGTTGTTAACAAATTTAAAATCTTTATAAAATAAACATGTACTCAGTCTTTTCCATTCATCTTACACTTATTTATGTAATTATGAATACCACATACTACATTGGATTTAAAAGGCATTTTCCCCTTTTTATTAAAGTATGATTGGATTAAATGCTGACACTGAACGATAATCTTAGCTTTTAGGTAGTAGAGGCACTAGGCTCATGAGTTCAAATGCTGCTTGAACTACACAATGAGATCCTAACTCAAAAAGAAATGTGTGTACATTTTAGATGACAAGAGTTTACATATCAGTGATAGAATACTCACCAAGTATCACAATTCTTAAGAATTGATCCTCTGTAGTTCAAATATATATGCTTGGAATGTGGTGTTTTATGATAGAGATTTTTATTATTTCAAGTCTCTAGCATTAAGAATCAGGTAATAGATTTCTAACAAAGCTACCCTACTCAGTATATGATAATATACATGTAGACACTTCATGTAAAAAAAGAATCACAGACAGCTTTATATTAGAACAAAGGTGCTGTTTTTCATAGAGCACAATGTCATTTATGCATACATTTCTCACTATGTATTATTCTTGGCTAATTTTCATCTATTTTTACTTCATATGATGTATTTTGATCATGTTCATGACAGATTTCTTGTTTAACTATATCTTTCATTGTTTGCTATTATTACATAAATACATTATTTCCCCTTCTCTCCCTCATCCCCTTGAATCCCTCTCATAAACCCTTCCTCATTATATTCATGGTCTCCCTTTTAATTAATTGTTGTCACACACACACACACACACACACACACACACACACACACACACACACACACATATTCCTAAGCAGATACTGTAAACCAAATTAAAGTTGTATTTTAAGAATTTTATCATGCAAAGGAGATCTATTGTATGATAATTTATAGTTAAAGTGATCAAATATATATAAAGTGATCAAATCATTTATAATCTGCCTTGGTGTTTTACATTTCTATATGCTTAATTAAATATTTTCCACTTTCTATAATCTGGCTTGAGTAACAATTGTTCTTTGTTTTCTTTGTGTGTGTGTGTGTGTATTTGTTTCTTCTTTATTAAACATCTAAGCATTGTTATTTTGTTCCTGAACTTCACTAGTTTTCTAACTTACACTTGTCCTCTTCCCTATTTCTCTGCATGTGTTTCAACTACATTCTCACATCCAGTTTGAAAGTTCCATCCCCTTTACTTCTACTTTGCATTTAATTCACTAAACATTCGTTATATCTATACTTTTAAAATCTTAATTATTATTTGTATTTTTAATAATTTTATTCAATGTACATATTTTTCTCTAAACGACATTTTCTTTTGTTACAGAAACAGACAACTTACATGAATTTTCACTTTAATTTGACAATAAATGTTGGGGATATATAACTATTGTTTTTAGCAGACGCAAGTATTTCATTATGAAATGTGTCTCATTACTGTTGTCTTGTTTTTTTTGGTTTAGAGAGATTTTTTTCCTCACATTTAGGTCTCGAGAATTGCCTAATATAACATGGGTAGCTTGTTCTTTTTGTTGGATGCAAAGTCCTTGTCAACAATATAAGAAATAAAAACTGAACTCTGAACTCTTCATCCCCAATCCATCCTCTTAAGTGATCATCTTAGTCCTTACTCTAGAAAAGACTCTGCAGACTGACTAGATCCATTCTGAGCAACGTGTAGCTAGATTCTCGTCTGTGCATGAACATCACTGAACATATTCACCCAAGTTAGGACAGACCCTAACTATCCATTCCTGACAGACTTACAGGAATGCAATCACTGTGACATCCCTTTTGACTCAGACAGTGGTATGTGGCAGATAACATTAATTATAGATATGATTAAAATTATTTGTTTAATTTCTCTGTTATCATTGACATATTGGGTTGTCCACTCTGGTAGAGAAGACACTAAAAATACTTAATCTGCATTGTGCTTTTCTTTGTTTTCACCATCCATGTCAGTGATTTGTATACTTACAGATCATTAGCAGCAAGTGTTTTGATTTACTCAATATTTCCCACATAAAAGCTTTTGTTCTGAGCTATTGCTTACACAGCAATTACTTCCATGGGTACCTGGAGTAATGAGTAGTATTTGTTCATGTACTTTATATTAGAAACTGTTATGAGAATTTATTGGGGGAAAAGTCCTCCTATCAGTCTGTCTTTATTCCGTCACTCTGACAGTTTGCCTTGCAGATACTTCTGATGGCCTATGCACTGACTCACTGTACTCAAGCTATTCACATATCAGTTTCCTTTGCAAACCTCTCGATCTTTCTATATTAACTTATATTCAAAGTTCAATTGTCCCTGAAATATCTCATGCACATTCAGTAGAGAGATATAAAGTTCCCTTTGTTCCAGGTAATGTGAATTGCATAATTAACCATTTTCCGGCTTCATACTTCTGCTTTCAGTTGGATTCCCCTTAAACATACAGTGAATGCCATTTTCTGTCTCAACAAGATGTTTTCCTCAATATTTTCTCTACCTCATCTTTGGTGTGTTTTTCTTTTTCATTTTTATCCATACAGTTCAAAATATGGCACAAGTGATCTCTCTTTTTCTTTGTGATGGCCCTGCATTTTCTGTCTTATTTTGTTTTTTGTTTGTTTGTTTGCTTTAGGCTTTTTTGAGACAGAGTTTCTATGTGTTAGCCTTGGATGGCCTGGATTCCCTTTGTAGACCAAGCTGGCCTCAAACTCATAGAGATCCATCTGCTTCTGCCTCCTGAGTACTGAGATTAAAGGCATGTGCCACCATGCGTGCTGGCCCTGTACTTTGCCTTATCTTTCTATCTTCCCTTCTTAAGGTAAAGAAGCCTCTTCCTAACACTTCCTCCTCCTGCCTGGCGGGATCCTTGGCTGTCTGCATCACCCTCCTGATTTCCTCTAACTCTGCATTTGGCTTTCTTCCATAGTTAAGATTGCTTCATGTAATTAAAAAAATTAATATACAAAATTAATGATGGTAATTTAATTTTTATACATATACACACTTAATGGCTATATTTTCTGATAATCTTTTCCATCTTTCTTTCCCTAATGCAGCTTTTGATTGCTATGTTTACTCATTTTTAATGTTATATTTAAATTAAAATTGTTCTCTCTCACTTTGGTACTGCTGAGTACAAACAGTATCCTATGAAAAGAATGAAGGGAAGGCAATGGTCACAGTGCATTCCTCCATGCACAGTCATGTCTATCTATGTGTGTGGTTTTTTGAGCCTGTGCTTGCTCTGTCTCACATCAATGCCTTATCTCTAAAGATCTACACTAACTCTAAGTACAGCCTGACAGTGGCACAGTGTTAGCTGTGTTATGGGACAAATTGTTTCCTTCTCTCAGCCATGAAACACATTTTTTTTTTCTGCTCTTAGTGCATGTCAGTAGCCATGCTCTATGCAGCACATTTCCAGCCACATTTATTCCAATCAAGACAAGTTGTCATCACTGGGAGCCATTATGAGCTTATGTTTACCTAAGCCTACTATCTTTCCTGTCCTCTCTGCCTCATCTAATTGAGACCCCATCAGTTTAACACTTCATTGGCCCACACAATGATTTCATTCACTAGGTTTCTGTATCCTTCCCACATAATGTAGCTGGTAAAGATGACATTTGCCATTTTTGACTGTTCTTGTCTGTTCTTGTGGTGCTGAAAGTTTCAGGAGAATAAATAGAAGCATTAAAAATACATCCGACCTCATTCCTAATAGGCTTTCTACTTAAGAAGTAATTTTCATATATAATGTAAAATTGAACATGTGATTACATTATTTACACACCCATGCGCTGTGAGTGACTGCATGCCAAACTACAGCTTAGATGTGCCTGAAACACATCTTTCAGATGCTAATGAAACTGAACATTTGTGCCACAGCTGCCCTGAGGTGGTGTTTTTAGTGATTAAATACAGTAGAATGTGTTTTCTCCTTGGTTTTTACATGTAAAAACCTCTTATTTATAAAATACATGGAAGCTTTCATTGGTATGTTTTTAGCCAAGGCAAGACATGTATAGGGAGAAATGACATACTGCTTTTAAAGTGAAAGTCTAAACCTAAAGTCCTATGATAGACTCAACAAAGGCAATTAGCTTTTTTTCCTTTTTTGCTTTCTTCCCTTGCATTTGTATGAATTATTTTTTTCAGCTAAAGTCAAACATCCCAGAAACACTCAAACAGAAGTAATAACTTATGCTGAAAATTCGCATATAAAGTGTGTTTGTTGGTATTTTACAAACATTCACATGAAACTATTGATTATAAGCATTCCCCAATTCCTCAATATGTCCAAGGCAAAGAGCGTTACAAAAATGAGTTTGATTCTTGAAGACAAATCATCAGTGTAATGAACAGACACCAAGCTTCTTGCAAATCAGGTTCAAAATCAAAGTTGTGTCAAATTCAGAAGATAAAATTTAAATATGTCAAGTATACTGGAAGAGTCAGCAGAGTTTAGTGTTACAATTTCAAACAAACATGGAGCTCACCATTGAAGAAATTTTGTTATTAGAATTAATATACATGTCACATAAGCACACCTCTCAGAAAACATTCTTCATATTAATAAAATGACCTGAGAAATGTAATCCAGAATGGAGTCAGATGTGTACTTACAGGGTTATTACTAAAGTAATATTAGAGAGAAAGAGATTTTTGTGGCATTTCTTCTTTACTTATGAGAGAGAAATACTGTGAATGACTATTTTACATTTTACTTTGATTTATTTTGGGTAAGCCCATGATAGAAAACCATGGAAATTCCACATTTTAAAAACTTTGACATACCTCACCAGGCAGGCATGGCTAAAGCTCAGAGACACCAGAGTCTGTTTGTGCACTATGAAGGATATTGTAACTGGGCCATGACAGCCATGAGGAATAGCCTGAGGTGAGTGGATTGTGATGCTACCTGAGGCCATGCAATGTCCAGGCCATGCTGCTGCCAAAGGCAATATCTAGGCCAGTGATCCTACTGCAGAAGGGTCTGCATTGGGGTCTGTGGCCTGTCCCACTGATGATTCTGAGGATGTCTGTGATCTGTACTGCAGCCCGAAGCCATGTTGATGTCCAAGGCCACACTGAACTGTCTCCATTCACTACTGCCCAAGAGAGGGAGAGGTAGCCCCAGAAATGTAGGCCTTGGTTAGCAAACACACTGGACCTGCACACTCCCTGTCCAGGGGAAAGCTGACTCTTACGATGTGAACACAGAAGAAATGGCAGTTTGACAAACTCAACTACCACTCAGGCTCAGGTCCAGGACTTTCAGTTGGCCCACCCCCAACCACTTCTCCATCTATGAGTTGCTCTAGCATGTGAAGGGGACAGTCCTGCAGGTCCATAGCCACAGGATTTCTATGACTCACGGCAATAGCAAGATATCTAAGAGCCTTGATGTGGGTGCAATATTGATGGTAGAGCAGAAGCCAGCGGTCTTGGACAAGACAAAAGATTGATTGCACTGAAACTTTACAAGTAATGATGTCTGGCTAAAAGGGAATACTGTGTGACACACAATGAAATCAAATGCCACTATGAGGAATGAATAGATGATGAAGAATTAGGAAAGATAGAGAAGAATAGTAGATGCACAGAAGGCTGTGGCTCTCAGAAGAGCTGATCATTGTCAAGAGGGGTCAGTGAGATAGCTTTGTTGTTTATTTCTTTTCTAATATTAATTTTTTTTCTTTTAGAGGTAATCTAAAGCTTAGAAGGCTAGAAGAAATTGCGGTTCATTATGTGAAATTCCCAAAGATTCAGTAAAAACTTATGTTAAAAATATGAAATATCATTAGAAGAAAACATGATTTATATTTAATTTTATTTAATTGATGAGATAACTAATATTGGCATGTAAAGCTGCATAAAATCAGAATCACATATACATAAGACTGTAACCAGGATTGTCAGCCTCAGCACCTCACATTGCTGGTGACATGGAATGTATAGAATCATTCTGGCTACCTCTACTTCCTCTGTATCCAACTTGAGATCCTACAGAAGGAAGTTGCATACATTGAGATAGTGAATGACAAATATTATTTCTCTGAAGTTTCCTTGGATGACTAAATGTTTGCTTGCTAGGGAGAAATGGAGGTAGTCAGTGTCAGGTCCATAGCTAGGAACTATCAGTCAAGCATCAAATTGCAAGAGCTCCAGCCTCGTGCTTCTTCCTTGTCTTCAGATTCCAATGTCATCCATTTTCTACTAGACAAAACAGAGAGGATTTTGATCAAGCTAGAGGTGTGCCTTGGAAATGGAAAATGGGTAGACATGAACATATATTTCAACATACTCAAGAGTCCCAGAAATCTATTTCCAGAGACACACCACAGGCTTCAGTCTGTTGCTGTGTGAGCTGAATATATAAAGTTTCTATAAAGTATCAATAGCTAATGTTTGCTGGAGAAAGTGCTTGAAAAGTGAAGCAGAGCATGTGGCAGCAAAGTTTCTGTCCTAAGGAGACGTGTGTTCATCCAGTGGAGTCCATATTATGTGAGAAAAATAGTGATAAGGCTTCTGAGGTATGGAGTTTTGAAAAAAGACAGGTAACCAAGCAAACTCTTCTCAGGAAGGAGAATCAATTATGTAGACTTTGATGAAGCTTCAGCTATAGGAAGACAGGACAAGGCATTGAATCTGTGAAATAGGCTATGACTATAGGTGAAAGAAGGGTCATCCTGAAGTACTCTACACAATATTCATGTAAAGTAACAACTGGTGAGCTAAAAGAGTATATGGTCATTGTGGAAAGGAACTAAAAGTGAGAGAGACTAGAAGAAACTGAAGCATACTGTTGCATGGAAGACTATGTAAAATATTCTTTGCTTATCCAAGAGTTATTCCAACAACAGATTAAAATACACTCCTATTTCACAAAGTTTGATTAACTAATAGACGTAGGGGTTATATACAGGAGATTGAGCTGGACCCTAGTCTCTGAGAGGGGGAGAGCTGTCCCAGCCCCTCACCAGCTACAGCACTCAGGAAAGCAACCCTGTACCTTGCCTAGGCAACACAGGCAGCTGGCCCTTGTGGCATGGACATTAAAGTTCAAGCTTCAGTGGTGTGAGAGCAGGAAATCTGACTCTGTTCTTTGCCTCTGTGGGACAGATACAGGATAGCTGACATACTAAACAACTTTCCTCAGCCCAGACCCAGATCTAGGGCTCTAAGTTGGCCCACGCTAACATACAATGTTTCTGTGTACTGCTGGAGTACATGAAGAGTCCTATACTGTGGATCCAAATCTTCAGAGTCACCACAACACAAACCAACAACAGGATGTCCAAAAGACCCCTGTGGAGATAGAGAGTTGATAGTTCAGCAAAAGCCAGAGGCATTGAACCAGACCAGTGTCTTACTGCAATGAAGATTTGCAAGAAAAACTGTTCTGTTAAAGTGGTGTACTGTGACACACCATAGCAATAGCTTCCATGGTGAGATAAAATATATTTTCTTTTCTTGTCTTTTCTCGTCTCTTCTTTTCTTCTCAGAAGGATGTTGAAAGCGCAAAGGGCATGGATGAAAGGATGGGAGGATGAGGAGGATTGGGGGTGCATGATGTGAAATTCACAAAGAATAAAGTACTTGTAATGGAGAATGAATGATTTTATAGAAACAATTTTACCATGTTTCACCCAGCATAAGTGGTGACTCTTGAAAGTAGAATCTTTGAAGCTTCCTGCCCAATTAAAACAATAACTAAATAGCTTTCTATAACGTGCTATAGTTACATTCAAACATCAGGGCGCATAGAAAAATAGCTAGGGGAAAAAAGCGGAAAAGCCATGATGATAAGCACACTTATTCTTAGAACCCATTGAATTAGAACTATATGAGAAGAGATTTAACATACCTGTTGGTATATTGAAATATAGAGAAAGATAGCACACACAATCATATAAGTAATTATGAGAAGACATCAAAGATTAAAAACTGGGAGAATTAATGTAAAATACAAGCAGTCAGAAACATGATAATGATAAATATTTTCTTAAGTAAACCTGTTAGTGAACACATTTCTTTTGAAGATACAGTGAATTTGTAGATAAGTGATTAAATTACTCACATTGAAATAAGAAGAGAGGAAAGAAATAAAACTAAAATAGACCATCTATGGATTGACGCCATAGTAATTAAAACACAGTTCCAGCTAGAACCAGAAAGGAAGCAAGAGAGAAAATGTTGGAAGAATATGAGGATTTATTCAAATTCATTATAAACAGAGTTCTGTGAATAACAGAAGCCATAAGCAAGCAGCCTGAAGAGCAAGGAAACAGCCTTAAGTTACACCAAATCCAAGCTGTTTAAACACACAAAGAAAAAACTTTGGACCTAAAGAATAAGTACTAATCAGAAATTAGAGAGGATAAGAATTCTATTAAAATATAGTCATATTGTAGATAATGAATCAAAGTACATGTTCAGAGTATAAAAGAAAAAATATTTTTAAAAGGCATAAGCAACTCTACAATATGGTCAATCTGGAGTTCTACAACTAGTAAAAATGTCCTTCCAGGTAAACAGGAAACCCATAATCTTAGCACTGTGGAGTAGAGCCAAAGGATCAAATTTCAGGGGAGCTTTAGTTGATGGGGAATTTAGGGGAGACCTCCATGAGCCCTATCTCAAAATGAAAAGTAATGCCCTCAGTTGAAGAATGAATAAAGAAACTGTGGTACATTTACACTGTGGAATACTACTCGGCTATTAAACACAAGGAAATTCTGAAATTTGTGGGCAAATGGATGGGCCTAGAAATGATCATAATGAGTTAGCTAACCCAGAAGCAGAAAGACTCACATGGTATATACTCACTTATAATTGGGCACTAGCCCAAAAGGCATGCCCCACGAGAGTCTTCACTACCAGGAGATTGGGATAGATGTGAGGACATCCTACTGAGACTCTAGATAAGAGAAATAAAGGAGATGGGGAAATAGACAGACCCAGAAGGTCCTAGAAACTTATAAGAAGAACATCATGATGGGTGGATTGGGGCTCAGGGGGTCTGCTCAAACTATAGCACTAACCAAGGACAATGCAAGTAGTAAACTTCGAATCCCTACTCTGATCTAGCCAATGGACAGGACATTCTCTACAGTTATGTGGAGAGCAGGGACTGACCCTGACATGAACTCTGGTGCCCCATATTTGACCACCTTCTCTTGGTGGGGAGGCCTGATGGCACTCAAAGAAAGAATAAGCAGACTACGAAGATGAGATGTGATAGCCTATGACCATATAGTGGGGGAGGACGTTCCTGTTAGTCTCAGACCTAGAGGAGGGGAATATGGTGAAATCAGGAGGGAGGGAGGAATGGGAGGATACAAGTGATGGGATAACAATGGAATTGTAACCTGAATAAATTAATAAAATTAAAATTAAAGAAAGAAAATTAAGAAAAAATGAAATTTTCAGTTGATAACTGACTGACTGATTCTTCTGTGAATATTATACACCAAGGAGCAGTGTAGTATTCTACCCAGCAGAGACTTCTATGCTAAATGACAAAGTGATTGGGGCTCAGTGGTACACTGCTTGCTTGACAATGCAGTCTCAGGCTATGTCTTGGGGACTTTAGGGACTGTTTATATTCGCTGTCTTCTAATCATGTTCATCTTAACACCAAAATAATTACTTTGGTCAAGCAAATCCCAACACTCTGAGCCTCAAAGAACAAAGTTGCCATGGTTTATTATAGAATTAACACTATCCAGTAGTAATAGGTTCTTTGTACACTTGTCTTGAACAAAAGAGATGTTGTAGATATCAACAATTCACTATGTAAGTAAACATCCAAGGGCTATGATGAAATTCAAACTAGATGTAACAGGAACATGAGACTCAGTCCTACTGTGGAGGCAGAACTGACTATAGTTCTAGAAAAAATGAAGGGGAACACACTATTGATATTTAGGATGAATTTATAGCTAAGATATTAGTTAAAGTTTGACATTGCAAATTCTTCTAAATGTTTAAGGAAGATTACTGTTAAGCATCCATATCAAATTGATTAAGACACAATATTTTTTCGTATCTGTGTATGAAAGTTATCAGAAAATGCATAAAGAAAAAAAATCCTTCACCACTTTCAATGTCATTTTGTAATAGTTTAACTACAAGGCGGTCAGACACTCAAGACTGAGTGCCAACTGACTGGAAAGAGTTTCTTTTTGGTCAGGGAAAATAATTCATACATCAATGTTATCTTAAGCTATTCCTTTGAATGATGATATGTAGTCACCTGGGAACAAGGAAGTGAACCCTGGCGAACTAAGCCACACATTTATTACTAGATTGTGAGAGCTGAGCTGTGATTGCAAATTGCGTGCCCTCCATAAAATTAGTGTCCAAACTTTCTGAAAGTGGACTCAATGCAGTAACCTAAAGTTGCAGATGATTTTTAAGGTCTTACAAACTCAAAACTGTAGGAAATAGGAAATACAATCACACACACACACACACACACACACACACACACACACACACACACACACCACTCATCTAAGTTTCCAAGTGTCAGCTAATGCCAGGGTGAAGGGCTAGCCGCATGCCATGACCATTCTGTCCCATCCTCTGGGTACTGTAGAGCAAGCAGTATTGCTTGTAATAAGCATTGAATCCCTGCCAGTTTTAGTATCATAACCAAGTAGTCAAGTAGGAGTCCTAACCTTGAAATTCCATTGTTTCAGAACAAGTTATACACAGTGTCATTTCTGAGCATTGTGTTCTAGAGGTAAATTCCATCTTTCTCTTGCCCACTGTGGAAATTCCCTTTTGCACGTAAGTCTAGTTTCTGTCCCATGCTCTGTTTTTAGTTTAAGCTTTCTTTCAAGGGCAGAGCTGCTGTAACGTATGCCAGGAAATTCTAGAATTGCATTTTCTCATGTAAACCTCTTGCCCCTTTAATGTACATAGGTTTTAGAAAATGGACTTTACTATATAAAAAAAGTTAAAGCTTTGAGTTGGCAGACCCAGTCCCTCTGCCAACAGGGCTGTGTCTTTGAACAACTGTAATTCCTATATTTTAAATCAGACATAAAATAGAATCCTAGTAGCAGGGTTGTGTGAAGCCTAACTTTTTGGCAATTGGATGCAACCTAGAGTTCTTTAGGAAGAGGAAACAAACCTCAGTTGAGGATATGCTCCCACCAGATTGGCTTGTGAGTGAGCCTTGTAGATAAGCTTGTTGAGGCACCACTTTGGAATAAAACTTTCCCTCCTCGAGTGGCTTTTGGTCAGTGTTTTCTCACAGCAATAGAAACCATGACTGAAACAGGTTTTGCAGATAGGTTCAGTGAGTTTTCACGTTTACGTTTGTAAGTTATACAGAACATGATCAAAGCTAATTTGGAGAAAGGAAAAGGAGTTTTTAATAGTTGATAATGGGGACTAAAATGCATAGTGTAGATTTAGTCACCAAATGTGAAGGTTTTAAACCAGCTCTTCAAAATCTATTGCTAGCTTTCATATCTTAGGTCTGCAAATTTTGTGATTGTTATTTATTTTCAGACACATGTTGAACTTAGTCAGACCAGGCTCTAGCAGTTCTCTGGGGCACACAATTCCCAGAGCAAATAGCAGAAATGGGGCCTCAGCATTTTCAGAGGAAGTTTTACTTTACATGAAACTCTGAACCAGTGTGTAAACTTAATGAATTACAAGTGAATGGCATACATTTCATTAGTGTCATCTGCACATGGATATAGTTTGAATGACCTCAGGCAACTTAAGAAATGGAAAGGACATATAAAGACATGGCTCTAGACAGAAATTGAAGAGTTATTTCCCAGAAAACAGTATGGCTACTAGACTGTAGAAACTTCTGATGCACAGCCAAGAAATAGGGAAGTGCATAGTGTGTTTGTGTTTATGTACCACATAAATAAACTTATTTATATATTATATATGAATATATACGTGTGTGTGTGTGTGTGTGAGATAGAGAGAAAGAGAGTGAGAGAGAGAGAAAGTTTTTAGAATAAGACAGGGGGATTTAGTGTATCATAAAAATATATGAAAATGATAACATAATGAGTGGGGATAGTCCTGAGGTTTGTTTTTCATTCATAAGTATATAGCTTTAAGTCTTAAAGCACGTCATCTATAGAATCTCATTGTTTCTGTTCTGTGACCTGTAAGATTCCCGTGTTTCCCGCTGGCCATGGTATTAGAGGGAAACTGAGACTCATTTCTATTGAGCCATTTTTCCCTACGCTATAAAAACAAATGGCAATCCCAGCAAAATTAGAACTCAGGACTGCGACCTTTAGTCTCACAACACTTTTTCTTACATCACTCTACTTTGTTATAGATCTCAACAATAGTGTATGCCATGGGGACATGTCAGAAGGAGGGGAGTTAGTGACAGGTTTCTAACATGCCCAACAAGGCAGCAATAAATGGGCCTGGCCTATGTGATGTCTTAGAATTCTAGTATATTACACTGCTATAAAAGTCGTGCTACTCTGTAGAGCAGATGGAAAATTTAGTTATGGAGAAAATGATTAGAGAGTGAATGCTGTTCAGGAGTTCTAATGTTCTCAATTTTGTTCACAAAATAACTTATAAGCCACCCATGTTTTATCAGTGCCTCCTTCTCTTGATTTATAATCTCTTTTTTTATGGCTTCAGAATGGAATCAATGGTCTGGAAGAGCACAGGAGGGTAATGCTTCCGAGAAGAGATGATGCTAGAAAAAAATGTGCCGCCCTTGCACTTTTGGTGCTGTTCTCATTGGTCCACAGGTTGTTTTCTTTCTCAGCTGTGATCTGGAAATGTACAACCGGAGGCTCCAATAAATGCTCCAATGTGTGACTCGCTAATTTTATTAACATCAACTTGCTTTGAAATGAAGCTGTGCTATTCTGTAACTGAAGGAGGTGGTGTGGAGGAGGCGCCTGTAGTTTCAACTTTGGCTGAAAGAAAAGAGAAACTGCTTACTGGTTCGTAGCATTCTGTGTTTGCACTTCTCCATAACTTAAGGATATATATTAAAAAAATACTTGACATCATTATATTTAATAAAGTACATTTCCTTTAAAAAATAACACATTTTAATGCCTAGACTGTTGTTACTATTATTACCATTATTGTTTGGACAGGTGCTGTAGTTACCAGTCTCTATAATTAGAAAATACAATTTTGTCTCTCATGTGGCCTTCTTTCTAGTTCTCGTTGCACAAGTGAAATGCATTTTCAGATTATTTCCTGGGGTTAGAAGTGCTGTGAAAACCCTCCTCAAAGTAAAAGTAGCCTAAATCTTGGGAATGTCTGGTGAGCTAGTGTCAGGGTATCCCAAGAAACCCTCTGTCCAGTCGTTTCGCTGATCATTATCAAGCCTTAGAACCATATCAGCCCAGAACGTGGGAACTAGCCTTGCATAGTTGCTGCCATTGATCGCCATTCTGATTTCACTGCAACCCCTTGTCTCTCTTATTCAATGCAGTTGTTTGTCACGAGTAAGCATGTTGCCTTTCTACTTAAGACGGTCCATCTGCTTGTCAAACTCCATGGAGTTGTCATTGCAGGAAAGGACATAGGAAGGGAAGACACTCATAAACATTGTTTTTGTTTTTAAATTTTGTTGTTGTCGTTGTTTTGTTTTGTTTTGTTTTGTTTTTTGAGACAGGGTTTCTCTGTGTAGCCTTGACTGTCCTGGACTTACTTTGTAGGCCAGGCTGGCCTCGAACACACAGAGATCAACCTGCCTCTGCCTCCCAAGTGCTGGTATCAAAGGTGTGTTGGTTTGTCAATTTTTAATTATAATTTTTTCACATTACAGTCCAATTATAAATCCCCCTTGCTTGTATCTTCCTGTTCCCACCATCGCTCCCTCTTGAACCCTATTCCCCTCATGTAGACCTCTGACAGATAGTGTCCTCCTCCCACACCTTCTGACCTTACCCCAGCCTATTAGCTCTCATCTGGATAGCCTGCATCCCCTTCTTCTCTGTTTCCAGAAGGCAGGTGGGCAGAGGGGGGCTATCTGCCAAGGGGAAGTGATCAATCCCAGGAACCAGAGTCAGCATCACAGGCAGACCCCGCTCTATGCTCGCCTCTTCCTTCCCAGCATGGAGAATGAACTGTCCATTGGCTATATCTGAGCAGGGAGTCTAGGTTCTCTATGTGTTTGGTGCAATAGTTTGTGCAGGCCCCCTCTCCCAGCCCCCTGCCCTTGCCTGGGTCCTGATCAGCCAGCTTTGGCAGTCTCCAGCTGCTGGTCCCAGTATCTATCCTGATCCCCTGCTGGGTATAGTCTTGTTTTAAATGTGACTTACACTGGCTTTATCCTTAGGGTAATTTAAAAGGGAGCTAACTTCCCTTTGACTTTTGTCTTAGGTTCATACATAATTTAAACAATTAATTATCATATCATAAACTTTTATTATGTGCTATGATTATATTGGCAGTACTGAGAACTTATATCTTACAGCAAATTCTGAGAACAGAGACAAGCTTAATGTTGACATTCTGATTTCACATACCAATATCCAATGCTCAGATTTTTTATTCTGTGACTAAATCATGCTTAATTAAGCAAAGGTGAGAGAGAGAGCCCTCCTAAGAACTTCTTTTAGACAGCAGAGTCTCGGAGGTCCCAGCAGCCTCCATGCTGGCCAATGTGGGGAATGGCCTCTCTATTGATTGAAACAAATCCTGCCATGCTTCAGGAATAACTACCAAATGCAGTCAGAGACAGCAGTTGTATTATTCCAGGAAGATGAACCAAGACACAGTTGACCACGAAAAGGCACAACAGGATCCATAAATCAATGTAAGTGGTTCAGTCCGTTCTCCCATTTTTTTGAGCACAACAGCTTACAAAACTTATCGTTTATGAAAGGCGGTTTTGGCCCTAACAGTTAGTGTTGGGAAGTAGATTCTCATTGTCTTCCGGGGAGCACTTCTTTTTTTTTTTCTTCTTCTTCTTCTTTCCACATCCTGTGAAGATGTAGAACATTACATCTGCAATCATTGCAGTCTAGAAATTCCTACCTACCTGAGACAAAGTAGTTGGTAATTTAAGAATATGCACACTTCCCTATGGGAACAGCTATTGATACTGATTTATTCTCATGAAATACCCTGCACCTACTATTGCTTAGCTTAACCCGGATCAGCTGGTTATTGTGAAAGAGGAGAGCTAGATCTCAAGAGACTCCATAGGATACAACAGCTTGGGAGCCGACGCAGGGCTACAGGTGAAGCATTCTGCTACTAACTTGCTGCTTCTGCTAGAGAATCTGCCTACGTAAACATAATGGCCATGGTACTAATCATGAAATAAAGCAAATAGGGAAGAAAAAAATAAAGGGAGAATGGATAATAAAACAGAACCAAGGAATATCAGAACCAAGCACAGAAGGACCATCTTCCCATCTTTTAAAAGCACATCATTTTCTGTAATATGGTACAATCCACCTTTGCAATTATTTATTAAATTAAAATATCTCCTTTTTGTAGTGGCAATAATTATTTTATTGGTAAAATTTTCAATTCCACTTCTAAATCTAAATAATATGCAAAATACATATTGTGTATGATTAACTTTAGCCATAAAATAATAGTCAATGTATATTTGTCAACTACAAAGAAAGGTATATAAGGTTTTCATATTATTATTTAAATGTTTTTCTTTTAATTATGTTCATTCATACAGTCTGTGTATGTAACATGTAAGTTTCTTTGGAGGACAAAATTACTGAATACCACAGAGATAGAATTAGACACGATTGTGAGACACCTGGTCCAGCTTCTAGGAAGCAAATTTGGGTTTTCTGCCCGAAAAGTATGTTTTTTTAACTACTGATCACATCACTCTAGGCCTATAGACAGCGTTTAAAATGTCTACTTATTGTTTATTGCTGTTCAATATAAAAGAGTGTGCCAAGGTTTATAATATATATTATTGAATAAGATGGCGGTATAATATTCATGTAATTTGGAGATTCAAATCATATATACTAAAATTTATGTATTAATAAGCATGTATACTTATGTATTAGTCTAGAAAATTGATTGATGTATGCATAAAATAGTTGTTTCTACTAGTGTATGATCCATTGTCCAATATGGGAAAATTGTTATTTAAAACAAAGTTAATTTCACCATCTTCCTTTTCTAAAACTTGACCATGGCTTTGTTTTATTTTTCTATGAATTAGTATAGGTCAATATCTGCACTCTATGTTTGGATCAACCGGTCATTGAAATAATTACTAAGAGTGAATACTCCTGGGAACTGGAGTAATGGTTCAGAGGCAAAGATAACCTGATAGCAGAGGCCCCAGTTTAGGTATTAGTACCCAAATCTGTCACTCCAGCTCAAGGGGATGTGGCAATCTTTTCTGTGCATACTACACACACACACACACACACACCGGGGCGGGAGAGAGAGAGAGAGAGAGAGAGAGAGAGAGAGAGAGAGAGAGAGAGAGAGAGAGAGAGAGAGAGAGAGAGAGAGAGAGAGAGAGAGAAATAAAAACAATATATTTTAAAAATATAAATTCCTAATTTATTCCTAGAATTACTGAGATATTTCAGCCAGTCTTCCAGAAGAAGAAATGCAGAGACAGGAATTTGTCAACCTCATAGATTGTTTTGAGATACAGTGTTTATGTGGCCAGCTGTCCCAGGCATCTCTCAGGGTATAATCCATAGGCATATGACAGCCATGTGAAGCACCATATAATGGTGTTGAACTTCAATTTGTTATAACTAGTCAAACTCAAGCTCCTATTAGGGTCATGAAAGAGGAAAATGACTAACTAAAAAGGATATCAAAGTACCATGGACTTTTGCTCAAGGAGCACCAACAAAGCAAATATAGGAATTAATAAAAATCTGTGAAAGTGGACCAGCTTTCTATAACTTCCATTATAATGATATGAGAAGTTTGAAATCTGCTTGCTAAACAGATCCAGAGAGGTATAATTGATAAAATGTGAAAAGAATACCAAATTTGATGACTATGAATATGTACCTATGGTAAGGAAGCCATGCCATAAAAAAAAAAAAAAAAAAAAGGCAGCAATAGCTATTCATTTCAAACATCTTTCTTAGCTGTATCTATTGCTGAGTTTGTTTTTATAAGAACACATAGCTTATTCTAGTTGGAGCGAAAGATAAAGAGCTTTCTTTTTCCCTGTTTATTTACCATTTGTAAGGATACATTTTATTTTGCTTATCTTCCATTAACTAAGCCATTACAAACCTTATAAAAGGTTTATAAGGCTATTCAGATGGGGTTACACTTCTAAAAGGCAACAAGTTGAGTTTTAAGAACTTGAAGAGCCATGGAACTCTATATTTTAAAACAAGTAAACTGTGAAGTATGGCATTGATAAAGTACAAAGGAAGATTCCTTAAGGAATTCAGTTTTTCAGTTACGTTTTTCAGAAACCTAGTACTGTGCCATTCAACAAGGCAACAAATGTAACACGCACCAGAAGGTAGATTCTTGGGACAGTTATTAGATCACTTTATGTGTATGAATATAAGCACACTGTTCATAAACAAAGTAGTGCCTATCCTGCTGGTCACTTTCCATGCTCCCCTCTTTTGACTTGGTGATAACAGTTGGCATAATCAGTTAGTCCTGGATTCTAAACTATGGTTACACCTTCTCAACATCACCCGTCTGCTCTTCTTTCCAGGCTATTGACTGTTATTCCTCAGGTCCTCTTGTATCACTTTGTCATTCTTTACTCCATACTCTATCTAAATGTCTTCCTAATCACATGTCATCACCTGCCAAAACCTGCATCTCCCATTGGCATTTCTACTGTGACTTGTTATACTTCTCAGAAGCCCAGTTGTCTCCTGTATCCCCTAGTCAGCTATCTATTCATGCATTTCAAACTTTGTTTACCACTAAATTAAGAAGGAAACAAGGATTTTTTTCTTTAAATAGGTCTTTGAAATTTTAGAGGTTTTTACTCAAAGTATTTGGTTGTGCACAGAATGTTCTGTTGCCTTTCATTACAGCACTACCCCAATTCTGTTATCCTCCACCAAAGTTAATCGCTCCTACCCTTAGAAGTGTTTTATTTTTATTAACTCCCTCTACATCTAAGACAATCTATCCTGAAAAAAATCAACATCATCATCACTTGAAACTATTTCAATGGTTTTTGCCTCTGTTTCTTGTATGCACTTCTGTGCCTTTGTGGTCTATATTTTACCCAACATCTGAAGTGATGCTATTTACTTAAGATCATACCATTGACAACTGGAAAACTCTTCTGTGAATTCCATCTATTTGAGAAGTGGTTTAAAACTCTTCCATCTTCTTCATGGACACGAATAATCTAAATCTTACCTACTGCTCTTGTATTATTTTCTTAGATTTCCTCTTTTATTGAGGAATGCCTCCCATTCTTACATGTAGGAAGTTATTTAGTATTTTTATATCCTGGGTGTTCTCAATGAAAATTCTATCTCTGGACATTTTTGTAAGGTATTCACATAAATGTCACAACCTCTAACTTTAGGGAGAATGCATCTGTCTCCATTCCATACTACTGGAGTTTTATTGTTTATTGTTACCATTTTCTAATATTATTGTTCATTAAATCTTTGCAATATTTACAAATACCAACCATAGATGTTGTTAACATAAAGATAAATATGTTGGATTCCTCTCACTCAGATCAGTGCTTCCATTGCATAGATGCTCAACACAGTTCTGTGATCACTCTTATCTCTTATATACTCAGCACAGAAAGAATACTCTCTATGAGCTAGCCATGTAAAAAACATATTTTAAACAAAATACTGGACTCAGTGGAAGTATAAATATAGCTCCATGTGGCTTAACATATCCAAAATTTAAGCAGAAGCCATAACAAGAATCAATAGATACCATTATTACAAATCTCTTTGCTTTAGTTTTTATTGAAAATAGATCGTTCTTTCATACATCCCAGGTACAGTTTCTGCTCCTTCCACTCCTCCCAGCCCCCTCCACTTCCCCTCTCCCCCCAGATACACTCCTAAATTTTTAAATATTGAAGATATTAAATCCATGGCTAAATATGGCTGAAATCAATTCATTTAATCTACTTTATCCATCTTCACTTGCCTGTGAATACAGAAATCTATGCCCACAGTCATGACTTCAAGGCCTTAGGAAATTCCTAAAACATTTGATCTTGATCTCCTGATCTGTCTGAAGTCAGCAAAGATAATTAGGAATTTAGAAAGGGGACTTTCTGATGGCTGGAAGTAAAAACAGTTGCTAATGTGAACTTACCATAATTATGTTTGTTAATGTCTCAGGATATAATGCTTACAAATTAGTAACTGTTCTCCAATTACTTTGGCTAGCTCCAAGGTCATTTTTAACCTCCCAAATGCAAATACCCAGACACTTCAGCAGCAATTAGGACAGGCTTCAGTAGGACATCTTTAAGTCACCTCTGCACTGTTCCAACATTAATGACAGGTTCACCTTCATGTCACTGGACTACACACCCTATTTGACTGGTGGGGGACTGGGACTTGCTGGATCTTGCTTTCATCAGAAAAAGCAAAACTATGCTCAATGATTAGCTGTTTATGACTTTTGAGGGCATATTCATCTTGTAAGGAGGAAAAGAATTTATAGAAATAAAACCAGTTATTAACTTACTTTGCCAAACTATTCAAATATGATTTTTTAGATAGCTCATAACATAAGTTTGTGTGTTTTGGAAAAACTATGTCCCCAAATTTACTCTGTTATTAAGGTTGTTGTGTCAGTCAAGATCCCATCAGAGAGGATATTAAAGTGTGAAGAGGGAGGGCTTTCTAAATCATGTATGCTGTAGAACTGAAAGGAAAATCCTTTGAAGAATAGGTCATTGGTTTTGACATTAGGGAATAAGGTATGAGATGCACTTTGAAGAACTGTAGGCCAACCAAGCAGTTCACACATAGTGGTTTTCATTAAAAAGTTGCCATTTATCTTATCATGGTGAGTTTATCTTACCATGAGCTGTCATTGAAATGATAGGGAAATGCTGAGGCTGACTTCGGCACAGCAGATATCAAGAAAAGACAGATGGTGACTTCGTAATGACAGGCACTGTCCTCCAGGGCTCATTCCTATATGCAGACTCAGGAGCTCCGCCATCAATACCAACCTCAGAGACAGCACTGAGAGGCGGGATTAATAGAGCGATTTTATATTAGCATCAGAATCTGACAATCTTAGGGGCAAATCTGGTTTCCTTATAATGATTCTTATACTGAGAAAATAGACTGACAATGAGACAAATTGGTATTTTAGTGTTTAAATTTTAGTTCTTTAAATAATACATAGTTTTATAACATTTGTGAATTTTCTGGTTGAAGTTTTAAAGTTAAAATGCTGAGATTTTCAGTCATTCCCTCTTGAGAGGTGTCTACTCTTCTGTTTTCTTAATTTTCTGTCTACATGGGACAGAGCGAGTCACCCTGACTTCTTGGAGATATCAAAGATACGGTGGGGAATAAACATGCTGTAGAGTCTGTTTCTGTGTTGTTTCTGAAAGTGCCCTGTATCTGATCTTAATTTTAATAACTCCTAAAATAGAGAATTCAACTCATTTTGTGTTACCAAAACCAATGGAAACAAGTGTTTTATGTTTTCAATATCACTCAAAAATTCATGCCCTTTTTTGTAATGGGTCTGAATTCATCAGTGCATCATAACTTGAGGTGGCAGTTGACTACTTGAGTAACTCTCTCTGTGTCTGTGCTCTACACTTTGGGGTAGCTCATGACCAGTTTCCTTTGGCATGGGAAGAACTTGGGATTCATGTCCCTCATTGCATTGTCTTGGTATTTTTGAGTGTTTGTTCCCAACTTGACATCAATTCTTTGACAGAAGCTAAAAGATATCTTTTTCATAGGCATTTCCAACAACCTACCTACCAAATATGACCTAAACTTATAATTTATTACTGATTTTTTATCATAAATACTATAATTTACAGAAATAAGTTTGTAACAATATCTCCAAACTGTTAAATTGAACTATATGATGGAAAAAACAATAATATCAAAATTTGTCAAACCTTAATTTTCTCTAGAAACTTATTTTAGAATACCAAGGTTACCTTATATGTTGAATTGGAAAGCATGAGATCCAGTCTAGATGGGAAACTGCCAAACATCAGTACACTGATTTGAACAACACTTGGACCACATTCCCTCATCTCAAAAAAAATGCATAGGACAAGCTATTATATAATAACAAGATGACCTATAATAACCTTCATACCCTTCACACATCTTGTAAATAAGGGAGAAAGTAACAAATAGTATATGACAGCTAGGCTTTTCTTTAAACATTAAAGCTTAATACTATTAGAAATAATTAAAACCTAAATGGCTGGAATACTTTTCAATTATTTGTTCAGTGGATTTTCTTAATTTCTCAATTCATCAGATACCATAGATGCCCTCTGAAAGTCTCCACCCAGCAGGGGATCAAAGTGGATGCTGAGACTTACAGCCAAACTTTGGGCAGAGTGCAGGGGGTCTCATGGAAGAGTGAAGGGATAGAAGGGTCCAGAGAGTACAGGACCACCTCAAGGTGCCAACAAATCTGGGGCCAGGGGCACCTCCAAAGATTGATGCATGGAGAGGACCTAGGCCCTCTGCTCAGATGAAATGCATAGGCAGCTTAGTCTCCAGGTGGGCTTCCTAATGTGGGGAGCAAGGGCTGTTCTGTCTCTATTGCCTGTTCAGAAGAAGACGCAGGCAGTTGTGATGAGACTTGACATGCTGGGGTCAGATGATAGGGGATGAGGTCTCCCCTTTTCTGGAGACAAAGAGATAGGTAGGGGGACGACTGGAGGGATGACGGTGGGATCTGGATAAGACAAGGGAGGGGTCTACAGTTGGGATGTACGGTGAATAAATTAAAAAATAATAAATTTAAAATGAAAAAAGCACAAGGCAAAAAACATTAATCCGAAGAATGAAGATAAGTGATTGTCCATTAGATACCAGGGGCTTTTCATCTTAGAAAAAGGTTTCCTTCATGTAGCTTCTTTTCTGAGAGCTAGGAGGTTTGCTGCATTTGCAGATATGTCCTGGCAGTAACAATAGGCTCTTAAGTTCCAGGAAGCTCTGTTGAGATGGGGGTGTTTAATAGAGCCCTCCACATCCACCCTCACTTATGTTTAAGTACCTGCTGCTGCTGAACACTTTGCTTCCTGTGGCTTTAAGTAGAGTCGTTAAGAGAAATTCAAGTTTCAGCACATCGGCAGAGGATGGAAACTTCCATCTTCACCAGTTCATCTCTGCCAAGTGGCTCGCAAGCCCACCTCTAAATCCCTGATCATCAAAAGCAAGTCAGATCACCTTATTGTTAGAAAACCATGAGATACCAGGACGTCTTCATTGGTCCCTAGAAGTTAAGACAAAAAAAAAAAAAAAAAAATAAAAACTGGAAACTCAATGTCTTCCACATACGATAATCTCATCAAGAAGATAAGAATGTTTACCAAATGTGTTTCAAATATAAGAAAGTGTTTACTTTAATTCAAAGATTTTGCTGAGCTCATTGTGTGAAGCCACTGCATACATGGATAATAGCCAGTTGTAAGTTGGGGTTTCCATTACTGAAGGAAGAGTATGAAATACCATACTTACACAGGTGCCTAAAGAGCAAGAAAGGGATAGTTGGTGTCAAGCATATAATTTAAATATTTTAGACATTTTTTAAACTCACAGGTATCCAATTATTTCCACAGGTATGTGTTCATATAGTGATAGGAACAGAGCTATGTTCTCCCAGAGGATGTATCGAAAAATTAGTTCTTCTTGGTTTTCTGAGGTGGGTGAGAGTAAGAATTTAACCATACAGAACACACAAAGTTTACAGCTACTCAATCACAGAGGGGTATATGATCCAATAGATAGTGAAGTGAAGTATTGTATTTAATACAATTGATAAACAAGTAGAAAAAGAGGCATGCCTATGCAATGTGTAAGCCGATGGACAGTAGAATATGAAAATATGGATTAATGCCTCAAGGGAATAATAATGAGATGATACTTTAGAATACACAAGAAAGAAAATGCAGATAACAGGTCCTGGCTCACCTTTGTCCCAGTACTATGCTACAGAGACTTGTCTGTGAAGTGGACCTCTTAGTCTAGCTTTTGAAGGAACGCCTCCCTTTATGGTCCCTGTAATCTTTCTGCACATGTTTTAGCCTTTTGTTTTAATTCCAATTATATATTTATAAAATTGCACCCTCCACTTTCAATAGCCTCAGGGTACACGTACCAATAAAATTCCCATTGATTAAAGTATTAAAATACATGAAAAGCAACAATAGCCAGCAGCAAGGATGATTAAACACATAAGTATCAAACAAAACAAAATAGTGTTTAAAAAAATAAAAGAAAGAAACAGACTCCTCAAATATGCCCTCTAAAATGGAGTAGGCCAGCTTAGAATACTGGCAAAATTAGCTGCGTTATAGCTCACAAACAAATTTGGCTCTAAAATGTAGAAGAATTTTAACTTTGTTGTTTGGCTTATGTTTTTTTGTTTGTTTGTTTGTTTTTGTTTTTGTGTTTTGCCAATCTCACTATATTTTCCATCTATTTGTGCCATTTATTTAGCTATTTGAAGAGAATAGATTTTTATTCAGCATAGAAAATATGCTATAGGACTATATCATGAGGAAGAACGAAGTAAAGAATTTTAAATGGCATAAGAAGAGAATCAACATAACAAATATGATCAGTTTCTAATCCCATTGTCATTAATATATTTGTATTTTTAGGGAAATTATTGGTCCTATTTAATCTTATTACAGAATCTGTGCTTTTTGTGATATATACTGTGATTATAGGTGTTATATAATTACTTTATAAATACTTGTTAATATCATGACCAGAAGCAGTTTGAAATAAAATAATGCTATCCCCTCCAATACTTTCTGAACTTAATGTGGCCCATCTCTGAGGCTTTGACAGAAACAATCATCCCTGGAGTGTACCAACTTTGGGTTAACTCTGCAAAGGTTATGGACACATGCTTACCTAGCCACTTTTGATTACTGGACTGGTAAGCATGAATCTACACGCTGACTTCATCTCGCAAACAGAGCACTAGCTTTATTTCTTTTCGGGATTCATTCTTTCAATAAGCCCTGGAAAATGCTTTCATTCTAGTTTCCAGAATCTAAGCAAATACTCAGAAGATATTGAAATGCACACAATCCTAGCACCTGGCAATTAGCACATCCCTATGGCTTCTCTATTTTCTTGGGACAAGTGATGGACAAACATGAAGATTACGTAATTTGCTAAAAATCAGACACTCAACACCAATGAGGACAGCAGAAATCACTTTCACATGCATCATTTATTTTTTAGTAGGATGATGTAGGCTTCTTTGTTGGAACTAATGAGAGACTTGTCACGGCATAGGCTCCTATAGAAATGTGCATGAATAGGGAGTCATAAGAACCATTTACACCTCTGAAGAAACTTCACCCTCACACTATCCCTATTAGTGCCGGTATCTTCTCCTTTAAAAGAATCTATGTCTTATATAGTTATACAATCTTGGAATGTTAACAAACAAATGGTATGTGTTTATTCTTCTCTGAATCTCTTCAGACAAGAAATATTTTCCTGCCAACATATGTATGGTCTTATATATAGGGAGGGAGGTCTACCAAAAGCGAGATTTTAAATCTGTGGCTATAAAGCTAAGCTTGCACATAAGTGAAGGATGAACATCCACATGAATGCTATCTGTTGACTCGATTGAACTTCTCATAGTAACAATAAGTTACATTTTGATATCATACATACATTTGAGATTTTGATAATTATACTGCCTACAGTCTATGTATACCACTAAGTTTTTATTTCCAGAGACAAATATTTATTCAAAATTTTTAAATAAAATTTAATAGTCTACAGTGGGTATTATACAGTAGAAACTGATAAACAGTTAGTTTGGGCAAAAAACATAACAATAAATACAAATGTTAAAAAAAAGAAGGATGTGACAATTGTTCGGCATAAAAGCCAAGAACAGAAAATTAATGAAAGGAAATTGAGGCAAGAGAAAACACTTCCATGTAGGTAGAGTTGTCAGGGAAGACCTTATATACAGAGGAGAGGAAGTAATAACATACTAGCAAGAATATACTGTACCAGAAACAAAAGACACTCTGCTCAGTATGCTGGTGGTCTCCTTGAGACATCTGACACACGATCATGGTCAAGGATGCTGACAAGTGAGGACAGCATACAGACTTAGTATTAAACCCCTATAGCCCATTGCATAGACAAAATTCCATTTTCTGTATACAGAAGCCAATTGTATCAAACAACACAAATATCATTTTTTAAACTTTGCATGGTGAAATATGTTTGTAACTTTAGTTTTTTTTCCATTTAAACCATTAGACCTTGATCAAGTCAGAGAAGTTTATTGAGCTGAAGTTTATTGCTTTGTCCAAGAGATTGCATGTCTCTTGCTCAGAAGATTACACTAATACTCACAGGACTCCCAACATTTCTAATAGTCCACATCTTCAGTGCTTCACTTCCGTACCATGTTAACCCTCAGACATAGTACATTTATTATCTAATTAATTCTTGAAAGTAGAATATATCTCAAATAGAATATAAATTAAGAACTTAAGGACAGCATAGACCCTAGGAAACTACTATATATTCCTTAGAAAATATATATGGATGATTTACTTCTTACTTCAGAAACCATGATACAACAGAACCTAGGAATAAGTTTGAGGATTTGGCTAGTACAGCTCAGGTAGGCACTTCAAAGGCAGGAAAAAAAACCAGTCCAAGTTGTCTAGAAAGAAACTTACCTAGAGGTGACCACCAGCAATGACGAAACAGCTCAAGCTCCATCACCAGAGTCTCTGCAGCTAGATACGCAGAAGCTGAAAAAGTAGTGCACTGAATGGGAAGGTAGTGATTCCATCATGTGGCTATCATTAGGAGACTGATTATTACCATCAACTATTCACAAGTACATTGGTGGAAGCAATTATATTTTGCTTCTTCACCGTGTTCTGACATTCTGCAAATGGTAAACTAAGTATATATGTCTGCATCAACACCAGCCTTTGATATCAACTTTCTGAGAAAACATGTACACATATCACATAACCTAAACACATCCCTAGTTTTCTGTATTTGGGTTTAAATGTGAATGTCTTTTTTTCCTCTTCCTTTTACTTTCACAGTCTCATTTGAGATAGGGGTAGAGGGCAGGTTTTGAGTTTAAAACACACATGTTTGCACGTTATAAAATTTATTGCATATGTTTTGACAAGTAAGAAGATACTTTGTCTCCAAATCAATTAAATTTGAGTATTGTGTGTGTATACCTGCAGGGGTGTGTGATCCTGTGGGTGTCTTTGGAAACCCAACAATGAATATGTTGTTTGTTCAGCGATGATCTTTTGCTCTTTCGTGAGTGTGAAGTTTTGTTCCATTAGGCAATTCTCTATGAAAGGGGAACAGGGCTCTTCACAATAAAATATGCTGTACGGAACATTCCAAGAAACTCCAGAGAAGATTATATGCTCCTGACAGCCCAGATGTGATAAGTATATCAAGATTTACTGTCCCTTTATTAGTTTCTCTTACAAGAGAACACCACAGCTGCCAAGTCTGAATCATTACTCTCATTTTTCCTGATATAATCAGTATGAATATGGTGACTGCTTGGATATTGCCTCCATGTGAGCTTTCCTAACTGAATACGGTGAGATCAACCTTATTGTGCAGCTCACTGATTAGAGCTCTGATTAATGCTGCTGCTTTTATTTTCATTTCCTGGACTGAGATAATGCATATGCTCCCAAGTTACAGGGCCTCATACTTGTCTCTGCATCAGACCCTCTCTCTAATATGTTTGCTGCAAGTTGTGCAAACCAGGGCCTTCTTGCAAGGCTCAATTACTACTGGAGTCTGCCTTTCCATCTCTCTCTTCTTTGCTACAACTTTATATGAAAACAAAAATGCCTTGAAGAGATGTAGTTTGTTTATTTCATTATTTTGTACAAGGTCCAGCCAAAAGAGCAACTGGGCCAGCATCTCCAAGGTGCAGAAAGTTTACACTTCCTGAGATACTTTTAAAGTGAGGAGGCAGAAAAGCATTGGGATTCACCAGCACCCAAGACTCACTAACAGCCAATCTTTTACTGTTCTCTGAGAGGTGCTGCTTGTAAGTATAAAGACAACTGAACTAGGTGCATGAGCACTGCCTCCATCCTGCTGATCACTTCTCGAAGGAAAACAAAAGTGCACCCTGTATTTCAAGTGCAAAGAAAATGTCCACCCTCTCTGAGGAACAGAAGAAACAACAGAGAGAGAAAAAAAGCTGCTTTATGCTCCCGAAGGGATGTTGTCCTTTGATGTGGACAGAACACTGTCTGTCCTCTCTCTTACCTGCACTATGGAAAACTGCATTTAATGGGAAAAATGTGAAAGAGAGCAAAAATGCAGGTCGAATTTTTGAAAAATGTGTGCCATTGGGGGTACAGATTTTATACAAATCCACTAAGAGACTTTATTCTACCCTAAGCCCCCCCCCTTGATTGGCAGTGATGTACATAAATCTTGGAAGAAAAAGATCACTTGGAAGAAAACAAGACACTTTCTCCAATAATAAAAGGAGTTCAGAAACTGTGGCCTGAAGGTGTATGTGCTATTTTTATAACTAAAGTTTTACTGTAATGAAGTCACACCCATTCCTTCACACTGTGCCTGCAGTTACTAACTTCCTTGTCACAAAACATCATAGTAACTGAAACAGATACCCTTCAGCCCCTCAGAAAATTACTGTCTGCACACTTACAGGAAACTTTGTCCACCATTCTGCGAGTAATTTATTCATCCAGGGATGTGCTTGATGTGAGCATGCACAGTGCTTGGGATCTTTTGAAAATTCTTTTTTCCTCTCTTCCCTGTCTTCCCCTGTCTTGTTCCTTCTTCTTTGCAGTTTTGTCTGCTATGTTAGGTTCATTCTTAGGTGGGCTTGCTTCCATATGTTTAGGCGCACTTTTCACAAAGGGTTTGATTCTTATTGTCAGGCTTGATACACATGAGGGAGAAATATGTATTTGTAAGATGTGAAGCAGAGATCATGGAAATATCTGTCTTCACTGGTTTGCTGACATGAGTGAGATCAAGATTTGAAAGCTGTCTGCCGATTAGCTACTGGCAGAAGAAAGACAAGGACAGTAATCGAAACTATGTGTTTTGAACATGGCTGTTATCACTACTCTAAGAAAACTGGGAGGTCAAGGTGAACTGGAGAAAATGTTTATCGCATGGACTCTTATGGCATGGGAGAGGAAAGAATGAAGAATCAGGAGCATAGAAAAAGATATTGAATGAAAGGATGAAAATGAGATGGGAAGGAAAAGAAATATAGAGGAAAGGAAGAGAGATGTGGGAAAAAAGAGACATGAAGAGGAAAGTAATGGATGCGGGAAGGAAAGGAAGGCAGTGTTCTGTGGTACTTATAGGTGTAGTTTTCTTGTTGTACAAAAGGAGGGGGAGACCTGGTGGCACTCAGAGGAAGGACAGCAAGTAGCCAAGAAGAGACTTGATACCCTATGAGAATATACAGGGGGAGGTAATCCCCCTCAGGAACAGTCATAGGGGAGGGGAATAATGGGAAAATGGGGGTGGGGGGGGAGGAATGGGAGGATACAAGGGATGGGATAAACATTGAGATGTAACAAGAATAAATTAATAAAAAATAAATAAATAAATAAATAAATAAATAATAAATGTTACCATGAATGTGAAAAAAAAAAAAAAAAAAAAAAAAAGAGCCTATGAGTTGAATATCGTAAATTGTTGCATACTCCCTCTGATACTGGCATTTGGAAGTGCCTAACAGGCTAGCTGAGTGTACTATGATGCTTTTGGAAGAGAAATCTAGGAACAAGATTAATTGAGTACAATAAAAAATAGTTGTGCAAAAAAATCTATGCATTAAGGGGCCATGATTCCTTTTCTTGTAGATCTTATATGTCCACTAATATAGTTATCAAAGAATGTCTTTAATTATCATACTCTCTGTTTTGGTTACTGTTTGTATGAAGATGGGAAAGTGCTAAGAAATAAGTTATAGAGATATAATCAATTGCCAACAAGATTATGATTGCATAAAGTGAATTAACAATAGCAAAGTTCCTAGTAAACTCCCTGGCATAGGGAATGATATTTTCCTGAAGTGTCAAATTATCTTGTGTTGTTCTTTTTCTGACACAGCTTCATCCTCCGCTGTGGCAGTGTGAACAAGTGGGCCTTTTTAAGTGAATAAACCTTATAAAAATGTGGGTAGGAAATGATTCAGGGAACCAAACAGGCATTTTCTTAGGATATTGAGAATAGCTCTACCTCAATACCCAGCTAAACCACTCCTGGGCATATATTCAAAAGATGCTCCATCATACAACAAGGACACTTTCTCAACTATGTTCACAGCTGTTTTATTTGTAATAGCCAGAAACAGGAGGCAACCCAGATGTCCATCAACCAAAGAATGGATGAAGAAAATGTGGTATATTTGCACAATGGAATGCTACTCAGCTATGAGAAACAAGGTAACCATGAAATTAGCAGTCAAAATGTTGAAAGTAGGAAAGATTATCTTGCGTGAAAGACACACGTGGTATGTATTTATTTATAAGTGGGTTTTAGCTATATACTACAGGATAACCACACTACAATACACAGACCTAAAGAAGATTAGTAAAAAGGAGGACCCAAGAGAGGACCCAACCTCACTCAGAAGTGGAAATAGAACAGGCAACAGAAGTATGTAAAGGGAGGGAACATGGGAAGAGAGGGAACACTGAGAGAAATGAGAGGTGATATCAGATCTGGGGTGAGTGGGAGTAGGATGACAGAGGGCTTGCAGAGATAAAAGAAACCTTAGGTGGGCTCTTCTCTGTGACAAGCTCGAGACCTAAGACAGAGTAGCTCCAGGGTGGATATGAGGGTGGCTCTAGCTGAGACTCCTTGTACCAGTGGTCATGGAGACTGAAGAGGACACTCTCTAAATATTTGTGACTCCTAGTGAAAGGAGGGGAACACCAAACCACTCACTGAATGTTTGACCCAGGACTTACCCAGCGTACAAGATATACAGGGACTGGAATAGAGCAGAGATTGAGAAAATGTCCAGCTGATTCCTGGCCCAACCTGCAACCCAGCCATGAGAGACAGTCAACCCATGGCACTATTGACAATATTCTGCTGTGATTGTGGATGGGAGCCTAGCATGGCTGCTCTCTGAGTGGCTCCACCCAACAGCTGATGGAAGCACATGTGGGGACCTACATCCAAACATGGTGTGGAGCGCAGGAAGTCTTAGAGGAATAGTGGGGTGAAAGATGTGGGACTCAGAGGGGATAAGAGCTCCACAAGAGGACCAATGGAGCCAACTAACCAGAGCCCACACGGCCCATGGAGACTGGTGCTTGAGCCAGGGACCATGCATGGACTAGACCTGGGCCTCTTACACAGATGTAGCTGATGGGCAGCTCGAGCATCATGTGAGTACCCTAGTGAGGTAAGTGGTGGCTGGCTCTGACATGGACTCTGCTGCCTGCTTATTTTGTTGTTTGCCTCTGGTGGAGCTGTCTCACTGGGACAAAGGGATGCCCTCAGTCCTGACGTGACCAGGTATTCTGGGGTATGGTAGGGTTCCCCTTCTCAGAGAAGTAGGGGATATGGGAGGCGGAAACTAAGGAGGAAGGGTGGGAAAGGGGAGATGAGAAAGGAGGCTCTGACTAGGATGCAAAGTAAATAATTAATTTTTTAAATGTAAAGGTAATAAAAAAGAAAAAGTGAATCAGGGTTCTCTGTTCTCTGTTTCTTTTCCACTTGAGGCCACAACTCTCCAATCATCTGGGGAATGTTAGTGGATGAATATAGTGGAGTGACATCTTGGTCCCAAGACATCAGTCCTCCACCACACAAAGAGCCCCTGAAGCTGCAGTTGCCAAGGCCATAATTCTGGAAAAAGAATTTATATTGTTCTTAAATTACCCATTATGATGTATTTTTGCTGCAAAAGCAAAAGATAAGGAATATCTATGATTTACTTAAATTATCACAGAACAATTAATACAGTGTTTATCATTATCATAAGATGTCTGCGGAATATCTTAAATAGAGAAACAACTTATCATGCATAGAAAGGACTATGTTATAAAAAAAGACTGATTATTACTGTAGAGATGAAGAATACGAATGGAAAATCGGTCATTGATGGAAGGAAAGTTAATATACTACTACTAAACATTGGAGAATGTGGCAACAATTTCACAAGCATATAGTGGTTGCATCACAGGCATGAGGACCCAAGTTTGTTGCTTTGGAACTCATGTAAAAGATGAACACAGTAGCATAGGGGTATTATACTATAACTTTCTAGAAGACAGTTGAATCCCTGTGGCTTGCTGGCCAGCCAACCTTACCTTGTTAGCTAGTAATAGAGAAACTAATGTAAAAAATAGATAATTAACACATGACAAACAACATCTTTATGTTTGAGGGTGTGTGTTGATTTATATATAAATAAATTTATATGTTTTACACATTTTTGAATATTTGAAATGTACATGGAAAAGGAGAAAGTGATATAAAGAACATCCTTTTATAGCATGTATAAGTTCTTGTATTTGATAACCAGCTCTGGAAAAAAAAAAAAAAAGAAACCATGATGAAAATAATAAAGTGGCTTATTATAACAGACAGTCAAACTCATTGTAATATATTGTAAAGCATACAACTAAAGTGTTTTTTTTTAAGTCATTATTTTAAATGCTTCTTTTCTAGCTGAGTGAAACCATGTAATGCGTAGTCCTTGCTTGCTATTTGAGAAAAAAATTCAGAAGGGAAAATCCCAAAAGACAAAAAATGTATAACCAGACACAAAAATATCAATTATACAAGAAATGAAAAATCCCAAGAGAAATTCACCAAATGCTATTTTTTATATTGATAAAATAAAGTAAAAGAAAGGAGAAGGAAAGAAAAGGGACAGGGAGAAGAAAACAAGATTGTCTAGGATGGATCAAAAATGGGAACACTGCTCCCCAAGATAGAAACACTGAAGGAAGACAGTGTTTCAGGGCAATAGATCAATAAGAAAGACAACAAGACCTAGTGTTAGGAATAAAATAAGACATTTTCCAAGTAAATGCTATGTAAGATGGAAATCTGGAACAAAAATAATTCAAGATGATACTTCTTTACCAAATTAGTGTCTCTGTGTGTGTGTGTGTATGTATGTATGTATATATATATATATATATATATATATATATATATATATATATATATATATATAGAGAGAGAGAGAGAGAGAGAGAGAGAGAGAGACAGAGAGAGAGACAGAGACAGAGACAGAGAGACAGAGAGACAGAGAGAGACAGAGACAGAGACAGAGAGAGAAAGAAAGGAAGGAGGGAGGGAGGGAAATCTGTTGAATATCATGAAGGCTTCAAGGCAACTCTCTGTGATATGAATTCATGTAACACAAGGTTCTGGTAGCCCTGGCTTTCTGAATGAATGAAAGCATAATGAGGCTCAACTTATTACCAAACTATTATCCATCCATATACACAAACATTAATTTGAAAAATAACACAGAAATACTTAAATATGAATGGTGTAGTCTGATGTATTTGGTCAATGAATGTTGAATAGACTGCTTTATGTAACCTGGGAACAAATATATGTTCAAAACAAACACCCAATAAACTGTAATACGTCACAATTGAATATGGATAATTTTCCAAATAAATAATTAAGAAGAAGAAATTGTGGGCTGAGAAGTAAAAGTGTTCCTAAACATATCTGAGTGTGGATTTTTATCACAATGTGTTAGTGATGACTTTAGCCCACAAAGGAAGAATTCCAAAACTGTGTCCTAGTTGTGCACTTGAGCAAAGAAGTAAAAAACTGTATCGACAAGCAAATGTAAAAGGGAGATTTGACATTGTGAGACGTCCATATTCAAAACACAACAAGATATCATTTCTCTCTTACGGCTATAGTACACAGATCAATACTGGGTATTTTCAGTTGCAGATGGTCTTGAAGAGCTAGAGCCTCAAGCTTGCAGCCCCATAATGCTTTAAGTGATTTAGTGTTACAACTAATTTGGAAATCACTTTGATTTTTTTTTCTTTTTATTGTTGTTAATGCTTGTAATTCTTTATAAATCTGTTTGTATTTACTTGTTTTTCTATGTAGTTTAAAATAATTGTAAACATAAATTAGTTTGCTAAACTACTAATAGGGAAATGAAAATATATGTATAGTACCTATATATACATGTGTAATACATAGATTCATTTCAATGTATAAAGAATATATAGAATATATCAATCTATCCATTGTATGTGTGTATATATATACATATTCATGTATCACACATATACACATACACACAGATAAAATGTTTTGTTTATAATTGTTCTAAAATAGATTAAAAATCACACATATCCATCAATAAGAAAACCTGAGGAAAGCAAGTAATGTGCTATCAGACATAAATTATTCATTTGAAATTAAGAAACATTTGACTGGCAGCACAGAAACCACACACATCTATCACATGCAGAAAATTCAACCACAGCAGAGAACTTGTTTACAATAAAGGCATAGATACTGTGCTTGACTCCTGTAGAGAAATTCCTGAGAAAAGAAATACTTAAAATTGTGGGTGTAACACGCAGTCATTATAAATTGTGCAAAATTTATATTCATAAAGAATAAAATAAACAGACGGAAAAATACTTAAAAAGAGACACAATGATATTTACATCTGAAGGGTTTCCTTTCTAAGATATATTTATTTATCTCTTTATTTATACAGCCATTCAGTATGTTAGTTAGTTTACTTCTATGAATATGTATGCCTGTACACTTGTATGTGAAACACACTTGTCTTGGGCCAACAAATGTCAGACAAAGTTATTTGAGGCCCTTGAAAGATTGTAAAACAGAGAACAATGAGTATACTCAGAGACTGTGTCCCCTATTTAGCCTAAATTACAGCTGAATAGGAGTAACATCTGATATGTCAATACGGACAAGGAGAAGTAAGGGTTCGTCCCTAGAAATGATCCCACCAACTGGTTATGTGACGTCAAATGGCCAGCCATGAAAACACACATACTAGTAACATTATACAGATTGAACATGTTACATTTAGGAATATCTGTATATACACATAAATATATGAATATAACAATGATTAAGAAAAAAGGACATGAATATGAAAGAGAGAAAGGAGACATGGAAGGATTTGGAGGGTAGAAGTGAAATGGAGAAACGATGTAATTGTAGCATATTCTCAAAAATAAAATAAATACTTTTTAAAAAACGTAGTAAATATTAGAGTTCCAAATAACAAATAAAAGACAAAAAGCTGAATCTTCTCAGTAAGACTTGAAAAAGCTGGTTTACATCAATAATGTTCAAAACAGACCGATAGTACAATGCTTAGTATTAGAAAAGATATATTAAAGGGATATATAAATGTCTTCAATCCCATTACAGAGGGAGACTCAGAGAATGATCCCTATTCTCTAACAGGTAGAATCATGCTTTCTGAAAATTGGCATCATTTTGTCTCTTATTTCCTTATTTGTATTCATCTAACTCCATTCTCTTACCTTCTTTCTAGTCTTTCAATCAGAATACTGGAAAGGAGTTTGGGTAGTGAGCATCTCAGCCTAGTCATGACTTCAGTAGGTTTGCTTCAAAACGAACATTTCAGATGATGTTGGCCATGGATTTCTCATATACATATCTTTTATTGTTGAGAACAAACATACATGATAATATCTCTTAATGTCATCAGTCCTTGCCAAAATTGCATATAAATAATGATGAGGAATGCAGATGGAAAATAATATAGTGGAGTAGCGTTTCACATTTACTAACAAGATGAAAAGCAAAGCCGATGACATGACACCTCAAAGTTACTTCATGAGTCAGTAAATATATTAGAAGTTATGCAACAATAAGTTACAATCTTATTTAACACTTCCTCATATATTATAGAATGTTACTGTATAAAAAAATTGCTAATGTTTAACTCTCTTTCAATAAAAAAAGGTTCAAAGTCACAGTTTAAAAAGCTTTAATTTCTCTAGAAAATTTCAAGAACTATTAAAATAAAAGTTGTGTGATATTTCTAGACTATCACTGTTAAAAACCCATTTTTAAAATTTATTCATCATTTTTTTTCTTCCACACACTTGCATTAGTTCGCACTCACCAGATAACAATATAATACACACAAACATATACCTGCAAATGTAGGTAGAAAATACAGTATCTATTGAACAAGTCCTGTATCTTCTCCACTCAGGTAGAATCTTGAGAAAACCTAAAATATAATTCAAGTAGTCTAGTAATTATCTAAACACAATCAATTGTACAAACCTAAAATTAATAATTTGTATTTTCTGTCTTCAAGCCATTGTGACAATATAAATTATAGATGTTGATATACACACTTAGAAATTGGGGAAGACAAGACCGGCCTGATAATCATTTTTTAATGAACTCACATCCTGACTTTGATGCAGATAAATATGTAAATAGGGATTAAATGTGTTGTTACTTGTTAGATCCTTAAGGAAGGAGACAAGATTGCAGAGACCCCATGTAAAGTCAGTTCTGTAGTGTCTGTGCTGTGCCAATGGTGGGTCACAGGAGCATCCTTTGCTGTGAAAGATGGCATAGTAATTGTGGGCTCTTCAATAAGAAACATAAAATGCAATCATGAAACAGCCTCCAGAACCACTCAGCTGGAAATGCTGAGATGCATTCTGCACCAGAAAATAACAGCTGTCTTCAAAACAGCTTCTTATTGATTAGGGACTGGGGCAGCCCATTTTTAAGGGTCGCTCTCTGGAAAGTTTAGAGAGCTGTTTGTCATCTTTGCTTTAGAAAAAAAAATGCATGTAACACCAGAATAAATACTAGGATTAAGACCAAGACAATTGCTTTCTTGTCCTGCCCCACATCAACAGTAAACCTATTTTGTGACCCACAAGGTCCTCAGGTAAATTCCCTGTCCATGGCTAAGAAACACCAGCTGAAGACCCCAAAATATATACCTCAGTCTCTATAATGACTTGTTACAAGGCCAGGAATAGCATCATCTATTTGACACGTCCTAAATATTCTTCTGTATCCTATCACATGAGTTAAGAACACATCTCCATGTCTTCCCCATTTTAGTGATAAATATGACATCACTCAAGGCTCAAATCAAAACATGGTTATTTCTCTTAATTACCAATTCATGAGGAAAGTCTGCAGTTTTATTCCCAAAGTATAAGTGTGTCCATGTCTCTCTTCTCTCTACTGTCATACCTAACCATTTTCTAAGAGACAGTTGTATTCTGTCTGCTATTTTCCATTTTATTGACTTTTCAGTTCATTCAATGTTTACTTTGGGGAAAAACACTAATCTTTTTTATAAAGGCTTTAACTACAATATAATTATATCAGTTTCCACCTTCCCTTCCCCCCTAGTTCCTTCTATGTCACCCTTTCACTCTCTCATTGATAGTCTTGTTTTCTTTATTTTTATTGTGACATACTAATGTGTATATGTATGCATGGATATGTAAATAAAACCTGTTAAGTCCATTTTTCTTGTTTGTGTGTATACGGTTTCAGGACTCAATACTTCTAGTTAGATCACTTATATCTGGAAGAAACTATTTCTCTCAGCAGTCATTAATTGTCTATAGTTCTCTGCCTAGAGATGAGGACCCATGGAATCTTGTATATTGATATTGTTATTTTTCAGTGCTTGGTTATGCAACATTTTTTGTTTGCTTGGATGGTTTTTCAAGATGTAGCTTCTCTGTATAGTCCTGGAATTCACTCTGAAGACCAGGCTGGCCTTGGCCTCAGAGATTCACCTGCCTCTGCCTGCTAAGAGTTGAGATTACAGCATGTACCACCACATTCTGGGTGCAACAATTTGATGTAATACTATTGCACAGCAGACATCCTGGTACTCTGGCTCTTATAATCTTTAGGCTTCCTCTGTAGCAATGTTTCCTAGCTACATGTACAGGAGCTGTCATGTAAATATAGTCATTGTGTCTGCATACCCCATCAGATCTGTTGATCTTTGTATCACCCTGCTAAGTGAACAGTGAAACCAGATTTAATTATCTTCATTTTCTTTTTTTTTAATTAATTTATTCTTGTTACATCTCAATGTTTATCCCATCCCTTGTATCCTCCCATTCCCCCCCCCCCATTTTCCCATTATTCCCCTCCCCTATGACTGTTCCTGAGGGGGATTACCTCCCCCTATATATTCTCATAGGGTATCAAGTCTCTTCTTGACTACCTGCTGTCCTTCCTCTGAGTGCCACCAGGTCTCCCCCTCCAGGGGACATGGTCAAATGTGAGGCACCATAGTACGTGAGAAAGTCATATCACACTCTCCACTCAACTGTGGAGAATTTTGAAATAAAACTTGATTAGAATTTCAGAGTTTCATAGATTATATTTTGAACACATTCATCATTCATATGATCACCTCAACTCCTCCCAGATATACACTTTATTCCATAGCCACACAGCAATATATCCTCATTTTCAAAAATCCACTGGGTTCTATTAGTGCTATCTATATACTCTTAGATCTGTGGAGATCTTCTCACTAAAATCAATGCTACAATAACTATGTTAGAATAATTTAACTTTTGACCTACAAAATACTTTTTACCAATACTTTATAGTTCTACAAATATTTCCCATCAATTAATTTTTCTTTATACATTCTAAAACTCCCTGATATTTCCAACATAATTATGACTATAGTTCACCATTTTAATAGGCAACAAGTGTTTTCAGCAGAGGAATGTTCATGGTTTCCGACATTAATAGTCCAGGTTGACAGCATAGTCTTGGTCATAATTTCCAATAATAATGCTCTCCTGATGTTGTAAATATAGACATGTCCGCAGTTTACCAGTCTCCTGTTCTCTTCTGAATTCAAGGATGTGAAAAGATTCATCAAAGTGTTACTGTTAATTGGATAATTTTAGATATGATCTAGGCATATCAAACTTCTAGAAAAAAACTGAAGGAAAAAATCTGAAAAACAACCTTAGATTTGCCTATTTGTTGGCTTGCTTCCTTGTATTTCCTTTAACTATTTCATTGTAGCTTGAAACTTAGAAAATAAGCAAAAGCCTGACCTTTAATCATTATCAATTTAGTAAAGACTGGTGTTCCTTTTTTCATATTGAACATGTGTACTTTGTTACCTTCATGGAATCACAGTAAAAAGTTGATTTACAGATTCAATTCAATTTCCATCAAAATTACCACACAATTCTTTACCAACCTTGAAATATCAATTCTCAACTTCATATGAAAAAACAAAAAAAAATCCAGAATAGCTAAAACAATCCTGTACAATAGAAGATCTTCTAAAGGAATCTCCATCTCAAATCTCAAGCTGTACTATAGAACAACAGTAATAAAAACAGCATGGTACTGGCATAAAAATAGGCAGGTTATCAATCAAATCGAAGACCCAGAAATAAACCCACATACCTATGGACATGTGATTTTGGACAAAAAAGCCAAATCTATGAAATGGCTACATCTAGGAAAATGAAAATAGATCCATATCTATCACCCTGCCCAAAACTGAAGTCCAAATGAATTAAAGACCTCAACATAAAACCAGACACACTAAACCTGTTAGAAGAAAGGGGAAGAGCCTTGAGCTCATTGGCACAGGAGATAACTTCCTGAATAGAGCACCAACAGCTCAGGCCCTAAGCTTCTGTAAGGCCAAGGACACAGTAAACAGAACAAAATGACAACCTATAGACTGGGAAAAGATATTCACCAACCCTACATCTGATAAAGGGCTAGCATCCAAAATATATAAAGAACTCAAGAAATTAATCACCACCAAACTAAATAATCCAATTAAAAACGGGGTACAGAATTAAGTAGAGAATTCTCAACAGAGGAATAACAAATGGCTGAAAAACACTTAAAGAAATGCTCAACATCACTAGTTATCAGGGAAATACAAATCAAAATGACTCTGAGATTCCATCTTATACCAATCCAAATGGTGAAGATCAAATATTCAGGAGATAACATATACTGGCGAAGATGTGGAAAAAGGGGAACACTCCTCCACTGCTGGTGGGAGTGCAAACTTGTATAATTACTTTGGAAATCAATCTGCTGCATTCTCAGGAAATTGGGAATATGTCTACATCAGGACCTAGCCATACCATTCCTGGGAATATACCTGAAAGATGCTTCACCATACAACAAGGACATTTGTCCAACTATGTTCATAGCAGGTTTATTCATAATGACCATAATCTGGAAACAACCTAGATGTTCCTCAACTGAATAATGGATAAAGAAACTGTGGTACATTTAACCAATGGAATACTACTCAGCTATTAAAAACAAGGGAAATTTGAAATTTGCAAGCAAATGGATGGGACTAAAAAAGATCATCCTGAGTGAGGTAACCTAGATCCAGAAAAACATACATGGTATATACTCAGTCATAAGCAGATATTAGCCACATAATACAGGATACCTACACTACTATAGAGGGACTGAACCATCAACCAAGGACCATGTATGATGTGGACCTAGACCCTCTGCTCAGATGTACTAGCACAGTCTCCTTGTAGGTCCCACAAGTGAAGAGTATAGACCACTTTGCACATACATGTGGGCCACTGAACTTTGATCACTTCCTCCTGCCAGGGCAGCCTTGCCAGGCTACAGAGGAAGAGGTTACAGGTAACACAGATGAGACTTGATAGGATGAGGTCAGATGTTAAGGGAAGAGGGCTTCTCTTTCTGAGTACTAGTGGAGGGAGGGAAAGGGTATGAGGGAGGAAGGCGGGATTGGGAGGGAATGAGGGAGGGGATAAAAATCCAGATGTGTATAATTTAAACTGCAGACCAAGCAGATAACTTATACTGTTAATCCCACTATATGGGAATAGCTCTGAGAATGCCTTAGACTTTAAACGCTAGGCATAGACGATGCTTCTTGTTGGCTACAGAAACCCTATTTGTAGTTATTAATTGCCATTCTTAATATGGCATGAATAAAGATTTACAGATGCCTTCTTTTCTGCTCATACAAAGAGCAGAAAACCAGCCTTAATTATAATGTCCTATTGTCCATCATGCACATCTTGTATACTTATAATTTTAGAACTGTATAATGCTTGTGAGAAATTATATGCTTTCAGAACAAAAGAACCAGACACTGACATTAGATCAGACCTGATCCTGACATCCTGTACCTTTCATCTTCTAGCACCAAGTGCTTCAATTGCTGTTCCTTATCAGAGCAAGACAGCTTCCACAATACTTTCAAAGAAAGCGTCCAATCCCAGTTGGTCCAGCATTTCAGGCTGTCTCACACAGGACTCCAATTAAGCCTGGGATTTCTCAACATTTAGAAACTGGTCCATAAATGCTATTCCTAGCCTGTTGAATCATTCCCCAATTTTATTTGGGCCCCTACAAAGGTATTATTCATACCAAATCAACCAGAAGAAACCTTAAGAGAATGATGCCCCATTTCCTTTAATGGGGGTCAGGTAGGTTATGGGTTGCTCTTCTGGGCTATAGACAGTTATTATCAATGGGTCTTGGTAACAAGTTATTATTGGCCTTATTTAGAGAGAAAACAAAGTTAGACCCAGCGATGTCTCTCTTTTCCTTTATCTTACATTCTCAGGTTTAGAGATAGGGGTTGAAAAGAAAGAAGAATGAATATAGAAATATATAGGGTAGATAGAGCATAAAGTAGATTGGTGAATCTAGTCCTCAACTTAATGACTCAATTGTCAGTCACAAGGTATTTTTAATTTACTGTTACAGATGCAAAGTAAGTTGAACTCTAGATACAGTTGTATAGTGTGGGGCCCCGTGGCCGAATCTGTCAGCCCTCTGAGGCCTTGAGGACAAAACCAAGCCTGGCTTGAGTTTCAGCAACAGTCTCTGGTGAATACTTCTGTATAGGAATGACTCAGCATGGTCCATCCAGTCACATCCTCATGAGAAATCTCTCTGCCAACCGCCATGTAACACAAACCAATTGGTCCCATTGTATCAGGCCACTTTGTATCCTGAGAGACTTCATATCTACTGACACCTTCTGTCCCACCGACTCCCTATGCTCTATATAAGAGAAACCTACTATAAGAAAGTTGAGACCTTACTCCTATGAGACTCCTGACTGAGAGTATTTTCCTCCCGGTGTCGTGGAGGAATGTGTGTATATATATATATATATCCAGTGTGTGTGTGTATGTATGTGTATATATATATATATATATATATATATATATATATTATAACTTAATAATAATACAATGTTTACTTCCAATACCTTGAAAGTGCTACTGCAGGGTATTTAGGTCAAATAAGTTATACAAGTTAATTGTTAGTTGATCAAATCATGATCATATCAATTCCTAGTCTACTTTTATAACAAGAATATATATCTTAGGTGCAACAGAATTATATGAATCTGTGGAAAGATAAAGTAGAATAGTTAGATAAGGTCTTCAAAAACCTCAGAGACAAACAGAATATGACATTTAAAATGTTTTTTATTATTTTAAGATTCACTGACAATGAGACAGGTTAACTCCTGGAAACACCCAGCCTACCTCAAAGAGAATGATGAGCATCAAAGAACCTCCTTATGGAGATGGCTTCAAATGTGACAAACAAGCCATTGGGAAAAATGTCCTCATTCCTACCACAGACAGAATTCTGCCTTAAAAAGGGCAAGCTTGCATACAGGCAGATTCAATGACTAAACTCTGCCAATACAGAGTAAGCAAATCCGCAATAGTTCCTGCCTCACAAATATGTCTGTCACATATATTGGACCAGAAGGCTGAAGAAGATGCTCCAATATTATAGAGTTTTGGGTGACTATTCAGGTATCAAAATGTCTCTGTCATATTCTCATTTGGAAAGCTAATTACCTGCACCTCCGGCATTCTCAGCTAATCAAGTTTATTCCTTCTCAAGTCTCTTATGAAGTTGAAGACCAGTTAGCATATTTTTTAAAATGAAGCCTATTTGTTTAGGGGTTAAGCTGTTTTTAGGTCTAAATGGATGTTTTAAGTTAATAATGAAAGATGTGATGGAGACTGATTTACCTTCAGAATTTTGGACACACCAAGATAGGAAAGATGTTTTCTTCAAGGATGTCAAATACAAATAGCCAAAACACTAATGTACCATTTATATAATTCCTGATTGAGTCATGGTTCTTCTTGCTATAGGTAGTTTATTGTATATATGTGTAATAAATATAAATGTATATGTAAAAATTAAAAATATTTAATTAAAAATAGGTAACTACATACCTATAGTATCATTTTTACCAAGTTTCTTCAGATCTTGAGGTACTGTATCTAAGCTATGAGTGATAACTGAGCACTAGAGAAATCTGTGTCTAGTGGATAAACTTAGAAGGAATGATTGTTCTCCCTCAAGATAGTACAATTGACATGTAAATATTCATAAAATAACAACCACCTATACCTACAGCAAGTGTATCCATAAATAAAATGGTCTTATGCAGGAAGCTTAAGTGTAGGATGTCTGCATACACCACTCACAGATATTACAAGATGCATGAAATTACTAAAAGTGCTCTGATTCTAGGAGCACACAAGGCAAATATGAGATAAAGATCATTAGAGCTGTTTTTCTGCCTTATGATGTTAATTGTCAATACTTCTTTTTCTTCAGAAGACTGGAATTAAATTCATATTCTCCTCAGAAAAAGGCGGGATCAGAGAGCTGAAGTCACCTATGTATGCTGCCCCACAATTTTTGGAAAATTTACCAGGAGTTATTTTACAGTTAAATATTTCTTAACTATTATTTAAAGTTGTAATTTGTAAACCATATTCTGTACAAATTATCGAAGTTGTAAATTTTCCAGTTTTTCAAAACTTAACATTGATGGATTTAGGGTTAGAAATCTTTTAATGTTGTTTGGGGCTATGCTAAAATTATATATTCACCTCTTTATAGTTCTTAAATAGCTGTACAAACAGAATCTACCTAAAAATGGGCAACTTAGATGCAGGCAGAGCCGACGGCCACACTCTGCCAAGTCAGGGTAAGCATGTGCTCAATAGTTCCTGCCCTGCAAACAAGTCTGGCAGAAATATTAGGCCAGAAAGCTGAAGATGAGGCTCCAACGTTATAAAGTGTATTGGGTGACTGGTCAGTCAGTAAACTGTCTTAAGTCAATTTGTACATTGTGGAAGCTGCTAACCCACACTGCTGGTTCACTCAGGAATTTAAGTTTTATTCCTTCTCAAGTCTCTGAGGGGCATTGAAGACAAGATAGTATAGTTTTACAAGCAAGCTTAGTTGATTAGGGTACAAGATCATCTTAGATTACGTTAAAGAAGTTAAGCTATTAGAGTTGAGATAGGGTAGATAATGAATTTCATTAAGAAATTTAGACCCAACAAGACAGGAAGGACACTTACTTCAAATGGGACAAATGCAGATGGCCAAGTCACTATGAATGTAACATGTATAGAACTCATTATTCTCATGAGTGTCACGTGGTTCTCCCTGCTAAATGTAGTTTGTTTTATACATGTGTAATAATATAAAAGTATTAATAAAAATTAAATATTTATCTTTCAGTTGGAATCAACGTATTTATTTAAGAGAAAATTCTACATAGATATAAAATGAGCTAGTTGTTATAGATGATCAAAAAGAAATCAAATGCAAATTTCAACAACACTCAACATTTATGGTGACTGAATTATAGAAAATCATATAAAGTCTTAGAGGCAGAAATGGGTGTCAGTCAGTACCTATCTACTGAAAGGTTACCCTGGAGGCATGAACAGTCCCCCAGATGCCTAACAAGAGTATTGATAGAGATAAAAATGCAAGTGTCTGTCAAGACTTCTCGGGCCTAAAATAAGTCTCCTAAGATGTGGAAAGAAGTGCCAGTTTCAAAAAAGGGAGAGTGCCAGAGAGGAAGAGAAGTTAGTTGTGCCAGGAAGTATTGTAGAAAGTGTGGGAGCATGGGAGAATTGGAGGAGATTGTGGAAGCAGTCACGAGATCTTTTTCACACCTGATCTGTGCAATTCATCGTCTCAACATTGGAACATTCATAACAAACAACACTTAAGATATGGGCCATAAAAGAAAGTGACAACTCAAGACAGTGACGAAAAAGGAAGCTCATACTTATTCCCAAGTTAACATCTTTAGAGCTTCTCTAAGTTGCTGGGACAAGGAGATGGCTTTGAAACACTGAATACAGTCAGCCAGAGTGAGGACAACCTCACCGAGAACCCAGAAAGACCTCAGTGGAAATTTTAGGACAGTGCACCGAGAAATGAGAAGAAAGCACGTCCTGCATCTGCAAGCAAGAGCCCTAACTGGAGACACAGGCAGGTGTGTGCAGTGATTACCTACTATAACTGGTAGCCCCAGAATTCCACAGAGTCACAAAGTTACCTAAACATTAAAACAAAATGATGATTCTTTAAAAATGAATAAGATTAAAAGAATGTATAAATACAATGGCCTCAATGACAAACAAGTCAAAGAATACAGGCAGGAATGAAATGATATCACATGTGGAACTGTGTGAATTTAAGTAAACAGGACACAGGAAAAACAGCATAAAGAAGAGTCAATATACCAGAATAACTTCGTGATTAAATCTTTGGAAAAGATCAGAGGTTAAAATTAACTATGCACTGTGGACTTTATAATGATGCGAAATGTTCACAATAATACAAACGCTGGATGAAATGACAGTCTCCAGGTGTGTAGTGTTTAGACTTTCTGACAAGTGACATATAATCATGAGATAGATCATGATAAATTAAAAATGAGTATTGCACATAAATAAAAATGCTTTGGTTACGAGTCTAACCAAGTAGGTATAATGGAAAAAAAGAATTAAAAGATGTTTTCAGAGGGTAGATCTGGGAAGGGCTTTAAAGTTTACCTCCTGTATTGTTCTTGGCTGGTGCCTTAGTTTGAGCGGGACCCCTGGGCCCAAATCTGCCTATCATAATGTTCTATTTGTAGGTTTCTAGGACCCTCTGGATCCTTCTACTTAGATGTAACAAGAATAAATTAATAATAAAAAAGAAGATAATAAAATAAATTTCTTAAAATAATTGCAAAAAGAAAAGATGTTTTCAGCATCAAGGTTGAGCATACTTGCTTGTAGGGATGAAGGCATAAATTATACTTTTATTTTGTGGGTTTATTTATGGTCTTAAAAATAAAATGATTAAATTTATAAAAGTTATAAATGTGTGAAGTTGATGATAAGAATTTGAGCATTGATCTTTGGAGAGTTTTTATTAATTAAGCAAGCAAATGCTCTCGGCAAAAGCTAAATAAATAAATAAGTAAATAAACAGGAAAAAATTCCTAAGAGTCGGTGTGCCTGGAACATGCTCACTTAGCCATACCTCTGTAACTTGAGAACCTCACAGGAAATCAGGCAAAGTGCAAATGAACCCAAAGTTTGTAATCCAATAGGAGAAGTGAAACTGAGTGTCCAGAATGGGGCATAGGAACATAGTTTCTTACTAGCCAGGAGACAAAGATCCACAAAGCATAGAAATGAGTGAAACTATGAGAAGGTCTGAAAATATTTTTAATAAATGTGACCTGATGCATAGAGATTTGGCTTGCATGCACACACACACACACAGACACACATACACACACACACACACACACACACACACACACATGACCATGAGATGAACATCTTCAAGTTCACATGCAGCAAGCAGTCACTAACTGTTAGGGAAATATGTATTTATATAATATATACATATATATTATATATAACATTTTTATACTAAAATATCTTCCCATGGTAGAAATAAATGAGAAATCAATATAAAAAACCAACCAGGCAATTTTATGCTGCTAAGAAAGTAAACAACATGTTTCTAACATACTTATGGCTTGCAGAAATATATTAAAAAGTTTACTATGTATACATAAAATTAGAGAATATATATGCTATAGTAATAATTGTACAAATATATGCAAGAATATATAAAATTTAAGCTGTGTCAGTTTTACTTTTGATTTTAATACAGTTTGGGGAGCAAGATGGACAATGATTACTTTTGATATGAAGTTATTTCTTCTGTGCTTTGTGCTGTGTGGTTATAAATTTAATCTGTAAAGTACTTGAGTAAAACTATCACAGTTGGTTTTCACATCAGCTGCTTCAAATATCTTGATGATATTTTCTTCTGATTTATTATTATAAAATTGAATGTTTGTATTGCACAATTCCATGGGTTTTTTGACAACCGTTATTGTTACTGTTTTGTGTGTGTTTGCATTACTAAACACATTGAAATACATCTTGTTTAGGATTTAAATGTTGTTTGTAAGCATGCTCTTAGTGCTGACTGCTTGGTATTAGATAACCGGTTGATATGCTCTTCCCTGGGGAAGACCATTTCTCCGACTTTGTTTTCTGCATTTCTTTGTGTAGGCGTAAAGCCTCCTGACCTTCACGCTTCCTGTTAACATTCCTATTGGTGGTTTTTTTTTCTTTTTCAGGTAATATTTAGTTTCATAGAAAGTTGCAGAGTTCAATAAGATCATAGAATATTTAGCTTCCTAAGTTGGCACTCATTTGCTGGATGGAATGCCATTGAAATTAATGCGTGCTGTGTAAATCGGTCATATATTCCTTGTTTGTTGCTGAGTGATAGTTCACTGCACATGAAGGAAATATATCCATTTACTGATGAATGGTGCATCTATACATTTTATAACATATTTTATGATAAATAGGAGTGGTTATTACTAAATGGAAAACATGTATTTAGTTTTGTACAAATTTGCTTGACTAATCATACACGTCTATGCTTTCATATAGCACACATTCAGGGTTGGAAGACAGACACTTTTTTTTTTTCATGTCACATTACTCAGAGTTGACAGCTATTGTGAGTTACTTCTAAATGAAGATTTACTTATCAATTCCTAATTTATTGTAGAACTTTGAAAAATGTTTAAAAATTCTTGCCTGTGTAGATATGTTAAAGAATTGCATCTGCCCACATACTTTGCTGATCTTATTGATTTGTTCTATTATCTCTAGGATTTAAAATGTATTTACCATATTCTAAATAAAATATTTGATATTTGATTTGCTATTGTTTCATTGGAAGATTTTTACTTCACAAATTAGTTTTAAGGTATTTTAATTAAGAAAAATAAATTATTTTTATGAAAGAACCAATATGACACTATCTATATGTGTATAAATGTACCATTCCTAGCAACCAACCTTTTTCTAATATTTTAGTAATTTTTCAGTTTACATGTTATTTCTACATATATAATTTATGGTTTTTATTAAATAAAAATGTGTTCTCAGGTGTTTTTCTATGTGTTATGGATGTCTTATTATTTTAATATTTAGGAAACTGTTATTCTTTTCCCTTTGACATGATCTATACTTGCTAAATATAACATGACTTTTGGTATAAGTCTGTTTATAGCCTCTGTATTTCCACTGTTCTCTCTGCTGTATTTGTATATATTCAAAATTTGGAGACTTACTGTAGTTTTATACTCGTTATTCTAATAGATTTTTATGACTTCATAAGCATCCTTCTTTCCCTAAGTTATTAAGGTTATTCAAGTTTGTTAGCTTTCTATTAAGATTTTAGAATCAGCCTATTGATATTTACAAAAACGCTTGTTGGTATTTTCACTGGGATGGAATCCATCTATATATCAAATATAAACACAATATATTAGCAATACGAACTCTTCTAACCCATGATCATGGTGTGTATGCCCTTTCTTTCTGTCTTCCTTTGGTACTTTAACAACATTCTGTTGGTCTACATGTGCAAGTTTCTATTTCTCACTATGATTATGACCACACGTTATAATTTGTGAATCGTGGATTTTAACCAAAATATTTACTTTAATTTTATTATGTATATCATTGTCTATAAGACTGTATGCCATGTATATGCAGTGTCTGCAGAGCCCAAAGAGGATGTTTTATTTCTTATAGCTGAAGTTGCAGGCACAAGTCCCTGGGACAGAGCACCAACTACTGCTAACTGCTGAAGCAACTCTCCAGCCCCATTCAAATTCTTATTTGATATAAACTACAAACTCTTTAGTATTTTTTAATATCAATCTCCATCCTTTCTCTTGTTAGGTATGTTTCAATAATATTTATTCATTTATTATTATTGTAAACTAGCTGATGGTTTCCTTAGTTGTTTGGAATGAGTCTGCAGATGGGGCCACCAAATGTTACTGTTATTTTGAAAACATGTAAAATCTACATTCAAGTTCTTTTTGTAATCTCATATCTCTGCAGAAATTTCTCATCTGCCTTTCATATGCTCCAGCTATGCCAAAGGAGTTAATTATACTAATTATAATCATATTAATTGCTTTTACATGTTTTCTGTGAGTGCTAACCCCTGAGTTCTATAAGATCATCGTTTTGGTTTTATATATCAGCAGTGCATTTTCTTTATTTACTTATTTTATGTCCTTTGTCATATGTTATAATTTACCTGGGCTTTGAGTTTTTGAGGAGCAGACCGAGGTGATACACACACACACACACACACACACACACACACACACACACACACACACACACATTATCCTTTTAATTGTACACACACACAGATACATCTTCATCTGCGATCCACCTGCTAAATTAACATAAGAAATTTTGGATTATCTAGCTTTTGCCTGGCTGGGGAGGATGTGCTGTGACTTTATACTGCTGTAGTAATAATGTGCTCTGGGAATCACGGTTTTGTTGGGTGGGGTAGTGTCTACTACTAAACATTGAGTCTCTTCATTGTTCTTCATCTTCAAAGGAATCTCTTTGTATTCTCCTACTGTTTTTTGTCCTCATTCTCAGCTATATCCTACATTTCTTTTATCTTTAAAACAAACTATTAGGATACAAATTAGGGAGCACACACAGGTTCAGCTATGTATGCACGTAACATCAGCACTCAGTACTCAAGGCTGAGGCATGGGTGTGTGGAGTTCAAAGCCAGCCTTGGCTACAGAGTGATACACAGTCTCTACCCTGTGTACAAAAGAGGTTGAACAAGGCACAGGTCCCTTTTTATTTGTCTTTTCTGAAGGTTTTATTTCTATGAGAAATTCACTATTTTCTTTTCTTCTTCCACAAGGCCCTTTTCTCTTGCAGACATGGGGACAAACAACAAGGACTTTCTTCTTCATCTTCCTTTTGTGTCTTTTATCCTAACATATGTCTACATCACAATGCTCATTTCTAAGACTCTTGTTAAATCATTTATTCTAAAAGCATTTTGAGAGATATTATTACTAAATTTTGTAAAGAAGTATAAAATTTAAAATATAACTGTCAACTAACATATGTAACATATAAACCAATTTTCCTCTATTATTTTATTGGATCATCACAAATTTGTTGCTTAAAATATATTTTCTATTTGCAGATACATAAGCGGAGAATTAAAATATTTTAATATAATGAGGCATAAAATTAACATGAATAACCAAAAGCTCATAATCAAAATATAAGATAGCTGACCAAATTAAGCAGGCAGTCTTCATCCATATGGATGGGGAATCCACTGAGCATTCTGTGATAAGAGTGCAAAGAATAAAACAGAAATCTCACATAAGTGAGATTTTCTTTTCTCATTCACTCCTGCTTCTTCCTATATCAAGTCTGACTACTTGTTAAAAGAGCTGGTGATTACATCAAAAATAGATAATGGATTTTATATTACTATAGATTGATTTGTAGGGCTTAGTAACACTATATAAACTATCAAAAATGCAAATATAGTAAAAGCAACACTTTTATCATAGTAAAATTAGAAAGTATGTTAATTACTCAAAAGTAATGTTTATTCCATACATCAACAAGGTTAAGTTCAGAGCTACGCTTCTGCATAGTTCTTAAGGAAGTCACTTTGTTGACTTAGAGACAAAGTAAGATGTTGAGTTGAAAAATTATATCATGTAGGATGTACTCGACCTCTAAGAGAAAAGTGTGTTCAAATTTTACAGAAGAGAAAACTAACAATGTTATGATATTTTCCCTACAAATGTATTAGAGTTGTATTTTGTGTTGACATATTCCCAACATGAATCTTCTAACTTGGTTTTTCTCTGTGCAGTTAACATTTTATTACTTGTAAAGACAAATTTTAAATAGCCCTACAATATATACATTCATCAAAATAAGCAAACTCCTTACAATACATATTTTGCTGTCGCTCTTGTTATAGCCAAATCATTGCTTGCAGGAAAATACTTCTAAAGCAGTCATGATAAATTTTATGAAAAATTGATAGGGTAAAACATGCCATTGTTACAGGCCTGAGGAAAAAAAGAGGGTAAGGATAGTGCACCATTATAGAGGTTTCACGTTAACTCTCCAGATGACAACACAGCCAGTTTGCACTCCTGTGTGCTCCCTCACAGAATGAAACCTGGAATTTCACAATTAGTATGTCGTGCATTTCCGGGGTCCACAGGAAAACAAAAAGCTTATTGAGAAGAGTGATGCAATAAGCAATGACCTCTTAGTCCTCTTAATTCTTCATTATATGCATTAGAACAATAGACAATTTATCAGATATCTGAAATAACTGGAAGTACAAATTTCAGTAACATATGAAGCAGACAGAATGCAGGTTTCATGACACAGTGAATTTGCATTGACACATACTTGTTTTCTATTTGCTCCAGATTCCCTGTATGTAAGACAATGACAAGTACGTGTAATGGTGACATGCGTTTCTTTTTTTAAATATATTTTATTAATTTATTCCTATTATGCCTCAATTGTTATCTCATCTCTTGTATCCTCCCATTCCTTTCTCCCTCCCATTTTCCCCTTATTCCCCGCCTCCCATGTCTGTGACTGAGGGGGACTTCCTCCCCCTGTATATGCTCATAGGGTATCAAGTCTCTTCTTGGTAGCCTGCTATCCTTCCTCTGAGTGCCACCAGGTCTCCCCATCCAGGGGACGTGGTTAAATATGGGGCACCAGAGTTCGTGTGAAGGTCATACCCCACTCTCCACTCAACTGTGGAGGATGTCCTGTCCATTGGCTAGATCTGGGTAGAAGTTCAAGGTTTACAGGATGTGTTGTCTTTGGCTAGTGCCATAGTTTGAGCAGGACCCCTGGGCCCAGATCTGGCCATCATAATGTTCTTCTTGTAGGTTTCTAGGACTCTCTGGATTCTTCTATTTCCGCATGTTTCAACCTGGCCTGTCTCTAGGTTATGTGGTCTATCTCTAACTCCATCTTGAAGCAATTTTATCTTTCTTAAGTCTGATGGAAAAAAAAAACAAATCTCATATTATTATGGAAAATAAGTAATATGTATTAGAGGTTTGGGATATGATCTCACACAAAACAAGTATTTAATAACTTTATTTAAAAATTGAAAAGTATGATTTCTCTGTTATTATTCTCATACCTTTCAATCTTCATCTCTGGTAATTTTTACATTATTGTCTCAGTATTTGGGGAATTTTTCTCAAAGATAGAAGTCAAATTTTATATAAATGAATAAACTCAATAAATGTGTCAAGTCTCTATATCCAGTGCTCTATCTTCAGCCTATAAGGTTTGATCAACTGCCATCCAGTCAGAACCAAGTACGTACGTTCCAAATAAAAGGGTGATAAACATTTTTAATATGAGGGATTGAGGGCCTTCCCCAGGCTGTTAGTAGTGAATCACGGCCAACCTAATGCAATAAGATTACATACAGAGAGGAGCTTGTAAAAAACGCTTTGACATACTATATCCACTAAAAATTATTAAGATTAATTGGAGTCACAGAGTCTCAAGAACTCTGGGAAAAAAATGAAGTAATTCTGTCCAAATATCAGAGGCTGTGCTTTGAGCTACAAATTTTCCACATTCCTGCCGTTCTTGACATTACGTAGCCCCAGCTTCTCAGCCTGCCTTTACAGTCCTATAAGAATGTAAGGCTTTAATATTGTGGCCACCTGAAGGTTCATTTGCAATCTAGGCATCAGGCAGGATGGAGTTGCTATGTGACTCTCCTCTCCTTAAAAACATATTATCCCCTAATGGTATCTCCTCACCTTCCCACCCTTCCTGGGAGAGAACGGTCTGTGGCAGTTTAAAAATATGTGCTGTAAATTGGCAGGCACAAGCACCCTAAAAGACTATAAAATAAACATGAATCCGCTTTGAAAAAAAATCTTTGTATTTTCATCACATCCCTTGTAAGCTAACACACTGCACTGTTTACAGTCTACCACTACAATATATTTTGAAACGATTACCTTCTTCTGAGTCGTTTGTGTCATAACGTTCTCCATAGGTACCCATAAAATGAAAATGTAAGCAGTTTTTACTGGCCACACTACATCTTAATTGAAAATATTAAGGGGGATTGCTCTCCTACTGATTTTTCCCTCCATTTAATTGGTTAATCATATGATATTTTTAATGGAATAATCGTGAAAGAAAATATGAATCTAATTTAAATTCAAACTGGATTTGGGATATTTAAGAGATTATCCCAGCGTAGCAGAGGGTGCATGAGGCAGTAAACATCTGCTCAGTCCTGACCACTAGCCCTCATGTTTATGAGCTTGGGGGATATTTATTTTCAGGAGACATGATTCTTTACATTTGAGCTTCAGCTGTTTTACTGCTGTGGTTTTAGTGAAAAAAAAATTAAATTTATCAGCAGATTTTTTTTTTATCCATTTTTAACCTCTTTTTTGCACTCCTACACATTTGCGATTCTGTAAAATGGGAAATTATCCCAGGGAATCACTTTCACTCTACTGAGATGGAAAAAAACATATTGCTTGTGACAGTAAGGTGTATACAGATAAGCCAAACTACACTACAACAGCTAGGCATGTTGTAGTGTAAGACCACGGTATCTATAGTGACAGGAAATGGCATATTTCATCCATGAACTCCTTGAAGTGCTTTTTACTACCTTCCATTCCTGTGATACAGTAGATCTACTCCAAGTTCAACCAATAAATGCAGGAGGTCCCAACCACTTCAAAGAATTGCTAACAGTGAGAGTGAAAGAGTACAAGTTTACAAAGACCATGTCTCCTGTTTACCAGCAACAACATGCAGATGTTGACAAAAAAATCACCAATACATAGGACACAGGATCACTTTTGTGGTAGTATCTAGATGTGCTGTTCATGAAGCGTCCTGTTAAGCACCGCCAAGGCATGTGACAGAGTTTAGTGGTGTAGTCATAATTCTTGCAGGGATTCCACAATTTTCATGAACAAACTTGCTGTTACTCTCACCGCACATCCTTGAGTCTCGTATTTGCTCACTTTGCCTCATTTCCAGCCATTATGATCCTGCCATTTTCTCTGCCAACCTCCACTGTCTTCTGAGCTTTTACCCACAGTACTGGTCAAATCAGTATCAGTTCAAAATGTTCAGTCATCATCGGTGTCTGAGGACGAGTGTGGCCCACCGCTTTCTGTTTTTCATTCTACTCATCCAGAGAAATCTCAGAAATATACTTTGTATTTCTCCACAACCCCATACAACTCTTGTGAAATTACACTTTGAGTGCTTCTTACGGCTTCTCTCATATGGGTTCAGTGAGCAGTTTCTGAGGTGTAGGTGAGGATGCAGTGAATGGTTTCATCGTTTATTGCCATGGATTCTATATCAACTCAGCCGATATAGTATCAACAGCAACTCGTGCTTCCTTGTGCATCCACATTTGGGCTGCAGTAGTTGCCCCCTGCATTTATTGCACTAAGTCAGCTTCCTCTCCAAAGCTAAAGTCTACCAACAAATGACTGGCATTATCATTGCTTTGGACTTGTATTTGGGGAATGGTATATTCTATAAGTTTGTTGTTACTGTTCAAATTCAGTTACACAGTGAGGACTAAAACATGAGCCTCTTATGGACTTCTGGTGGGCCACTCTGATGCTACAGTCCAGCTCCTGAGGCTGCCTTTGAAATTGGTGTTTGGTTTGTGACTCCTTCCATGGAAATGTGTGAGATTTTAAAGGCTTTGGAGAGCCACATGGAAAGATGAGGGTACAAATTTTAAAAGTCTACTTTATTCTACTAAATAACCAAGTTTACATTTTGTGTCTTAGATTTTTCACTGATAAAATTGGCTATTGATTTAAGCAAACAAAACTATTATTGATTGCCTGTGGCACAAACGGTAATTTTTGTTCATTGTAGTCCAGAGCAAAATTTCTTCCCAAGGTGAATGTCTTATCTAACAATAATTCATTTTTATTCAGGACCAAAAACTCAATGATATTGCAGCTAAGAAGGCAGAAGGAACTCATAGAGAGAATAACACATTTGGGAGAGAGATCAAAGTTAGGTTAACTGAACCATGAGACAGAAATGTGTAAGCAAATATGCTCTGTAACCTCATAATACTGTTTCTATTGCTGCATTCCTAGTGTGTGTTCTGAAAGGGGCAAAAAAGTAAATCTCTTTATGTGGCCTGACATAAAGATATAGACATGCATTGCTTAACAAGGAAAATGCACTCTGAGAAATGAGTTGCTATAGAACATGTTCAATATAAATATCATATAATTGACTTATGCAAAATAAGATAGCTTTGAGACCAATGGCTGCAGAATGTAATAGTTTATTGGTGTGTGTGTGTGTGTGTCTGTCTGTCTGTCTGTGTGTATGTGTCTGTGTGTCTGCGTCAGTGTGTCTCTGTGTGTGTATGTATAGAGTCCTGTCTACAAATTACATGTACCACTTCAGACTGCAGTTGACAACATAGATGTCCAACATACACTTTCTGATATGGTTTGCTTCAGCAGTGAAGGAAGCAAGTTAATCATAGAATGACACTTCTGTGTCTGCTACACTCTTTCTTCATGCATAAAATAAGAAACAAACACTACTGAGTTTTCTAAACTTGAAGGTCTTCTCTCTTAGTTTTGTTTTTTCTTTGGCATGGAATTCAGAGTTCCCTGACTTATTGTTAAATATATTGGAATATCAGCTTTTTTGTACAAGTCATTCCTGACATTTGATGAACACTAAAAACTAGATAAGAATTAACACCTATGTCATAAGGCTGAGGACATTTTTTTTCTTTTTCTATTCTAGACTCTTATAGAATCTTATATATTGTCTAAACATGAGATGTAAGACATATATTCTCAATGTGGTGCATAAAAATAATAACCACAGTGGAATAAGTCTTCTGTGTATTTCATCTTGTGGATTTAAATATATTATTTTGAGACCATTATGAAGATAAAGTGAGGAAATGGAATTGATAGAATTGATACATATATTATTCTAAATTACATGTGTGTGTGGGTTAGGGTGGGGGGTCTTGTGGAGGACCAGATTAATTAGAGTGACATACAGGCAGTGATCCAGCTATTCATATAGTGGCTATCACCCAATAGAAAAACCACAAATTCAGTGACTACTTAGTCCATGAGACTTGATGTCTCAGCTAGTTTTCAGTCTGCTTTAGAATCCTAGAGAAGTAGAATCCTAAATACTAGCAAATGAATGACACAGAAGCAGGAACAATGATCTTGCCATTCAGCATCATGGAAAACAGGTTAATAGCAAAGAGCTTCCCTTCTCCAACTCTTTTTGTGTAGGCAGCCACCAGATAATATGGAAGAGGTTTAGAGTGCACCTTCTGAGCTCAATGATCCAATAGAGAAAACTGGTCACAGGTGTGCCCAGCTGCTCAGGTTTAAGTTGGTTCCTCATTTAATCATGTTGTGAACCAAGACTAACAACCACAATATCTTTGAAAATGTCTTGTGATGCCTTCTTTAAAAAGTCACCATTTCATTAGTATATTCTAGTCATAGAGAACAATGAACTCATTGTATATTTCCAATCTGTATATAATATAATGTGACCATGTCTAATATGCCATGACTTTCATTACATTGCCCTCCTGTCCTATATTTCCTCTATCTTCTTTAATAGTCTTCATTTTAATTTGTTATTTTCATGAAATATTCTTCAACCATCAGATTCAACATATAAAGCATGCAATATATGTTCTTAAGGGTCTTAATATATTCACTTATTATGAAGCAATATGTAAGCCTCAAATATACACTATCTTGAGTCTGAATTCTTGTAAGCTCATGGAGATGAAAGAGCCTTATTAAAAAGCACAAATAGAAACAATGCAGAGATCAGTGAATGGTGGAGACCCAAACACCAACAGATGAATCTACATCACAGCTCCTGCATGTGTGGCTCAATAGAAAAGTATGGGAGAATAGACAGAAAAAAAACTGTAAGAGCCAGAATACCAGGAAGTCTATTGTGAAATACTATCTCCCAGAAATAGCTCCAAAAATATGATCCAAAAATGGTAATATCAATAGACATGCTAACTTAGGAAAGAAATTTTATGGGGTCCCACTACTAGACAAAGTGCTACAGCTGGGGGAATTAGCTTCTCCTGAGGACCAGTCCTGCTAGAGTTTATTCAATAGAAAATGGTCAGCCCTGATACTATGTATACATATACAACTGAAAAAGGCGTAGCCAGTTGAAGCGATATATTTATACATACATCTATAAATGTACATAACAATCATAATCAAAGAAAGATATACTATCAATTTTTAGTGGGGAAACATGGAGGCTATTGAAGGGAAGAAAAGCTGGTAGTAGCTGGAGGAATAAAACTGAAGAAGGAATGTGATATGATTACATTTTAGTGAAATATGTGCATAAAAAGAAAGGGCCTGTTGTTTTCATTATAATATAAATGTATACTTTGGCAGAAATTAATACTCTCTGTTCTTAGAGTTTCCTAGAGCATGAGCACAGACAGCGCCCTTCTCCTTCTAGAGCCAAGTTATGGTGAAAACAAAGAAGCCAGCTCCTTTATCGATAAATCACTGTAAGTCTACTGGAAACAGAAGCAAGACTTTCTCAACAAGTAAATGTATTTTATCTTGGAGTTTAGTACGTAGCTGATAAGATGTGGACATCATGAAAAATATGAAATTATTTCTTTTATATGACTTATGATTTAAAATACATTTCCTTACTTTATGTCAGTAATGGCTGTTATATCAAATAGATATCAAACTGACACTAAGTATTACTTGTATTAATGGCAGAGTTTACTATAGTTATTTGGGTTACTTTCTTTTGATAGCACCAACTTCAATTTACACAGGCATATTATAGAGGAATCAAAGGACATGTCCAACATTAGTTATATGCATGAAAGGGCCACAAGGTGAAAAATAATGATTCTATTACATGAAGGAGAGAAAGCTTGCACAACATTGAGAAGAAACATTCAAGAGAGTCAGGGTAAAACTCTTAAAACTCTTATGATACCTAATAGGAAAAAGCCAAGGATGGTAAATATAGGCACGTGTAGGAAATTGTTTCCATACAGTAGAATGAAGACATCATATATTTATTTAAATTATTATGCCTGTTATCAATTACCCCAATAATATGGTGACAAGATTCAATAACTAACCCTTGAAAGAAAAAAAAACCTGATAGTCAATTATATACAAAGAAAAAAAGCTGTTCTCACTCTGGGGAGAAATTACAACAAAGTCAAAATTAAAAAGATAATGTCATTGGAATTTAGTACTAAAATATTTTGCTTCTCCCTCTGTGTCTCTCTTGGCCAGTCTTGCTGTGTAATCTCCCTTTAATGGTGGACATTGACTCCCTGCTTCAAGCTCTCACGTGCAAATGACCTGTCCTCTTATGAAGCTCATTACTCTATTGAAACTTTATAGGAGATAAAGTGACATAGGAAATTTAGAGCCTCTCACTGTCATTATGATGACATTAATTAAGCAATAAGGCCCAGCAATGCAGAGGCTACACTGTGTTAATTCATATCTTGGGATGAATGTTCAACATGGGGCTTAGGAATGAGGCCACAGGACTCCCATTATCACCATAGAGCCACGTGGATTAATGCTGGACACCTGCTCCTCAACTCTGCCATTGCTGGTAACAAGGAGTTATGGCTTATATAACCCCTTGTGACAACGTAATTGTGCACCATATCTCTTTTCACGGTCTCTGATCTCTACTCAGTCATTCCACATAATGCTTTTCATGCTAAAAAATGGAATTCAAAAACAAGTTAATTTTAAATGTATAATTACAAAATCATAACTATCAAATGCATAATTAAAAGTCAGAACTACTTAATATGACTTGAATTTTATAGAGTTTGCTGTTTTCATATAAATATTTGGATAAAAGCAATGTACAGACTACAAGGATATAAAATGGCATATTTTGAAAGATAATCAATTCATATTACAACTCAGAACTCTAACCGTGGGGTTTATATAGCAGGTACCCTACATATGGATGCACACATTTCGGGACTGAGTAATGTTTGAATCCAAATTAAAAGAATTCGTAAATTCCATAAAGCCATAAGGAATCTAATGAAACTCAAGTGATCTTCTTCTCCTACTCTTTCATTAATATTAACTTCAGAAAAAGACCAAGGTATATTTGCTGGAATTTCTATGCTAATCCAAGAGTTCCAAAACTGTAGTCTCTCAACACATGTCACAATTATCTGAAAAATATTTAAAATAGATTTTATGGCTGACTCTAATTGCAGATAGTGTATCTCAAGGATGTGTGTTTTCACAAAAAACTTTGGATAACTTTGAAAATTAGGAGATCTTAAGATATGGAGTTGCCACTCAAATACCACAAGAACCATGTTTGTTTCTACAGAGTTTCTGTATCTTGTTTTGACAGTCAAAGATAAGGTCATGTGTCTTTTAGTTGCATCAAAACTCTACATAATATATGTATCAAAAAGTAACTGCTTTTATTTACCCTGCTATGTGTGGTCATGGGGATGCAGCTCCACCAGAGTGCAACTGTGTATTGCTTTATTTCAGCTAGGCTCTGCATCTTGCCCACAGTTATTCTACTTCAGCTTTCACTGTGTTCACACCTTTACTTTCTAGTAGAGAAGATTCCTGTGTTGGCCCTGAAGGTTAAACTCTAACCACGTGTGTAGTTTCTACAATCTTGTATCATAGTATATCTCTTATTCCACCTTTGCTAAAAGATCCACACACAAACTTTCCCGACCAAGTTAGCTGGAGAGATTCATCAGCACTGGAATTCAATTTGAAACATTATGCTGTTGTTGTTCTTGAACACGGTTCTCTTCCTGAAATATTTTTCACATGCTGCTTCTACTGCTGACATCCTTTTCTTGTTCTTTATGGGACATTTCTGATGCTGGTTGTACAGTGGGAAGCACTGTTGATGTCTCTGCTCTAAACACATTTCCTGATCTTTCTTTATGCTCATATCCGAGAGTGTTTCTCATTCTTATGCCAAAGCTTATCAGTATTTATGTCTGTGTCTAGCCTTTGCCAGTCAATACTGTTGTCTTCTAGTTAATTATTTGTCACTAAACCTAAGACACAAAAATAATACAACTTCTGTCTATGATTTTCCACAGAACCTATGCAAGATCAGCAAATTAAAAACGAAGGGAATCACAAAGCATTTTTTCACTGAAGTCTGCATTACGGTGCAGAACATTCTTTTCATAGCATAGAGTTTGTAATATAAGTTCTGGAAACAGACAGGTTAGATTCAGACCCTAGTTCAAAGCTGTAGTAAACATTACACTAGTGCTTTCAGCCAGTGGGTGCAACTTCTTAAAGTTCAGAAATGTGTATGTTTTTGTTATTTCTATTATGTACACATGCATAAAAATTATCTCTCATTTGACATGGTATAATTAATACAATAATATAGAATATTGCTGTTAGTCAATTGATTCTAGGAAGATACCCAGGTGAATTGTACTGTGGTCTCTGATAGAAAAAAAGTTGACATCTAAAAGAGGAAATTATATATTTATACAAAGTATTACTATAAGAAAACACACATGGAATTATTATATTTTTTTTGGAAAATTGTTTTGCTCTAACTTAAATGCTACAGTTCATGACTGGGTGGCTCCATTACTTTGGGAACATGATGTAGCAATGTTCAGAGAGTGCAGCAGAGAAAACCTCTTATATGATCAGGGACAAAAAGAAGAAGAAGAGGGAGGCTTGTATGTTTTAATCCACTTCAATGAAAGGTCCAGAAATACCTAAGACCTTCATGCTAAGATTGAACTAAGTCCCAAATACCATAATTCTAAGGACCAATCCTTAGCACTTGGACATGTAAAAAGACTTACTCAAAGCATATCAATAAAAACATTTTAACTAACATACACAAAATATTATTCAATATATTCCAGGAGCATGTTTTGGATAAGAGGTTAAGGACAAGTGTCTTGGTATGGAGGCAGTTACTGTTAGCAGATAAATTGTAGGTGATTATTTTCAGCAAACCTAAAACCTAACAACCTCATGTGACATGAGGGGTAGGGTCATCACATATGATATTTTATGCTGCACTAGGTATTACAATATAAAATATAATTTAATCCTTAGTAGAATAAGACAATGTTAATTTTGTTCACCTTTAAAAGAAGCGGCAATCAGAAAGTTTAAAAGTGAGTGTGAGTGAGGCAGAATGGTTGAACTGAAGGCTAGGAGATTAACTGGGAAGATGGGAGTTTAGAGTCTAAACTTTGGGTCACAATTTCTTCTCCAGCTGAACACCTCCCACATGGCATTTGTGAGGTGATTTATTCTATAAGAGGCAGGTTCTGTTCTTCTAAAAAAAATTTCATTTTCAGAAATACTATTTTTTTCATCTATTAAAGTCTTTTTTATTCACTTCTAGTGTATTAGAGACAGATTTGAGCCCTCGATGCTAAGCATTGCTGACTGTATTGTGCATAACCAGAAGATGTTGGACATATCTAGTACACAGATCATAAATAACAAGATACCTGGGCAGATTTTAACTCAGAAATAGATGGATTGAGATAATGCAGATAATAATCTCCATTTCAGACTAGATAGAGTACTAAAAGGTGAAGTTAATTTATTAAGTATACTTGTTTCCAAATCCAGAGTTATAATAACCCCTGTAATAGTCAAAGTTTCACAGACAACCCTTATGAAGCAAACTGAAGAGTCAGAGTAGAAGATTTTAATTGGCATAAAGCACTCTTCATGGTTAATTTATGAGTTTGTATTTCATGTAGACAGAAGTAAACTGCATGCTTTACAGGCATTTAGGTCTATGCAAAAGGGAGCTAAGACATATGTGATCATCTTTTTATCTAAGACAGAAGTTACTTCAGATGGAATTTTCAAAGATAACCAATACACATTATGACTTCCTTCACTGTCCATCAATGACTATTCCATGTTGCCAGGCCCATGGTCATCAATGTACATTGTGGCCTCTCTCATGATCCATCAATGAATATTTCAAAATGCCAAGACTTTTGTTTCTGGTCTTGCTGTCATAAGGTCTCCTCAAATTTCAACATGCAAAAGTACTCAATAAAATACTTGCAAAAGAATTCAAGAACACAGCAAAAATATCATCCACTATGTCCAAGTATGATTCATCCTAGGCATCCAAGAGTGGTTCAGTATATGAAAATGCATCAATGTAATCACTATATAAACCAACTGAAAGAAAAAACCCACATGATCATCTAATCAGATACCAAGACAGCATTTGACAAAATCCAACCCCCTCATAGACTTGATACCCTATGAACATATACAGGAGGAGGAAGTCCCCTTTAGTCACAGTCATAGGGGAGGGGAGTAAGAAGAAAATGGGAGGAAGGGAGGAATGAGAGGATACAAGGGAGAGGATAACCTTTGAGATGTAAGAATAAATTAATAAAATAAAATAAATAAGTATTGGAAAGATCAGAGATACAAGGCACATATATAAACACAATAAGGACAGTATACAACAAGTCCATAGCCAAATCAATGTAAATGGAGGGAAACTTGAAGCAATCCCATTGAAATAAGGGACAAGATAAGCCTGCCCATTATCCCCTTATCTCTTCAATATAGTACTTGCAATCTTTGCCAGATCAATAAGAGACCTAAAAAGGTGAAGGGATACAAATACTGAAGGAACCTGAGCAGTGGCTGCATGTGCCTTTAATCCCAGCACTTGGGAGGCAGAGGCAGGTGGATACTTGTGAGTTCTAGGTCAGCCTGGTCTACAAAAATGATTCCAGGACAGTCAAGGCTACACAAAGAAACCCTGTCTCGAAAAAAAAAAAAAAAAAACCCAAAAAACAAAAAACAACAACAAAAAATAGACAAAACAAAAACAAACAAAAAACCAAAAAAAAAAAAAAACAAACCAAAACAACAACAACAAATAGGTGTAGGCTCAATTTTCTTAACCAATATATTTCATTAACAACTTAGTGATCGAGCATACGTCACTTATAACCCGACTAACCAAAACAATAGGAAATGAGGATTAATGGACACAATAACAAAACCGTAGGGATATCATCAGTTCTGAGGAACGATTCTCCTGGCACAATCTGCATGATTTCTTCTGCTGGAATCTAGAGTAACCAGAACCCAGAACCTCAGCAGGAGCCGGAGCCTTGAAGCCTTCCCTCGAGCAGTTCTCTCTATGAGCGTCTCAAAGTGAAGCAATGAAGAGCCAAAACTATCCCAAGTCTCCAAAAAGCCCTGCCTCCAGTTCTGGGCTCATTTATATATCTCCTCCCAGCGTCTGTTCATGAGATCTTTTCAGCTGGCAATGATTAATCTCCTGCACAAGGTGGTTGCTCTTCTAGTGGATTAACTTCACCTGGTTTCTCACGAGACTTTTCCCATCCCACACTTGGGATCCTAAAAAACAGGTTTATCTCTCCTTCAAATAGTGAAGGAAGAATTCAAAGTATTACTCTTTCCACATGATATGATGGTATACATGAGTTCCACCAAAAATTCTACCAGAGAATTCTTACAGCTGATAAATACCTTCAGCAAAGGATTTAGATACAAAATTAAATCTAAAAAAAATCAGCAGCCCTCCTATATTCAAATGACAAGCAGGCAGAGACCAAATTAGAGAAACTACACCTTTCACAATAGCCACAAACATTATAAAATATCTTGCTATAATTCTAACCAGTCAAATCTCTGATGAAAGAATAAGCAAGCTACCATGATGAGACTTGCTAGCCTATGACCATATAGTGGGGGAGGAAGTCCTCCTCAGTCTTAGACCTATGGGAGGGGAATAAGGTGAAAGCGGGAGGGAGGGAGGAACAGGGAGGAAACAAATGATGGGATAACAAATGAGTTGTAATCTGAATAAATTAAATAAATAAATAAATAAATAAATAAATAAAAATTGAGGGAAAAGAAATTGAGGTAGAACGCAGAAGGTAAAAATATGCCCCATGCTCATGGATCAGCATTAATAACATAGTGAATCTAGTCATCTTACCAAAAGCAATATACAGCCTCAATGCAATCTCCATCAACATAACAACATATTTTTTTACAGACCTTGAAAGAACAATTCTAGAGGGATCCAAGATGGCGGCGAGCAGTGTGGACCGCGTTTGGAGGCTCCAGTGAACAATTCAGGGAATTGCACAGATTTCTGAGCCAGGAACACCGAGGTCCGAACATCACGGCAGCGGGAGTGCTCCACGGTTCGGAGGGACCAGGGTGCGGAGGACCTGCGTGCCCCTGCACACGGGAGGAGTGTGGTTTTTCTCTGATCGGAGCGGCAGCGGCAGAAGCAGCAGCACCAGCGGCACCAGCAGCGGCGGCTGAGGTTTGCAGCTCATAGCCTTCCGGTGGAGGCGATTGGTGTGGTGGCTGGTGGGAATTGCTGCGGGAGAGGGGACTCGGGGCAGGATTTGGGTCGCGTGGAGCCTTTGGACCCAGACTGGACTCGGCGGACAGTTCGGCCCCAGAGTCCCGGGTATTGGCCCGGCCCAGCAAACAATTCTGCCTGAGGCACTAACTCAGCGTGGCCATAGCTCCCCTGCTGTGGCGCAGGCTTAGTTGAGCACGCTGCTCCACATTAGGCACCACCTCAGCTCAGCGGCAGCTCCCCTGCGGTGACACAGTCTGGGCGGAGCACTTGGTTTCACCACAGGCGCTAACTCAGAGCAGCCGCAGTTCTCCTGCTGTGGCGCAGGCTTGGTGACGTGCTCGGTTCCATTCTAGGCACTACCTCAGCTCAGCGGCAGCTCCCCTGCGGTGACACAGTCTGGGCAGAGCACTTGTTCCAGCACTGGCGCTAACTCAGAGCAGCCGCAGTTCTCCTGCTGTGGCGCAGGCTTGGTGACGTGCTCGGTTCCATCCTAGGCACCACCTCAGCTCAGCGGCAGCTCCCCTGCGGTGACACAGTCTGGGCGGAGCACTTGTTCCACCACTGGCGCTAACTCAGAGCAGCCGCAGTTCTCCTGCTGTGGCGCAGGCTTGGTGACGTGCTCGGTTCCATCCTAGGCACCACCTCAGCTCAGCGGCAGCTCCCCTGCGGTGACACAGTCTGGGCGGAGCACTTGTTCCACCACTGGCGCTAACTCAGAGCAGCCGCAGTTCTCCTGCTGTGGCGCAGGCTTGGTGACGTGCTCGGTTCCATCCTAGGCACCACCTCAGCTCAGCGGCAGCTCCCCTGCGGTGACACAGTCTGGGCGGAGCACTTGGTTTCACCACTGGCGCTAACTCAGAGCAGCCGCAGTTCTCCTGCTGTGGCGCAGGCTTGGTGACGTGCTTGGTTCCATCCTAGGCACCACCTCAGCTCAGCGGCAGCTCCCCTGCGGTGACACAGTCTGGGCAGAGCACTTGTTCCAGCACTGGCGCTAACTCAGAGCAGCCGCAGTTCTCCTGCTGTGGCGCAGGCTTGGTGACGTGCTCGGTTCCATCCTAGGCACCACCTCAGCTCAGCGGCAGCTCCCCTGCGGTGACACAGTCTGGGCGGAGCACTTGTTCCACCACTGGCGCTAACTCAGAGCAGCCGCAGTTCTCCTGCTGTGGCGCAGGCTTGGTGACGTGCTCGGTTCCATCCTAGGCACCACCTCAGCTCAGCGGCAGCTCCCCTGCGGTGACACAGTCTGGGCGGAGCACTTGTTCCACCACTGGCGCTAACTCAGAGCAGCCGCAGTTCTCCTGCTGTGGCGCAGGCTTGGTGACGTGCTCGGTTCCATCCTAGGCACCACCTCAGCTCAGCGGCAGCTCCCCTGCGGTGACACAGTCTGGGCGGAGCACTTGTTCCACCACTGGCGCTAACTCAGAGCAGCCGCAGTTCTCCTGCTGTGGCGCAGGCTTGGTGACGTGCTCGGTTCCATCCTAGGCACCACCTCAGCTCAGCGGCAGCTCCCCTGCGGTGACACAGTCTGGGCGGAGCACTTGTTCCACCACTGGCGCTAACTCAGAGCAGCCGCAGTTCTCCTGCTGTGGCGCAGGCTTGGTGACGTGCTCGGTTCCATCCTAGGCACCACCTCAGCTCAGCGGCAGCTCCCCTGCGGTGACACAGTCTGGGCGGAGCACTTGTTCCACCACTGTCGCTAACTCAGAGCAGCCGCAGTTCTCCTGCTGTGGCGCAGGCTTGGTGACGTGCTTGGTTCCATTCTAGGCGCCACCTCAGCTCAGCGGCAGCTCCCCTGCGGTGACACAGTCTGGGCGGAGCACTTGTTCCACCACTGGCGCTAACTCAGAGCAGCCGCAGTTCTCCTGCTGTCGCACAGGCTGGACAGAGCTCTCGGTTCCACCAGCTCTAAGACTCTGGTTGGACACAGTGTGCAGTTTGAATCCAGAATTCCTGGCTGAGATTGGTGGTCAGTTCGGGCCCTGAGTCAATAACTGACCACAGCACGCACTTTGGGCCAAAAGGCCCTAGTGGAGCTTGGTGCGTAGTCCCAGCCCAAAAATTCTGGCTGGACCCTGTGTGCATTTTGGGCCCAAAATCCCTAGCTGAGCTTGGCAGACGGTTCAGGCCCTGAGAATCTAGCTGAGTTCTGCCCGTGGTTACGTCCCAGTGCTCCTGGCTGGACTTGGCAGGGAACACAGAACGCTGTGGATACCTTGGTCTGACCCAACGCTCATTCAGAGACCCAGAACAATTGCAGGATCCACAGCAGAGGGGGACTGAGGATCACTGGCTGTGAGAGACCAGAACAACAGGGCTAACCTCCTAACATCCACACCAGTGAAGCTTTGAGCTCGCAGCCTAGGGAAATCGTAAGAAAACAAGTGAATCTATCGTCAGACACCCTCCATTCAACTCTGGAAGCTACCCAACAAAAACAAAGACGGCAAGATGTCTAAAGGACAGCGAAAAAGCATACGCAAAAAACCCCAAAACAACATGGCGTCTCCAGTTTCCAGCTATCCCAAAGAAAACAACCCAGAGAACTCAAATACAACGGAAATACAAGAAAATGACCTCAAATCCTTAGTAATGAGGATGATAATGGAGGAAACAAATAAAATTCGTAATCAAATGCAGGAAGACGCAGACAAACAGGTGAGAGACATAAAGAAGCACATAGAGTGGAACTGGAAAAATTGCAGGAAAATGCAAACAACCAGATGAAAGAAATAACTAAAACGGTTCAAGCTCTGAAGACCTATAAAGAGGCAATGGAAGAAACTCAGGAATATACAAAAAATCAGATGAAAGAAATCAAAAAATCAGTTCAAGATCTGAAAATGAAAATGGATTCAATGATAAACACACAGACAGAAGAAAAACGAGAACGTGAGACCTCAGAGAAGAAGGCGAGCAACACAGAGGTGAGCTTTTCTAACAGAATCCAAGAGATGGAAGAACGAATCTCAGGGATAGAAGATACAATCACAGATATTGAATCAACCATTAAAGAAAATGCCAAATCTGGAAAACTCCTGACACAAAACATCCAAGAAATTAAGGACACCATGAAAAGAAGAAATCTGAGGATAATAAGCATTGAAGAAAGAGAAGACATCAGACTCCAGAGCCCAGAAACTATTCTCAACAAAATCATAGAAGAAAATTTCCCCAATCTAAAGAAAGAGATGCCTATAAACATAGAAGAGGCCTACAGAACACCAAATAGAATTGACCAGAAAAGAAAAACTGCCCGCCACATAATAATCAAAACACAAAACATACAGAACAAAGAAAAAATATTAAAAGCTGCAAGGGAAAAGGGCCAAATAACATTTAATGGTAAACCTATCAGAATTACACCTGACTTCTCAGCAGAGACCATAAAAACCAGAAGGACCTGGACAGAGAGCCTGCAAACCCTAAGAGAACACAGATGCCAGGCCAGACTACTTTACCCAGCAAAATTATCAATAACCATTGATGGAGAAAACAAAATATTCCATGGCAAAAACAAATTCAAACAGTACCTATCCACAAACCCAGCTTGAAAACTCCATCCCAAAGGGTCAAGCTACAACCAAAACTACCCAGAAAATAGATAACTATCCCATGGCAAAAACACAACTACACAAACGCTTGACTGGAAACAACATCAAAATTAAGACTCTTAACAGTCACTGGTCATTAATATCTCTCAACATCAATGGCCTCAATTCTCCAATAAAAAGACACAGACTAACTGAATGGGTACATAAACAAGACCCAACATTCTTCTGCATCTAAGAAACACATCTCACCCATAATGAAAGGCATTACCTCAGGGTAAAAGGTTGGAAAAAAATATTCCAAGCAAATGGTCACAAGAAGCAAGCAGGTGTAGCCATTTTAGTATCGAACAAAATAGACTTTCAACCAAAATTAATCAAAAGGGATGAGGAAGGACACTTCATACTCATCAAAGGTAAAGTCAACCAAGATGACATCACAATTCTGAACATCTATGCTCCCAATATAAGGGCACCCACATATGTAAAAGATCTCCTAAAAAAGCTTAAACCACACATCGATCCCCACACAATAATAGTGGGAGACTTCAACACCCCACTCTCACTGAAGGATAAGTCATTGAAACAGAAGCTAAGCCGAGAAATAACATCATTAACCAATGCCATGGGTCAAATGGATCTAACAGATATCTATAGAACCTTTCACCCAAACAAGAAAGAATACACCTTCTTCTCTGCACCCCATGGAACCTTCTCCAAAATTGATCACATCGTAGGTCACAAAGCAAGCCTCAACAGATACAAGAGGATTGAAATAATACCTTGTATCCTATCAGATCACCATGCTCTTAGGCTGCAATTCAACAACAACAGAAATAACAAAAAGCCTACACGTTTGTGGAAACTAAACAACTCTCTGCTAAATGACACCTGGGTCAGGGAAGAAATAAAGAAAGAAATCAAGGAGTTTTCTGAAATTCAATGAAAATGAAGAAACAACATACCCAAATTTGTGGGATACATTGAAAGCAGTGCTAAGAGGAAAATTCATAGCACTAAGTGCCTTTAAAAAGAAATTGGAAACATCGCACATAAGCATCTTAACAACACATCTGGAAGCCCTAGAAAAAAAAGAAGCAGAAACACACAAGAGGAGTAGACGCCTGGAAATAATCAAACTCAGGGCTGAAATTAACAAATTAGAAACTAAGAAAACAGTCCAAAGAATCAACAAAACCAAAAGCTGGTTCTTTGAGAAAATCAACAAGATAGACAGACCATTAGCCAAACTAACTAAAAGGCAGAGAGACAGTATTGAAATCAACAAAATCAGAAATGAAAAGGGAGACATAACAACAGACACTGAAGAAATTCAAAGAATCATAAGATCCTACTTTGAAGGCATATACGCCACAAAATTTGAAAATCTAAGGGAAATGGACGATTTTCTTGATCAAGTTCACTTGCCAAAGTTGAATGAAGAACAGATAAACAAGTTAAATAGTCCCATTTCCCCTACAGAAATAGAAGCAATCATCGATGGTCTCCCAACCAAAAAAAGCCCAGGGCCAGATGGTTTCAGTGCAGAATTCTACCAGACCTTTAAGGGCGAGCTAATACCGATACTCTTCAAGCTACTCCAAAAGATAGAAATGGATGGAAAATTACCAAATTCATTCTATGAGGCCATAGTCCTCATTGATACCTAAATCTCACAAAGACTCAACAAAGAAAGAGAATTTCAGACCAATTTCTCTTATGAACATAGATGCAAAAATACTAAATAAAATACTTGCAAAACGAATACAGGAGCACATCAAAGATATCATTCATCATGACCAAGTACGCTTCATTCCAGGCATGCAGGGATGGTTTAATATATGGAAATCCATCAATGTAATCCACCATATAAACAAACTGAAAATAAAAAACCACATGATCATCTCCTTGGATGCAGAGAAAGCATTTGATAAAATTCAACACCCATTCATGTTTAAAGTTTTAGAGAGATCGGGGATACAAGGCACTTTCCTCAACATAATAAAGGCTATATACAGCAAGCCAATAGCCAAAATCAAAGTAAATGGTGAGATACTCAAGGAAATTCCTCTCAAATCGGGAACAAGGCAAGGCTGCCCACTCTCTCCATATCTCTTCAATATAGTACTCGAAGTTCTAGCCAGAGCAATAAGACAACAAAAGGAGATCAAGGGTATCCAAATGGGAAAGGAGGAAGTCAAATTATCCCTCTTTGCAGATGATATGATAGTGTACATAAGTGACCCTCAAAACTCCACCAGAGAACTCCTAAAGCTGATAAACACCTTCAGCAATTGGCTGGATACAAAATTAACTCAAAAAAGTCTGTAGCCTTCCTATACACAAATGACAAGCTTGCAGAGGAAGAAATTAGGAAAACCACACCCTTCACATTAGCCACAAGCAATATAAAATATCTAGGAGTTACCCTAACTAAGCAAGTGAAGGACTTGTATGAAAAAAATTTCAAAACTCTGAAGAAAGAGATTGAAGATGACCTGAGAAGATGGCGTGATCTTCCTTGCTCATGGATCGGGAGAATTAACATAGTAAAAATGGCCATCCTACCAAAAGCAATCTACAGATTCAATGCAATCCCTATCAAAATAACTACAGAATTTTTTAAAGACATTGAAAGTTCAATTCTGAACTTCATATGGAAAAACAAAAAACCCAGAATAGCTAAAACAATCTTGTACAATAAAAGATGCTCCGGAGGAATCTCCATACCTGATCTCAAACTGTACTATAAAGCAATAGTACTTAAAACAGCATGGTACTGGCACAGCAACAGGCTGGTTGATCAGTGGAATCGAATCGAAGACCCAGATATGAATCCACACACATATGGTCACTTGATTTTTGACAAAGAAGCCAAATCCATTCAATGGAAAAAGGATAGCATCTTCAACAAATGGTGCTGGTCTAACTGGAGGTCTATGTGTGAAAAAATGAAACTGGACCCATATTTGTCACCTTGCACAAAACTCAAATCCAAGTGGATTAAAGACCTCAACATAAAACCAGAGACACTAAGCCACTTAGAAGAAAAAGTGGGAAAGAGCCTGGAACATATTGGCACAGGAGACAACTTCCTGAACAGAACACCAACGGCCCAGGCCTTAATGTCAACCATTAATAAATGGGACCTCATGAGGCTGAGAAGCTTCTGTAAGGCAGGAGACACTGTCAAGAGAACAAAGCGACAGCCTACACACTGGGAAAAAATCTTCACCAACCCTACATCTGACAAAGGTCTAATATCCAAAATATATAAAGAACTCAAGAAGCTAAACACCACCAACCCGAATAACCCAATTGAGAAATGGGGCTTGGAACTAAACAGAGAATTCTCAACAGAGGAGTATCAAATGGCTGAGAAACACTTAAAGAAATGCTCAACCTCCTTAGTCATCAGGGAAATGCAAATCAAAACAAGTCTGAGATTCCATCTTACACCCATCAGAATGGCTAAGATCAAAAATTCAAGCGACACCACATGCTGGCGAGGATGTGGGGAGAGAGGAACACTCCTTCATTGCTGGTGGGAATGCAAACTAGTACAGCCACTTTGAAAATCTATCTGGTGCTATCTCAGAAAAATGGGAATAGGGCTTCCTCAAGACCCAGCTATTCCACTCCTTGGAATATACCCAGAAGATGCTCCAGCACACAACAAGAAAATTTGCTCAACCATGTTCATAGCAGCCTTATTCATAATAGCCAGAACATGGAAACAGCCTAAGTGTCCCTCAGTAGAAGAGTGGATAAAGAAACTGTGGTACATATACACTATGGAATACTACTCAGCTATTAAAAACAAGGAATTCCCGAAATTTGTGGATAAATGGATTGAGCTAGAAATGATCATAATGAGTGAGTTAACCCAGAAGCAGAAAGAATCAAATGGTATATACTCACTTATATCTGCATACTAGCCCAAGGGGCATGTCCCACGAAAGCCTTCACTTACCAGGAAACTGGGACAGAGGGGAAGGCATCCTATTGGGACTCTAAATGAGAGATGCATGGGAGAACAGCAAAATAAAAGGATCCAGAGGGTCCTAGAAATCTACAAGTAGAACAATATGATAGGCAGATTTGGGCCCAGGGGTCCCGCTCAAACTAAGGCACCAGCCAAGGACAATACAGGAGGTAAACTTTAAACCCCTTCCCAGATCTAGCCAATGGTCAGAATATTCTCCACAGTTGAGTGGAGAGTGTGATACGACTTTCTCACGTACTCGGGTGCCTCACATTTGACCATGTCCCCTGGAGGGGGAGACCTGGTGGCACTCAGAGGAAGGACAGCAAGTAGCCAAGAAGAGACTTGATACCCTATGAGAATATATAGGGGGACATAATCCCCCTCAGGAACAGTCATAGGGGAGGGGAATAATGGGAAAATGGGGGGGGAGGAATGGGAGGATACAAGGGATGGGATAAACATTGAGATGTAACAAGAATAAATTAATAAAAAAAAAAAAAAGAAAGAAAGAACAATTCTAAACTATATGGAAAAGCAAATCCCCCCCCCTGAATAGCTGAAACAATACTTTACAAAAAAGAACTTCTGAAGTTCTCTCCATCCCTGACTTCAAGCTATATTTTAGGGGAATAGTAATAAAAACTGCATGATACAGGCATACAAATAAATTAATTGATAAATGGAATTGAATAGAAGACCCAGAAATAAACCCACACACCTATTAAACAGTTGATATCTGACAAAGGAGGCAAAATGAATCAATGGAATAAAGAAAGCCTCTTCAAAAAATGGTGCTAGTCTACAGGATGTGCACATGTAGAAAAATGCAAACAGATTCATATTTATCAGCCTGTACCAAACTCAAGTCAAAGTGGATTAAAGAACTTACCCAGATACACTAAGTCTATTAGGAGAGAAAGTGAGGAAGTGCCTTGAACTCAATGGCCCAGGAGACAACATCCTGAGCAGAACACCAACAGCTTAGGCTCTAAGATCAACAATTAATAAATGGGACCTCCTGAAACTTCTGTAAGGCAAAGAACAGTGCCAAAAGAAGAAAATGAAAGTCTACAGATTTGGAAAAGATCTTCAACAATCCTACTTCTGACATGTAAATAATTCCAGAACTCAGCACCAACAAACAAAACAAGCCAATTTAAAAATGGGATACAACTCAAAACAGAATTCTCAGCAGAGGAATATAAACTGGTTGAAAAGCACTTAAAGAAATGCTCTAATCCTTATTTGTTAAGTATTCTGGCTCTCTGGCTCTCATCTTCATTATACTTGCTATATTCCATGACATTTAACAATTAACTCTTATATCGATTTTGTTCAATTTTTGTTTGACTAATTTATTTTCTAAATGGTTATAAAGTAATCCACAAAAGATATATTCAATGATCTTTCACTGGATTTTAGCCAACTTTTAATGTTTAACAGAATTATTAATGCAATTATATGTTGGTATATGTCTTAACATCTCGGTTCATAAAAGTAAGAAAGCTGTCAACTCAAAAAGTCAGTAACATTTGTTACAGCAGAGGGAAAAATGTGGAGGAAAAGCAGAGATTTCTTGTTATCAGTTAAAAAATTATTTGTCCTTTATGTGTTGAAAAATGACCTCACAGTATTTGCAGAAATTTGCTTGCTAATCTATTTTCTCCTGAGAATGAACGCAACTTTCGTTTCAGGAAGTGTAAAAGATAGACTTTCTTTGGAATTAGATTGTGTTTCTGGCTGACTGTGGGTGTAGCTCCAGCTCCCACATGCAGATGCCACATGAGAGCATATGAGTCTATTCTTGTGGTGACCCTGTTATTCTCCACAGAAAGAAACACAGTGTGGTACATGGTTTTATAATCCAATGCAAGTGGGCTATAGTAATCTCTTAATAATAGAAGTATAAAGATTAAAACATAATACTCATACTGGGAAGAACTTCGTGCAATGAAGCAAAATCATTCACTTTGCTGAAATGGAAAATAGATGTGTGTTTGTGTATATGTGTGTGTTCAGAAAGTGGATGTATGTAAAAACATGAAAATGGATTTATGCATATATAGACTGTGTCTGTATGTATTCAGAAATGAATATATTTAAGATGTATTTGTGCATACGTATATATAAAATGCATGTGTATGTGTGTAGACATGCAACATGTATTGCAAATAATTTGATTCTTTTGTTCTCTTATTTCTTTTACATTCACCACATGATATTTTGACGTTTTTTTAATTGTTAATTTCTAATCTAGTGTTGTGGCTATATAACCTTAAGAAGAGTAAACCTGATTCAAGTATTTTCTTTTCTTTTCCTTTTACTGAAAATAAAGTGGTTTTTTTTTCCCCTCCCAAGATATATCCTGAAGTAGTTGAGTCTCTTGAAACTGGGGTTGAAGAATATTGCTAACCATCATGTGTATCCTTGAAACTGAACTTTGGCCATCTGCAAGAGCAACATTTGGTATTTACCACTGAGTCCTCACTCCAGCCTTTGGTTTTAGAAACAACGTATGTTATTTGAGTTGTTTTTAGGATGATGATATCATAGTAGATTCATAGTAGATGAAATGATGATATTGTTCATTTTTTATTTGGCCAGTAGTGTGGAAGTAGTAGATTTGAGAGCCAACTTGATAACACATTGAGTGCTACCTTCTCAGTACTCAACATACCCAAATTCATGGTTTGGCATTGATGGTGGAAATCATATGCATAATGGCTGCTGATTGACAGTAACATTTAAATTAGTACACTGGGTATAATTCATGTTACTCTCAAATATGAGGAGACAGCTTCCTAACACTGGGACAATTTTTGAAAGCCTAAGTAGAGTTAAAAGAGAACATTTTCTCTCACTCGTCATCTTTATTTGAAGTATAACTTGCACCCCCACTTTCTCTCATTCTCTGATCTCTTTTATTTATTAATTTATTCTTGTTACATCTCAATGTTTATCCCATCCCTTGTATCCTCCCATTCCTCCCCCCCCCCCCATTTTCCCATTATTCCCCTCCCCTATGACTGTTCCTGAGGGGGATTAGCTCCCCCTGTATATTCTCATAGGGTATCAAGTCTCTTCTTGGCTACCTGTTGTCCTTCCTCTGAGTGCCACCAGGTCTCCCCCTCCAGGGGACATGGTCAAATGTGAGGCACCCGAGTACGTGAGAAAGTCATATCACACTCTCCACTCAACTGTGGAGAATATTCTGACCATTGGCTAGATCTGGGAAGGGGTTTAAAGTTTACCTCCTGTATTGTCCTTGGCTGGTGCCTTAGTTTGAGTGGGACCCCTGGGCCCAAATCTGCCTATCATATTGTTCTACTTGTAGATTTCTAGGACCCTCTGGATCCTTTTATTTTGCTATTCTCCCATGCGTCTCTCATTTAGAGTCCCAATAGGATGTCTTTCCCTCTGTCCCAGTTTCCTGGTAAGTGAAGGCTTTCGTGGGACATGCCCCTTGGGCTAGTATGCAGATATAAGTGAGTATATACCATTTGAGTCTTTCTGCTTCTGGGTTAACTCACTCATTATGATCATTTCTAGCTCAATCCATTTATCCACAAATTTCTGGAATTCCTTGTTTTTAATAGCTGAGTAGTATTCCATAGTGTATATGTACCACAGTTTCATGAGGCTGAGAAGCTTCTGTAAGGCAGGAGACACTGTCAAGAGAACAAAGCGACAGCCTACAGACTGGGAAAAAATCTTCACCAACCCTACATCTGACAAAGGTCTAATATCCAAAATATATAAAGAACTCAAGAAATTAAACACCACCAAACCGAATAACCCAATTGAGAAATGGGGCTTGGAACTAAACAGAGAATTCTCAACAGAGGAGTATCAAATGGCTGAGAAACACTTAAAGAAATGCTCAACCTCCTTAGTCATCACGGAAATGCAAATCAAAACAACTCTGAGATTCCATCTTACACCCATCAGAATGCCTAAGATCAAAAACTCAAGAGAGACCACATGCTGGCAAGGATGTGGGGAGAGAGGAACACTCCTTCATTGCTGGTGGGAATGCAAACTAGTACAGCCACTTTGGAAATCTATCTGGTGCTATCTCAGAAAAATGGGAATAGGACTTCCTCAAGACCCAGATATTCCACTCCTTGGAATATACCCAGAAGATGCTCCAGCACACAACAAGAAAATTTGCTCAACCATGTTCATAGCAGCCTTAATCATAATAGCCAGAACATGGAAACAGCCTAAGTGTCCCTCAATAGAAGAGTGGATAAACATTCTCTGATCTCTTAACTATAATTTGTGCTATACCATTTCTTCTCCTGTGGCAGATATAACAATTCCACATCTTAGACTTTTCAACTTCAATAATTGTTTATTCCTATTTTGGGTAAAGTTCTTACTTTGGGTAAGTTCTTTCTTCATGGATACATAGATTCATTACTGTGTCCCAGCATGCACAAGTATATACTTTTAGACTGAAATTCTACTTGGATTCTACATAATAAATATAAAACCTTGCTTTTGATTTTCAGAAATTAGTTCTAATAACAGTTTGAGAAGAACTCATACACCTGTATATTTGTTTGTGAATTATAAGAGAAATATCTAGAAAATCAAATGGTCACTCCAAAATTTCATACTTAGAAATGAAGTTTAAATCGACACCTTGAAACCCATATTTTTTTCCACCATGTCTATTATTTCATGCAAGAAGTAATATAGTAGGTAGAATTCCGTATAAGAAAAAAAAATGATTACTATATTCAAGGCTCATTGAATCTAGTTGGTAGATAACAATAATAAACATTTTCTCATAGTTATGACAAACTCATTGACATAAATGCATTGTGTAATTCTGCCATTATTCTACAAACAGAAATTAATCATTTGGACAAAAATGATTTGTTGCCCAAAGTTTACCCAATTAACAAATGATGCTCAGAAGTAGAATAGGACCAATGTCCTTTTTTTTTTTTTTTTTGAAACACAAAGGCCTCCCAAATCTGATCAAGGCAACAGCGAATAAGGGACTTCCCAGGATCCCGTTAATTTTGTTCTTGAGAAGGAGCTGAATTATGGGTAAAAACAAACACAAAGAACCTCTACATGTTCTGGCTATTATGAATAAGGCTGCTATGAACATGGTTGAGCAAATTTTCTTGTTGTGTGCTGGAGCATCTTCTGGGTATATTCCAAGGAGTGGAATAGCTGGGTCTTGAGGAAGCCCTATTCCCATTTTTCTGAGATAGCACCAGATACATTTCCAAAGTGGCTGTACTAGTTTGCATTCCCACCAGCAATGAAGGAGTGTTCCTCTCTCCCCACATCCTCGCCAGCATGTGGTGTCGCTTGAATTTTTGATCTTAGGCATTCTGATGGGTGTAAGATGGAATCTCAGAGTTGTTTTGATTTGCATTTCCGTGATGACTAAGGAGGTTGAGCATTTCTTTAAGTGTTTCTCAGCCATTTGATACTCCTCTGTTGAGAATTCTCTGTTTAGTTCCAAGCCCCATTTCTCAATTGGGTTATTCGGTTTGGTGGTGTTTAATTTCTTGAGTTCTTTATATATTTTGGATATTAGACCTTTGTCAGATGTAGGGTTGGTGAAGATTTTTTCCCAGTCTGTAGGCTGTCGCTTTGTTCTCTTGACAGTGTCTCCTGCCTTACAGAAGCTTCTCAGCCTCATGAGGTCCCATTTATTAATGGTTGACATTAAGGCCTGGGCCGTTGGTGTTAGCCAGAACATGGAAACAGCCTAAGTGTCCCTCAGTAGAAGAGTGGATAAAGAAACTGTGGTACATATACACTATGGAATACTACTCAGCTATTAAAAACAAGGAATTCCAGAAATTTGTGGATAAATGGATTGAGCTAGAAATGATCATAATGAGTGAGTTAACCCAGAAGCAGAAAGAATCAAATGGTATATACTCACTTATATCTGCATACTAGCCCAAGGGGCATGTCCCACGAAAGCCTTCACTTACCAGGAAACTGGGACAGAGGGGAAGGCATCCTATTGGGACTCTAAATGAGAGACGCATGGGAGAACAGCAAAATAAATGGATCCAGAGGGTCCTAGAAATCTACAAGTAGAACAATATGATAGGCAGATTTGGGCCCAGGGGTCCCGCTCAAACTAAGGCACCAGCCAAGGACAATACAGGAGGTAAACTTTAAACCCCTTCCCAGATCTAGCCAATGGTCAGAATATTCTCCACAGTTGAGTGGAGAGTGTGATACGACTTTCTCACGTACTCGGGTGCCTCACATTTGACCATGTCCCCTGGAGGGGGAGACCTGGTGGCACTCAGAGGAAGGACAGCAAGTAGCCAAGAAGAGACTTGATACCCTATGAGAATATATAGGGGGACATAATCCCCCTCAGGAACAGTCATAGGGGAGGGGAATAATGGGAAAATGGGGGTGGGGGGGAGGAATGGGAGGATACAAGGGATGGGATAAACATTGAGATGTAACAAGAATAAATTAATAAAAAAAAAAAAGAAAAAAAAAAAAAAAGAACCTCTACATAGGAAAAGTTTTGTCATATGTTCTGGGTCAGAGCCACAGTGATCCTCAAAGTGACTAAGCATCTCCTAAAAAGATCTCTACAATATTAAGCTGTCACTATGCCAACAAGATTCAGGTGGTGTTTGTGAATTGGCACCCTTAGCTGAGGAGTTAGTTATAATTGCTGTCTGCTAACAAAGGGAAAGTAAGTTTTCTTCAGGAACATGGGGCCTATCAGACTGCATTAGATGGTGCCATACCCATGTGTACGCAAACAACATGAAATGGATTCTGTGGTTACAGAGAAACACAGAGACAGAGAGAGAGAAAGAGACCGAGAAAGAAAGAGAGAGAGAGAGACAGAGAGAGAGAGAGAGAGAGAGACAGAGAGAGAGACAGAGACAGAGAGAGAGAGACAGAGAGAGACAGAGACAGAGAGACAGAGTTGCAGAGAGACAGGGGTGGAGAGAGAAAGGAAGAATCCAAAGAGTTATAGGAGGGGATAAAATAGGGTGTAGATTTGACCCAAATATATTATACATGTATATACATATTAAATAAACTATACCAAAGAATAAAAGGAAGTATGCTTCTCTTTAGTAAGCTATCCCTCCAAATTGTTACCTGTGATAGTGTAAGTCATAGGCACATGACAGGCAAGGTCACCCAGTGCTTTATTCAAACCAGACCACATTTACTTAGTGTTGGATTATCACAGCTGACTCCTAAAAAAGCTGTACTGAAAATTGGAAACATGCTATTTTCTATATGGAACTGCACAAGAGACTTCTCATTTAGGTAGATGTAATGAAAAAAAGTCAGCCGTAAATTCCTGTAAGAATTGGCTTGGGATAGAAAGTTGAATACATAATTTGACAAACAATTATTTGAACCTATAGACTCCCCAAAGAACAAGGTGGAGCAAACATTCCCACTGTGAGAATTCAGGCATCTCACCTCCCCTCTCATCTGAGCTTGGCCCCAGATCTAGGGTGTAACTCAAGATGTGATGCTAGAGTGTTTCATTTGCAGACAATTAGAGTTAGGATTAGATGCCATAGCCTCCTCGCATATGATGGCAGTGGTGGGACTTCTAGTGACCTTATTTCCACTCTTTTACCCTCTCACACATTCCTGCAGGACCATGGCTGCCTTCATCAAAACAATTTCATTTGTACTTATAAAAGCGTTGCAGCCGGTAAGCAGAAGGCATGGAGAAGGCTTAACCACTGCCGCCTTTTCCCATCTGAATATCACAGATCTTGTCTCTCACTGTGCTATAAGGTCTCTGATTACATCAGCCTCTCCAAATTATGCTGAAATGAAGGCCATTCAATTTGCCACAATCAGTAACTCTTGAAAGAGCTCATATAATTGATTTCACAGTCATATAGGCATAGGTGACAGAGAGCCGCAGCTTCATTTAGGCAATGTTTTCTTTCATTCCAAAGTGCAGTATTCAATAGAAATCAAATTCTTTCCTCCAACTGTTGGCAGCTAAGCTGTGGTACATACAACTTTTTTCTCTTTCTTTCTTTCTTTCTTTTCTTTTTTTTTTTTTTTATGGTGCTGTATCATGAAAATTGAAATTAATGCCCAGGGTGATCTAATAGAATTCAGTAGGCTACAGGTAAAATAACTTCTTTTTGAAGCTGGACCTGATGAGTATTTCAGCCAGAATGGAAGGATCCATTCTGGGTGCCATTCGAACCTCCAGGAGCATTTGTTGAAAGAGGAAGCTTCTCAGTGCCCAGCCAATGGAGAGATTAGCTATGCATACAGTCATTGTGCCAAATAGTGACACAGTTCTACAGTATTTGACCATGAAAAGTAGAGTCAGACATTCCCTCTTTAGGTGTCTTGTGAATGCTGACAGCTCCACTATTTCTGGGAGCACAAATGTCATTTCATGGCATTAGCTAGGCTTACTTTTCTAACCTTGGATTTCATAACAATGGATGCTGAATTCATAGTTTCATGGCTCAGAATGAACACCAGTTAAATTTGGTTTTGAAAAAATCTTGAAGTCAACAACCTCTTCATTTTTTTGAGAGCTACATAAGTGATCCATAACATATACATTAATTTGCTTGGCAGAAACTTGGTTGTGAGACACACAACACACAAACACACACAAAACACACACACACACAAACACACTCCCACTCCCTCGCATGCAGGTGCACAAATGCACAGAAATAAGACAGGCAGCCTTATATTCAATTCTTAGTTATAAACCTTTCCATTGCATAGCTTTGAGCCAGTCACTTATTTATGAAAATAGTTTATTTATCAATATTAATAGTTGGAAAAATTATCTTCTTGATATTTGACAGTTGTTTTTACTGTAGTGTATGTCCTGACACTATTTTGGCAAGTTGGGGTAAATTTTTAAGGCCTACAGCCTTCCTTACCTATCTATCTGTCATCTATCTATCTATTTATCTATCATATATGTGTATATATACATGAATACATACATATAAAATATATCGGCTTGCCTACCTAACTACTTATATGAGTTTTGGAGACAGACTCTCTCTATGTAGATCAGACTGCTCTGGAACTCATATAGAATTTCCTGCATCTGCCTCCTTAGTATTGAGATTATAGGCTTGTGCTACCATGTCCAGACTACCTTCTTGTTCTCAGCTATAGAATTAAAACCTTAATGTCTATTGAATTTTTAATAGGGTCACATTAAATTATTTCAATCAGGAAATCATCACAATATTCCACAAAGCATGCTTGCCTCAGAGTTGATAAAGTGTGGACTTATACTTATTTTTACAAGTATCCTTTCTTGAAAAGGAAGTACACAGTGCAGTGTTGTACACAAACCTGTATTTCCACACATGGCAGGCATTTACATCTTAATACTATGTAGAAGAACCTACATCCATTTACCTTCCTGAGGGGTCCTAATGTATAACACTCAGAGATTCTATCTTTGGAAAATGAGACACTAGAAGAGCAATTCTGATAATCTGTAAATTTGTCAAAGTCATGGTTGACTGATCTGGTAGGACCCAAGCCCTAGACTGACAAGACTGTGAGAGTTCATCAGCTCTTGGGGATCAGCTGGGTTGTGATTATCTGAAATCTAAAGCAAAAGTGGAACAAAATGACAATGTGTCATGTAATTCCTGTTTCTGGACTTGATCTTGATTTCTATATGTGTCATCAATATCACAGATTTTATCTAAAAATATAACATAAATAGGGTTTCTTGCATGCTTGTTTCTTACTTTAATTATGTGATTTTCAGTGGTATTTACTATCAGCCACACTGAGAATATTTTTGTCTCTACATGTGACAAAGATGATTTTAATTATTAAAAAATTATGACTATAAAATATGGTTAAACCCAGAAGCACTGCAAATATATATACATATATATATAATATGATAATTAGGCTTGGAAACAAATGCAGAAGGTCTCCTTTTAATAGGACAAGATTTATTTTTAATGTCACAGCAAACAACAGATAATACTCTGTGATATTTATGTTTCATGTCATTCTAGTGTTATCCTGAAATAAAGGGAAATTCTCAGAGCATGAATTGCTTTTTTAAAAATATGGGTCGTTCATGCACTCAGTGTATCATTTGTAAATGATGATATGGTAATGATATATAAAAATATTTCAATAGTATTAACGAGTAATACTACATCGGTCCTGTAGAATGTTGCTTGGAAAAAAGAAAGTTGTTTTCTTTGAATACTAAAACTGGAGATTATTCTGGTGGAATATAATAAATTTATGACAAAAATTACACCACAGTTCCTGAATTCAAAAAAGCGTAAGGAGAGATTAAGGAAAAATTTGGAGTGAGGAAAGGGTAGGGAAAACAGTGTAGATGTATTATAATGTCAATTTTTCTTTTAATAATTTAATTAATCCATTCAGAATACAACTCAATTGTTATCCCATCACTTGTATCCTCCCATTCCTCCCTCTGTCCCTCTTTCACCCTATTCCACTTCCCTAGGTCTATGACTGAGGGGGACCTCTTCCTCCACTATATGGTCATAGGCTATCAAGTCTTGTCTTGGTAGCCTGCTTCCCCTTCCTCTGAGTGCCACCTGGCTTCCTCATCAAGGGGAAGTGGTCAAATATGGAGCACCAGAGTTCATGTCCAGAGGCCAGTCTAAGCAAGTCACAGACTTAGTGCTACCATTCAATGGGGGATTTGACTGAGATGTTCTCTAGTTATTGTTCTCATTCATATATTGGTATATATGAGATAGTTATTGGCCTCCTGTGTCAATCACCTGTTCAAAAAGAATTTAACATTTGATAATATCAAAGGGATAACCCATAGCATACAAGATATATTTCACTAGATTTCAAAAACTGTAACCTTTCAAATATAATGACAAGAAATATCCACTAGAAAATACATAATTTTCTATAGTAAGAAACCAATGCTAATTTTCCTAAAGCTACTCAGTCTATAGACTGTGTTTTCATTTGTCTTTCTGGATGTGGTCTTGCTACTTCTCCAGCATGCTTTATGTTGTAAAGTATCAATATTAGCACAGTAAAAGAAAGGTCACCTGCCCTCTGAGTTACTTTCAGTGTGTATACACAGGAGAAGGAATTAAAATGCTAGATTTGGGTTATTTCCTTTACCCAGACCAGCACGCCCTTCTGCCAGATGCCACAAGTCTTGCTCAGTGCCTTCCCTATGCACCTTCGATTGTGAAGTTCAGAGAGCCTGTGTCCTCAATCTTAGCATGGGTGATCCAACACCCAAAGCAGCCAGGCCTGAGGCATTGCCTCCTTCCTTAGGGTCTTTTTAAAATCCAACTTACATTTTTTGCTAGCATTCTCTATCTTTATATTTTAATTTTTACCCATTTAAGTTCATTCTCAGTTGTATGACATGACTTTGAATGGTACCCAGTTCATAAGATGGAGACACTGCTTCTTTCCAGAGGCACAGCATCTGCCACATTGCTGAGTTGACTGGCCATGATTAACATTTGGAGATACAAATTGGGAGACTGTCTAGAAAATGCTGCAGATAACAAAATGAATCAATTTGTGCTACAGGAATGCCTGTAGAGGGTAGCAAGGTTGGAAACAGAGCCTTGATCCATTGTTATCCCATGCACACAGAAGAGGTACCTGGGACAACATTTTTAATATATTTTATCAATGTACTCATAATATATCTCAATTGTTATTCCATCCTTTGTATCCTCCCATTCCTTTCTCCCTCCCATTTTCCCCTTACTCCCTCCCCTTATGACTATGACTGAGGGGGACCTCCTCTCCCTGTATATGCTCAGAGGGTATCAGGTTTCTTCTTGGTAGCCTGCTATCCTTCCTCTGAGTGCCACCAGGCCTCCCTATCCAGGGGATGTGGTCAAATATGGGGTACCAGAGTTCATGTGAAAGTCAGACCCCACTCTCCACTCAACTGTGAAGAATGTCCTGTCATTGGCTAGATCTGGGTAGGGGTCGAAGTTTACCACACATATTATTCTTGGTTGGTGCCATAGTTTGAGTGGAACCCCTGGGCCCAGATTTGCCCATCATAATGTTCTTCTTGTATGTATCCAGGATCCTACTATTTCCCCATTCTCCCATGCTTTTTTGTGCCTTCTCCTTTCAGTAAAAATATTACTTAGTCAAGTTGTCACTTTCTTAAGGAGTCACTATAATTACTATTTTGCTATGCCCCCAAATGACACACTGTGTTCTTACGAGTCATAAACTCTGAAAGGCTGGAGAACATCTTTGCATTTTAGTTGCTATTCTCTTTCTCCAATTAAGGGCAAGCAGCATAGACATATGTGTGTTTCAGATCCCTCACAAACAAACAGTAGCACAGAGGACAAGCAGCATCACTAACACCAGCACCAGCACTAGCACCAACAGTACCACTACCAGCATCAGCACCATTAGCACCAGCATCAACAGCAACAGCACCAACAACTCCAGGACCAACAGCACTGGGACCACTGATCAGCACCAACAATCTCAGTTGTCGAATGAATACAAAAACTAAAGTTTTCTCAAATGGTTATAAAACTCTACATTTCTTTCAGGCATCTTTCCCTAATGTCTTAGGTCAGTCATGTTTTCTAAAGGACCACTATGATTTGTCTTCTAGAAGAAAACAGTAAAGGGAATGCAATCATGGGAACAGGTGAAAAGGAGTGGGATTCTATAAGACTTCACAAAAGTTAGATGGTGTTTATATTCTACATAATTAGTTTCCAAGTAAAACATGGATAACTTTTAAATCTATGTACCCTACACTCATTCACTACACCAGAAATAACCAACAGGAGCACACATGGGTGATATACTTTTTATATTAACTGGTAAAGAATGGTTTAATTTTCAGATTTTACTGTCAGCTTATCACAATCTTACATTGCATAAGAAAAGAGTCTCAAGATTTTCTTCACATTGCATTGGCCTGTGGGCATGTCTATGGGTTATTATTTTAATTAAGTGAGTTGATGTGGAAATGCTCAGTACATAGTTGAGATAACCATGCCTTATGTCGGGCATTTCCAGCTGTATTAGAGAAAAAAAATTTACAAGCAAACAAACTATTAGGCATAGATATTGTCATGCCTTCTGCTCTATTGTGGATATTACTGGACCATCTTTTGTCAAATAGATTTTAAGACACGTCCTTGCCATTGTAACTCTCCAACAGAGATGTATTATAACCTGTGTTTTTAAAATAAAACAAACACCCCCATCCCCCACAAGCTCTTTTTTGTCAGGGTATTTTATTACTTCAACATAAATGAAGCGAGAATAAAAGACAAGCACAATAAAGAGAGTAAGTTTTTACAGAGGACAATTTGTGCCAACAGAAGAAAAGGCACGAAGATGTACAGAGTACAAAACATTATCTCACAAAATTATAGAGACTAAAATTACCTGTGCTTACTCCTAGTAAGTTACAGAATGGGAGACAAAGACTGGCTTTTCTGTGCTCTCTAATTCTTTTTCTAACCCTGATGTCAGACATTGGCTGCTCTGAGACATAGCTATTCCTGTATGTACAAAGTGCTTCATATAGTACTTTTCTGACATCTTACAAGAGGAATTCTTTCTAGATCCTCCTAGCTAGGTAGACTAATCTTTGAAACAAGCCCCCATATTTTTATGCTTTGAAGATTTTTCACATGTATACAATATGTTTAGATCATTTCCATTACCAACTAATTTCCTTTGATTCTTACCCTACCCCAACTACCCAGTATGAGGAGCAGCTTCAGCATTTTAGATGCATTTGAAAGATACTTGTCCTTTTATGGTTCAAAGAACTTGTTTTTGTGAATCAGTCTAGAAAGAAATCATTAGGTGTGTGTGTGTGTGTGTGTGTGTGTGTGTATGTATGTATGTATGTATGAAAATGTATATATCTGGTGGATATTGAACATTGGAGTTAAATTATAAAATATCCAGGAGGTATATTTCTGCAGAGCAAATTTGAGCAGTATTAAAGTGTATGCTGCTTAAATCACTTCAGACTGTAGGATATTCAGATCTCCGAATTTTATGATAATGTCAAGAGAGCTTCTGGTGAGTCCCATTAATTTTTTGGTATTGTTTAATTTTACATGAGTAAATATAATTACTCCTTTTGTCATGAAGAGCAAGTTCTAATACCAATTTATAATTCATGGAGCTAATTATGTTAACGAGGCGGCAATCTTTCCTCAGCTATCTCCCCTGTAATTTTAAAGGATTTTGATTTTCCCCCTTCCCTCTACAATTTCTCTTCCAGCTATGAAAAGGAAGTGTACACATTTCATCTGTGATATAATTATTTACCATGGCAACAGTTTGTGAATGGGACTGGGAAGGTGCACAGAAAGAGAAGGCAGCTTAAGGGGAAGAGCCTAAAAAAATCCTTTCAAGGCAAGTGAAGAGGCCTTTCAGGTGGGAGCAGGTTTTGTATCCCCGACATTTTAAGGAGGGTTTCAGGCTTGCAGAACATTGTATAAACTATTGTTGGTCTCAAAATAAAAGAGCTTATTTTCTGCAGTTGCGTTTTTCAGAAAATCACCTTGATTAAGAGCTTGGCAGAAAATGGAAACTTACATCACCCACCCCTCCCCCGCACTTGAATTAACAACCTCCAGGAAAGCTGAGGGAAAATGCTTTCTTTTACATCTCAGAGGGCATGGACAGGGCATGTGAGGGGGAAAGAGAATCTCCTGCTTGATGTATCTAGCAATAACCTTGAACCCTATGTGGCAAACAAAATCTTCCTTGCATCAAGACTACAGATGCCAAAGAAAAATCTATCCATATCCAGTGGCCTAATCTTTGGACTTTTCCTGGGGTTGTCACAGTCCTTCCTCAGTTCTATTGCTCAGAGGGATGTTGAGTAGTTTAGTCTCCACCGTGAATTAATATACTTGCAAAGACTACTACTATGTAGATTGAAACCATATTAATAAAGAAATCAAACTAAAATTTATCATGTCTCCTACGTATTTGCCATGAAAAGCATTACATCTTAAGATCTTCCTTTCTTTCAGCATTTGGCAACAGCTAACACCTGAGTTTTTCTTAGTCCTTCTTTATTGGCTATCAAAATCCCTTCTTTCTTTAAGTATTTTATTTGTATTTTTAATTGGGCATATATGTGTGGAAGGGGGTGTACATGTGAGTGGAGTGCCCACTGGGGCTAGAGTGTGTGTCTGACTCTCTCAAGCTGGAGCTGTAGGCAGTTGAGAGCTACATGATATGGATACCGTGAACTGATATTGTACCCTCAATAACAATCCATGTTATTAAGTGCTTAGCTGTCGCTTCATCCTTGAGAAAGTTACTTCTATTTGCATCTTCCAGAAGGCTGATTTCATCAAAAGCTATGCAGATATTATAGTTGAGATATGACGTAGTACATGGCTCTAAATAGCTTAGTCTCAGAAGTATACACAAAACAAAAAAAGACTAGAAACAAACCTGATGACACACATTTTAGAATGGAAATATTAAAGGCAATCTCATTCTATTGAAGGGCAGTTCCTATGTCCCAGTTGCAGAACTATCAACCTGATAGCCAAGATGTAGATGGTGTGATGGCTTTGGGCTGAGCTCCAGAGAGCCTTATTGCCAATTAAGAGTGCTGATTTTAGATTCCCAGTACACATGTCAAAAACAGGCATGGCCACGAACACCTGTAACCAAGCCCTGAGGTACAAAGACTAGAGGATTGATGTGTCTTGATTGCTAGCCAAAATCTAGTGAGCTCTAAGCGTTATGAAAGAGCTTTATGCAAAGGTATAAAACAGTGGACAGTAGAACAGCAAAATGGATAGTCAACTAGGAGCGTCTTGACAGTTGTAGTTGATCTGGGAGAACCCAGCTCACTGTGGGTTTCACCATCCTCCAGCATGTGGCCCTGGGCTGTTGAAGAAAGCTGGGTGAGCATGAACCAGAGAGAATGCTGGAAAGCATTGATTCTCCCAGTTTCCTGCTTTAGTCTCTGCTTTAGGTCTTCATCCAACTTCCATCAGTTAGAGGCTGTGACCTGGAAGTTTAGTATAAATACATCCTTTCTTCTCTTAAGCCACTTTGGAACACAGCAGCGGAATGAAAGTACAACTGCTTAGGCTTGCCCACTGCTCACAGAGGGACTCCCAGTGCATGCGTATATGCCACACAGACACACAGAGACAGAAAGACACAGAAACACACACATACAATGTGAGCAAGTGAGAGAGAATACACAGAATCATCATGTAGTTTCAGCGACGAACCTCTGAAGCTCATAAAGGTAGCAGTTTTAACTCTCAGGAACATCTTACTCCCAGCATATTCAAGCATTGTGTGTTTGTTGAGATTATAAAGAATTTGAAATTGAAACACTAAAAAAGGTTAATTATTTCTACATGAGTGATGAAGGATATAAGACTCTTTTTTAAAAATTGTATGTGCTGGTTAGTCAAGAGAAATTCTGTAGGGAAAAGCAGATTGCTAAGTGTCACACAAGATGTATGAAATTCACTTTGTGTCTGAACAGGATAAAATCCATCCTTAAATGCCTGGAAAGAAGTTCCCTCCATAGAGCACCAGTGCTGACAAATCCTGACTTAAACAGAGCTTCATCCTTTGTTTCTGTGGCATCATAGTGGTGAAATTATTCTTCTGAAGAAACATAATGTATGTTAAGTCCAGAGTCCAAAAGATAGTATTCTTACTGTAATGTGATACAACCAATGCATGTATCTGCCAGCCCAGGAAGCTTCCAGCCTGTGAAGGAAATTCAGCAAACACATAGTTTAACTCATCCCTCACTCTGCCATTCTTAAGAGATTACAGTCTAATTTCAGCTTCCTTGTTATATCTTTTATGTATTTCATTTTTTTTCACTGTTTAATTCCTTCTCCCAGATCTTCTCCTTCTGTGGCCTTGAAGTCAAATACCTCTCTGTTTAGAAATTCCTGCACTGGACAAAAAAACCTTCTCTTTAAATGGCCCATTCAGTGAAGCTTTAATGGTAAAGGGCAAGTGATAAACCTATTCATGCTGAGTTGTGTATGTTTAGAGGTCATGATCACACCTTCTTCTACAAGCATATGGCCGAGATGGATTCCCCAAAACATTACATAGAGTGTGTCACATTGGATACATGCGACCCTCAAAGGCTTGATGGAGTATACAGCCTGTACTTTTTCAATAATTGGAATTCTCATGACCCAGGGAGGGGAACAAAGAAAGACGACTCTGTTAGTGTCACAGCATTTACAGGACAGAGTCTAAAACCAGCCAATGGTTATCCTAAACTGATCATGAGTCAAACATTTCTCAGGTCCTTTCTAAGACCCTATTGTGAACAAAAACTGAAAGTGGTTATTTAGGTGGCATTGGCCATCAAGGTCCTCAACCATAAAGGAGTCCTTGCCACATGGCAGATTACTCTGTAGCAGTTGTAAAGTGGTATTTTCCCGCCCCTCTGTGAGCAGATGGCTGGTTCATACCATCATGAAGTAAAGGGAAAAAAATGAAAGAAAACATGAGCACAGTCAGGATTGTAGCATGCTTGAAGAAAATATGAAGATGGACCTTTAGCTTCCTTTGTGTCTCTCCATCCTCACCTCCAAGTGGTTTAGAATTGAAATGCGGACAAAAGCATCTCCAGATTTATTTGGCTCTGCCATATTAACCATAAAAAAGATCTAGCCTGTTCCAATCTTCACCCAGCAGTAAACTATAAATCCAACTTCCCCTCTCAGCTGGGAAATAAAAATCCAAATACAGTAGCATCCAAATAATTATCAAGAGTTGAGCTGTGCTGGCAGGGTGCAATGCACAAGATTCAATTTTAACTAGTGATTACAGACAGGCAACCTTCTAGCCCTGAATGTCAAACGGCCATGTCACTTTCTCCTGTCACAGAGTATGTCAGGCTCACTGCAGCCTGGTGACTTTCCATCAGAGGTAATGAATCTTGTACTCCTGAGATGGGAAGTGTCACTATCCCTCCCACCCCTTCCTTCCCCCCACCCCACTTCTCATTCCTTTCCTGCCGCCTGCCCAGATCCTAATAATTAAGAAAAAGATGTTGCGTGTGACACTGCTTCTTACAGCCACACTAGTACTCTACTGCTACCGATTTAAAGCATTTGGTCAGTCCTCAGCTTGCAACTGTACGTTATGAAATGGCCAGCCTGTTTACGTTTATAGCCCTGGAGTCTCACACATTGAGCTCTCTTGTCCTTGGGCAATAAAAAGTGTGTGTGTAGGGGCGGGGGAAGGAGAAAGTTAAATGCTGACCTTATAGCCTGCATGGTTTGGGGCTCCAGTCCAACTTCTGACTCTGATAACTTACCTTCAAATTTCATGAATTTAGCACTTTTTGCCTCTGACCTTCCTGCTTCTGGACAGCATGTTTGAACTGATGAAGGCGTTTTCAAAACTCACCCAGGAGTCAGAGAGAGTGGAATGTGGGCAATAACTCTAACTGACAGGTTGACCCAAACCAAAAAGAACCTGGATAACTACTTCTTTTGTTTACTTCATGAAACACATATTATACACGCACAGATTTTTAAAAATGTTTTAAAGAAAGCAAATTTCTTAAATTTACCAACATCTTAAAGTAAATCTCACAGTCTTGGGAACTTGGCAGATGTGCACACGAATTGACATGGCAAGAATTATTTCAAATTATAGTAAGAAATTTCCCATTAACTTTAATATACCTCATTGGTGTTTGACATGTAGAGCACCTGTGTTGCCCAACATTATACGTTATCCATCAAATGATCATATGATAATATGGGGCCCGATCCCATCCTTCCAATAATACGCTCTAAAAGGCATACAGGAAAGGAAGGAAACAAGATGAGGGGTAAGAAATGGCAAGGTCTTGTATTATGAATGGCAAACCTTGTACAAATTAGGTCAGTTGCATTCATTGCAGGTAGTGGAACCCATGCTTGACCAATTAGGTGTGGTGTAGGTGTCAACACAAGAGAGCATCCTAAGGAAAAACAGCAGTGGTTAAGGTGCCACAACCGTGTGTGTGTGATTCAAAACGGCATCTCTGAATCTGGCTGTAGCGAGTCTATGTCCCATGGAACACAGCAGAAAACCAGAGCTGAGATAAGTTTCTCCACTGGCATCCTATCTAAATCAGCAAATTAGGAGGCAGAATCAAGGCTAATCATCATGTCAATGGTGGTTCAAAGGATGTGTAGGTCAAATGTGCTCCTTTGTTAAAAAGCCCTTTCCCTTTTTCTATGCAGCTCTGTTCTCCCTTACTGGTCAAGACTTAAAGAGAAAAACTTAAACTTCAATGCACCGAAGCCTTTGGAGAGATATTGTTAATCCCTATATCATATTTGCCTAGCTTTCCAGCCTGCCTCTATGCCCAGCTTCTGTGTTAATTTCCAGTTGAATCTCAGTGAAAGAAATTAAACAGTAGGCAACATAAACAGGTTTCTTATCATAATGTAACCAGAAACTTTGTGAAGGAGATGGGCAAAGGTTTTGGTAACTAAAATGCAATACATTAGGAAATCCAATGGGCTCCAACAGTCTAATAGGGCCCTGATAATGTCATTTGGACCAGATAGAAGATGATATTAGGGATGGCTTCTGAAAGGATTGAGAAAGGTTAATAAAGAGTCTTCCTTTCCCTTGAGAGGGGCGAGCTTCTAAACAAACCCACAAATTCATTAATGGGGTCTGGACACTCCTTCTCGTGAACTACAATGTGTTTCCTGTCTGGGGAAATGGAAGCCCACCAACATAGATACCTTCGTGGTAATCTTCAGCAACTGAAGTAAGACCTTTGAGGGAAAATGGCGACTGCATTGGAGACACGCGCCACCTCCAACAGATTCTAGGGTGTGATGGTTCAACACAACTTATGCATTCTTATTTTCACATACTTTACGCCATGACAAATGTATTAGGAATGAGGAATGAGCAGTTGGATGTGAGATGGCTTTGGAACTGTCTCCTTGTGATACAGAAGTCCATTATCTACTTATTTTTTCCTCCCATCTTGGCTTCTTAATTGACTTATCCATTACAATTTTTTTTTTTAAAGACAATCAGTCTACTGAGTATCAGGTGATGTTTAGCCATTGGACCCACACGAGGCCCACAGTAAATAGAAAAGACGTATCATCCAATGTGTAACTATGAGAGTGGGAAGAGATAGACATGGACAAAGAGTCAGAGGGTACATGGTACACTGTGCTAGATGGAGCACACCAAGTATGGGATGTGCTCCAGAAGCATTTCATGTATTGTTTCCAAAGAAGAAAAATAAAAATCAAATTCATAGAAACTGAGACATCTGTTTAAGTAAACTGCAAGATGTCACTATAAAGTTCCTAAATGATTCTCCTCCAGAGCATAGAACTCTTCTGATGACCCTAGTGAGCATAAAAATGAGACAAATGCTGTTAACAAAAAGGCTCCAGCATGTTGCACCAATATAATGGCCATATATATTTTGAGAAAGACTCTCAGGAGCATAACTGGGTTGAACTACAAATAATCCCCCAGCATTGACAATCCGTACACCCCTATCTTGGCCTCACATTGGGTTGACTGAAATATATTTTTTTTCTAGAGCCAGAATGACATCCTAATTAGTAGAGATGAGAGGATGGGTGTTTCGGTGTTTACGCAATTAGTCACATGTGAACCTAACTTTCTCTAGGAAGAAGGTGAGTGCTTAGACTCAGATCAAACCAATTATTGGACACACAGGGCCATTTTTACAAGATACCCGCTTCCCTGGGATACTGTAATACAGGTTAACTGGCATCACAGTTCACCATAGCACATGTCAAAGCATGAAGCACTCACTGACTACTGAGATAATCCTAATGGAACCATGAATGACTTCAGCTTGTACTATGTACCATATGGACTTGATTCATCTATTGTACCATAATGGAACAGTGAAGATCATGGAATCAAAAGGGATAGAGACCAGGTGGGCTGAACATGGGAACAACCCTTAACCATACCTTTAAATTTTCTGTAACGTGGCAGCTACATAAAAATGAAATTTACTATGTAAAATAACTGTTATACCACATCGTTCCTATTCACCTAACAAAAGCTTCATCTCTAGTTTCTGAGGTCCAAGGATAGAGCTAAGATTTTATTTTTGCATTTTTGTTTTCTATTAGCAAACAAAAAAAATAATTGAATGACTAAGAATTTTAATATAATAAACATGTTTCTGTTTTAAGATGTGAACAAAGATGCCTATGATGGCTATGTATTGGCACACAGCCAGCAGGCATGGAAGGCAGGTAGGGGTGAGAGCATGTCCTCATCTAAGGCCTGCATGCTGAAATGGAGCTCCCTCACTTGAAGGTATTTTCCCAGGCTTAAGACAATCAAAGGAACTGACTGAAAGTGTTCGTCTATGGTACCTTATAAATGTTCTCTCATCCCTTTTTGCCCCAAAACCACTTTATCTGGAATGATTACTTTGCTGTATCCATTTCATTATGTTGCGATCATCTTACCATTTTGATTTTGGGGGGAAAAAGTGTTGTGAGAATTAACAACACAACATAAAAGCAGTTGTACTTGAAGCTAAGAAAAACACCATTATGGAAATTCTATTCAAATGCAAACTTCAGAAGTTATATTTCTAATAGTCCTGAGAGGGCTAATTAATAATCACAAGTGCTTTGAAGATGAAAAGTGCTAAATTAACATCAATATTTATTTATTAATAATCAAGATGCTGCCATCTTGAAATTGCCTCTTTTACTATTAAACACTGAGTGCCATCCCATTTCACCTTCTTAATTGCTTTTGACAGCCCATCATTGCCATGTGGGAACTCCACACTTGTGTTTTGAATCTCACTATTTTAAATTGCCCTAAGTCCTATGTCCATAGTTAAAAATCATGTCTCCTTTGTACGTAGTGAGGGTGTTTATAATAATAGTTCCTGCATAATTTAGCTTAGTATAAAACCAAATTTTCCTTAACATTAAAGCTTCACTAGTCATTGCAGAATAAGTTCTTAATAACAAGGTCTTGCATGAATCAATAAATGAAAATGGTTCATCATTCTGTCTCTTATATACAGAATATAAACATTGTCTCATAGCAGTGGGCATCACAGAGTGGACAATTTGTCGTGGTTTATTGGCATTCACAAAATCTATGTAGGTCCTTTCTCTCATTGTGCAAATGGTAGGCTGCAATTTTCACTGTCATCTCTGGCCTTGATCTTTAGAAGTGCACACCCATACCTTTTTGTTCCAGTTATGTTTGAAACATGTCAGTGGAAAAGGAAGAGCTTTAAACAAAGTTCAACAATAATTAAAATATACAATATCCTAGCTAGATAACACTGCTGAGACCCACACTCCAGAACTTCTTGGCTTGAGTTTGAAGTTAGCTGCTCAGCGTGGTGTCCTGTATCTGTTTCAACCTTAATCTCTGCCAGAAACTACTAAGTACAGGATATCAGGACTATAGCATGGGGCATGCCCTCACAATATCTCTGATGTGCAGGTGTCTGGAGTTCAAGTGAACAGTCCTAGTGACATCTATCTTGAATTAGCTGGTGGACACAGCCAGACTCCAGGAGTATTCACTCTGTAACTCCCTGTAATACATGCTCTATGCTATCATCATACATTTCTCAAAACATACATGGCACCTCATACAAACACTTCTTGGCAACAGCAGAAAATTTAGTGGACTAGACACACAATAACAAAACTCATCAATGAGGGAGAAAGTAGCAAAATAATAACAAAGATAATGAGCCAGTTAAAATTCACTACAACACTAGGTTTTCTTCTTGCAGGCGGGGATTCAGATAACATTTAAAAAAAATTAAAAATGGAGGGAAAGGCAGTTGATGAATGACTCTTGGACCAGCAGAGAAAATGCTGGAATACAACACATCAGGCTCATTTCACAATGAAGTTTGAGTCACCTGATCATTTAACTATTAAACCAGTAGATCTGACTCTCAATGCCATGAGTTGAGGTTTGCAGAATAGATAGTGGTATTACATTTTAAGTGATGAAGTCAGCGTCAGTTATGAGGAGCCTGCAAAACAGTATTCTGTCACAGACCCTCAGCAAATGAAGGAGAAACTCCCTTACTTGTGGTACTAAAGACCTTTCTGTGAGGTTATACTGAGCATCTTACCCCATATTTAGCAGCTCACAGATCTTCTTTGGAGGGATGAAGAGCACACTATCAGAGTTACTGAATTTTTACAAGCAGTTTTGTATGTATGGGACACATTACATTCTGACAGGATATTAATTCTGGGAAGCAAGGAATATACTCTACACACACACACACACACACACACACACACACACACACACACACACACACACACACACTTGAACATGCACACACAGCAATTAGATCCTTTTCTACATTGGCAAATTAGAGGATTGGACATGCAGTACTTTTTGGACTGAATTAGCATTATCTATTACCTAGTTGCAGAGAGCAAAAAGTCTACATTATGGAAATATACCAAATAGGGAATAATGATTTTTCTCATATTTGTAAATTTTCTCTCACCTAGTGTATTAAGAGAATGAAGGAATCCTGAATAAAATTTGCACATATCTTCATATGTACGCAGGAGGGATGATTAACCAAAAGGAAAAATATAAGGCAGCTTATACCTAAAGCAGAACATCATTGTCACAGGTGCATAAAAGCCAAAGGGATGGTTTCTGATTATATAATTTCGAGACTCTTCTTCTCAGAATTACAGCTCAAGTTCATCAGATAAAATTTGTATCAACAAAAATTTATGTCCAGAGATCAACTCAAACTTTTTATGATGAAGATGGGACTAAACATATTCCAATGCTTTCTCTGTCTTCTAATAATTTTCATGACCATGGGCTACTTCTTCCCTTTGGGAGCTGTTGATGGCTACCTTCTCATGAACACCAGAACTATTCACTAACTATGCATTGTAAATAATACCCCTCCAAAAATGCCTGGTATTTCTGCTCTGTCTTCTTCTACTGCATATTTTTTTCCTTTTCTTTTGTGTCCATCCTGTTGACTAAGAAGTATATCTCTAAAATGAATATCTTATACCAAATAGTTTCTTTTCTGTTGTCCTCTAGGATATCCTTTAGGATGTCCTTTTTAATCATCCTCTACCCTCGCATATTCATAGTTGTATGTAGTATCTTCTGCTATGGTTTTAAAATATGGTTTGTTTCCACAAAGGCTCATGTTCTACCGGTTTGGTCTCCAGAATGACCACATTGAAGCCACGAATTCTCTGTGAAGAGGAGACTGACAGTCACCTGGCTATTTCATTCTGAAGGAATAGGTGCATGGCCTTTGGAGTAGATCCTTTTCACAGGATTGGATCAGTGCCAGCAACAAGGCGTTATCACAAATATTCAGATGGCCTTTTTGCTAACACACATCTCTAATCTTTCCTTTCTTTGAGTCTATGACATATGGGTGTCAGCAATGGAATCTAACACTCTTTCTGGGGCCTCCAGACAACAGCTCTACAAAAAAAAAAAAAAAAAAAAAAAAAAAAAAGACAGTTTTTTTTCCTGCAGAGGAAATATAGAGGGGATGCTTGCTTGTTCCCAGCAGGACTTAACTCTGTGTGGTCACTACTTGGAGTTGCCATTGGCAGGAAGAGAAGTAGGTGAGGAATCAAGGGCAGCAATCTGTCCTCAAATGTCTGTCACTACCATGTTACAGGTAAACTTACTAATATCTCAGCTCCTGGTCAGGAGAGCATACTAAATGAAGTTATATGGGATTCCTTAGCATTTTAGTTGGGAGAAAATGCTGGGGTAAACAAGTATTTTGCTACTTTAATGGAGCTTGTGCTCTTCTTTCTTTCTCCCACTGATCATGTCATGGCCAGCACACTGTGTCTCATAGTACCTCACAGCTCCACTTCTTCCCTTCCACTCAGGGTTCATTTGATTCACTAGTGAGGGCCTCCCCCTCCAGAGAAAACACCAACTTGGTTCAACGCCTCAGTATTTCTCTTTTAATGCACTTAGTTTGCGTTCTTGCTTGCTCTGTTTTCCCTTCTCATCCTTGGTCATTCTCATACACCCATTTTGTGTTATAATTCTCAGGAAAAGCTTGTTGCATTTTCCAGGACAAAAGATGCAAAACTCTGATATTTTCTCAAGGCCTAGAGTAATGTCCTCTATAGTCATATCTACTACCATATCTATCCAAAACCAGGTATATAAAAAGCTAGGTTTGATTTGATACTTGATTGTTAAATTAATTGGCTGAATCTCTATGGGACATATACAAAAGAAACATGTATTTCTGAAACTTCTTGTAATTCCATGCTTATTAGATAAGTCATCAAAACACAATTAAAACACAAACAAACAAACCTGAAAATATTAAGAACCACCAAAAAAGTATTAATAATTTTGTACTGTAAATTATAATTTAATTGTTTTTTTACTTTATAACTTTCTATGGGGTAGTATGAACTTGATATTCTTAGTTTTATACACACACACACACACACACACAGAATGAGAAAGAGAGAGAGAAAGAGAGAGACAGAGAGAGAGAGAGAGAGACAGAGAGAGACAGAGAGAGAGACAGAGAGAGAGACAGAGAGAGAGAGACAGACAGAGAGAGACAGAGAGAGAGGGAGAACATTTTACGGGTAATACAAAAGCAAATTATGAATGTCCTCGTCTTTCTCCTACCACCTTCATATACTCACACACCTCTATGTATCAGACATCACATGGTAGACTAAACAAACATTGTTGTTTGCACTTTGATAACTAAATGAAATTAATTTAAGCTAAGTTAAATCAGATACCTTGAATTGTACACTAAGTTGCCATTCAAACAGTAAAGATTTCTCTGCCTGTCATTTGGAATGAATACAGTACCATGAGTTTTCCATTGAATGAACAGAGCTAACTGAGGGCATCCAAGAAGAAACTTTCATAGATAATTGGCTAGTTCAGGGAGGCAGCAGAGCAGAACAGCACTCCAGATTGAATCAAATTCTTGAACACTTCTGAACAGATGACTAAAGTGTGGAAGATATGAGAAAGTCGACATGACAATTAATGGATAATTTTAACTTCATTTTATCAGTTTTTTTTTGTTTTCTTGCTGATATACAAATGCAATTATGAACGTAATTCTAAGAGTGTTTTATTTATTTGTTTCATACATTATAAAACAAAACAAAGATTAATTTCTCTTAAGAGGAAGAACACTGGCCACTTACATTAGTAAGGAGTCTAGTTTCTTATTTTCTAGTTGAAAAAAAAAGCTTCAGGGATACTTTGATAGAATTGTCACAGTGACATTCAGGGGCGTAAGGAAACCATAGACTGAATTGCACATGAAATTTAAACACATCCTTTGAAATATTAGAGTGAAAGAAAACCTTTACTTCAAGCAAATGACATTCACAGCATTTGATGTTAAATTTTTTTAAATTTTCATTTAATGAATGAGCCAGCTCCTTTGTTCACATATTTGGCATAAATACAAATTTAAAATTGTTATTTTTTTATCATCTACTCTGGGTTCTTAATATCCTGTTTGATTTCTCCTGTCTTCCCTTTGTCTTTCTCCACATCTGTTTCCATGGAGCCATTCATTTATCTTTCTATTCATTTTTAATAGTATTGCTCTCACATCTCTGCCATGTTCTATATTCACAATTTGTTGCATCATTATAGTTATTAATGTATAATAGCATACTATGCAATATCTAAAGAAAAGGTTGAAAGGTTCGATGTAAATAAGTATGGATATTGGAACAATCTATAAACACAATCTGGTTATCAATGTATAGACACCATTATGAAAATTATGGTTCTGTTGTTAATGCCAAGACCAGATACTTTTATACTCAGTTTACTAAGTTCTTCTACTAATATATTTCATTAAATATTTACCTATCTTTGTTTTGAGAAACTTGGTTCCCTTGAGGATACTACCTGACCACTATTTAAGTTTTCCATAGAATTTAATATAGTGTATTATAGATAATGTATAGTTATTATACATTTAATAGATATAATTTATCTTTTATAGCTGAGTTAATGGATGGCATGTGGTAAGATATTTTCATTTTGCTGTTATTTATTTGTTTTTTATTACTTATTCTTTTACCCTATTGCCCTGCTGTTACCAACATGATGTGGCCTGGATACTTTACACTGCTGTATCTTCTGAGTAGCAACTAGGTTCAACTTTACTAAAACAAACCAGTCCCTTAGTTTTCTATTTGGGGCTAAATGCAAGGTCTCCAGAGGTTTTCCCAGGTCCCAATTCACCATAGTCTTTGTGAAGGCCACACACCCCCATCATACATAAATATGTAATACCAAGCCTAGCAGCCCTCGATGGAGCACCTTTCCTCCTTCACAATTCAGCCAACTTCACCATTCAAATACAAAACAATCCCATCAGGCCTGTTCTATGTTTGTGTCCCACATCCTGTGTTGTTAGCTATTGTCACAAAAAGACAATTCCTTCTCTCACCCTTGGAAGCTTGTAGGAGTTTGCCAATTTCTAGAAAACAGAAAGCAGTGACAAGAGAGAAATCTAGTCAGACAATGATTTTTTTCTTTCTAAAATGTTGAGTGGCATTAACGGTGAGAAACATAAATAGAAAATCCTATTATAAATGAAAGACACTGTGGGTCCATAATTCATCCCAAATGGAACAGAGTTCCTAAAATGATAAAAAATTTTCAAAGGAACATCCAGAACTATGACAAAAGACCAGTGGCAGCCTGTGGTTACTCACAAATTACAAATATAATTGAAGGAGCACTTGAGGAAATCACTATATAGATCTGGATGGGCAGTTTGGTTACATGACATGCCACATGGCATCATTTGTTTTTTATTGCTGTTAAGGATGCATCTTTATTCTTCTTCACAATGAGAAAAATTAATAGGTTTTGTTTCCTACTTCTCTGTAGTAGTCTTTTATTAAATTGGAATTCTGTCTTACTTCCTGACACTGGTAAAGGGAGAGTGGAGAAAGCTGTCAGACAGCTTCTATTTGTCATGTGCTCATTTGAGAGAGTGAAGGGGGCTTTGACTATACACAATAGGGTTTTATATAGATAGCATCAATATTTTGTATACCTTCCATATTAAAGCATGGTTTTATAACTTTAGAAAGATCATCAGTCCCTCATTCTCTTTCCTTTTTCTCTGTATGTATTCTAATCTCCTATTTCCCTGTCTTCTAACCGAGCTCTACAGGCTGAAAGTGTGGCTGCCATTGATTTTTCCCATAATCCCCTCTGCATCATTTGTTTCCCTGGAAGTGTGATAAATACATGAATAATGTACTTATAGTTTTGATGGGCAATCAATCAATGGAGAAAGACTTGATTTCAACATCAAATATCCTCTCAATTGCTAACTTAAACAAAACCTGACTGTGCATCCCAGCCTCCATCTCTGCTGGCCAATTTTCATAGGTTTTTTATAACTTTCTTCCCATCCTGCATCCTCAACAGTCAGAATATTTGCAGCATAACTTTTTTTCTTGGACAGCAGAAACATGAAAAAAAATTTTCAAATACATTCTCTTTATTTGTTTTCGTACTTGTATGACAAAATAGTCTGACCAAACAAAACCAAACCAAACAAAAAACAAAAACAAAACCTCAAGGGAGAAAGGGCTAATTCTGGCTGGCTCACAGTTCAAGAGTACCTTTCACCATAGAAGGGAAGTCAAGCTTACAACATCTGGTTACATCATATGTATACTCAGATAGTGAGAGATGTGTGTTGTAGCTTGATTCCTATGCTCTATTTATAGAGTCTGGTATCTTGTGAAGAGAATTTCCATCCATAATAAGCAGAAACACCTCTGATAAAGATATCACAATAATCTTCTGCAGGCATGGCAAAATCCCTGCTTTATGGGTATATCTGGTTGACACTTGAAAGTGAACATCACAGATACTATATGTATTCCTATAAAAAGTGAGGAAAATAAATAAGCAAATATTTAAGAAAGCTAATTTTGTATTTGGGTCCATTATATTTATATCAGAAGAGATGGAGCTCTGATATTTTTTCCTCTTCCATAAGAGGTAAAAAAAAAATCTAAAAGCAAAGCGAAGAAGAAACAGATAAAATAAAAAAGGAACAGCAAGCATTTCATCAGGCTTAATAGATAATTGTGTATACAGAAGCCATTATTGATATAAGTAATGGGATCTAAGGGGGCTTAGAAGAAGGGGTTGCTGAGATATTTTACAAATATCTGATTGCTTCCTTAAGATTTCAGAAGTTTAGTGCAGACAAAAGCAAGGGTAAGTTAATAAAAGAATTTGGACAGAAGGGAGGCCTGAGTGGATGCTGAAAGTCCAGCTGCTCTCTGTGCTGAGAATTTTGAGCAAGTTGGATTTTATACCCCAATACAGGATAGATTTAAACACCAATAAAATGACCTACAAGCACTTGTAAAAACATTTTTGGGGACACCGTATGTGCTCTTATAAGAACTGTGGAAAAAATGGGGACTAGTTCTAAACACTCTATATTACCCAAATAGAATCTGAATTTCAGATTTTTTGGAGAGATAATATTTTTTTTCATCTTATAACAGTTTCTTTTTCTTTTTAATTTTTTTATTAATTTATTCTTGTTACATCTCAATGTTTATCCCATCCCTTGTATCCTCCCATTCTTCCCTCTCTCCCATTTTCCCATTATTCCCCTCCCCTATGACTCTAAATGAGAATAGCAAAGTAGAAGGATCCAGAGGGTCCTAGAAACCTACAAGTAGAACATTATGATAGGCAGATTTGGGCCCAGGGGTCCCGCTCAAACTAAGGCACCAGCCAAGGACAATACAGGAGGTAAACTTTCAACTCCTACCCAGATCTAGCCAATGGTCAGAACATTCTCCACAGTTGAGTGGAGAGTGGGATATGACTTTTATTTTATTTTTAACATTATATATTATTACAACATTTCACCCTTTCCCTTTGTATCCTCAAACCTCCCACATACTCTTTCCTGAACTCCTTTAAATTCATAATCTCTTTTTCCCCACATTAATTCATGTGCTTATGTCTATGTATATACCAGAGCTATATGGCCAGCTATGAAAACATACATACAAGTAACCTTATATGGGCAGAACTGATATAACTTCTTATAATGTAGATTATATGCAAAAGAGAGAGAGAAAGAGATTTGTTGATCAAAAATCTGATTCTCATTACGTTTCATCTTTCTCTCTTTAAAAAAATATTAAAGAAAAATGTTAAAAATACAACAGCCTTGTGGTAAGAGCACAAGTGAATGTTCATGTGCAGGTGTCCAGATCTGTCAGCTTGTCTTCCAGTGACCACTCAGAGATGGTTCTATGGCTGCACAAGAGAGCAATGAGCCTTGATTCTGTCAAAAGCCTCTAGTAATTTCTGGTTCAATGTGGTGACCAAATACCCACAAGTATTTGCCTCCATTTTTCATTCAAATGAGAGAAAATAAAAACAAATTAAACCCATAAACCTTAATAAGAAAGAGGAGAGGAGAATGGCCATCATCTAATATTAGATTCAAAGCATTATTGAGAAATGAAAATGACTGGGAACAACACATTGGAAAAGGAAGATTTGAAGAATCTACAGTCCAAAATTAAACCAAAAATGGATGGCAGAAGCAGAGGGTGATGACATTATAGGCCAAACTTACCAGGAAATAAAATTAGTAATGTGAAGTGTGGAAATATTTTTTAATACTATGGGTGGCTGCAGGATAAAGAATTAAAGACTCGGGTTAAGAGTCTGTCTCCAGGAGAAGAAACCATCATGCTCTCTCTGTCTCTGTCTCTGTCTCTGTCTCTGTCTCTGTCTCTGTCTCTGTCTCTGTCTCTCTCTCTCTCTCTCTCTCTCTCTCTCTCTCTCTCTCTCTCTCTCTCTCTCTCTCTCTCTCTCTCCCTCTCTCTCTCTCTCTCTCTCTCTCTGTGTGTGTGTGTGTGTGTGTGTGTGTTCTAAATGCTTGGGTATAGTGGGGGTAGAAGAAGTCCCACACTGTTTCAAGCAAACTTTGAAAGGCCACTCCTTTCTAAGAAATAATGATCCTACTTAGCAAAAATACAATGAAATGACTGAGTTGAAGCTTTCATGGGATAGGGCACAACAGAACTCATGATTGGCTTTATTTGGCTGTTGTTCAGGAAACATCTGGTTCCTGGAGCACTTAAGTTCCTAATTGTATTAGTTTCTGAGATGAAGGAAGAACCTAGAAGTAAACAGGAAAATGCATTAATATATTACCTGGGAATGTGACTCAATGCTTCACCTTACCAGGCAGATATGGAAGGAAATCACTTGAACCCAGAAGTGATTGACTATAGACCATAAGAAGGATTCCTGCAATATCTAGATTAGAGAAACAAATATGTATTGAGCTCACATATAAAAGTATGGGTAAGGATGTAACCACAGGACATTAAAAATCTGTGGGCATTTATAAAGTTGAAGAATACTATCTTTTCTCTTCAATGGTTTCTACTCACAAATTCTTGGGAAAGGGGGAGGGATCTCTAAGTCTTATGAACTTCCTGTGTGTCCTATGAGCCTCTGTGGAGCATCTTGTGAACACTCCCACCGTTTTGTGTGATTTTTGAGCCTTCCTTACCCTCTTCCAGGAATGTTAATAAGTCCAATCACAGTCTCCATCAGATCTTCATATGTGTTTCTATTTCAAGTTGGCAAAGGCCATGTCTAGATAACACTCCACAAACCTACTGCAAAGGATTACCAGATATAAGTGACTTAGAAATGAACAGAAATCTATTTATTATAGTTTTAGGAGAAGGGAAATCCAGAATCCAAGGCTAAAATCTGGAAATCTTTCTTGATCGTTTCCTGATAGAACAGAACTAAAACAGAAAGATAACAACAAAAAATGGTAGGGGTTATCTTGGCCTTTACAATGATACAACTATCTTCAAAAAAAGGTTTTCTTGTGACTCAGTCACTTCCCGAAGGCTCCATTCTGCTGCAGTGACAATTAAATTCTAGCCTCAATTTTGGAGAGGAACAAATATTCCAACCACGGTACCAGCCATCTTTATAATTCTTACCTAGAATTCTTTAATTTTTCATAGCTAAAACTCTATTCAATAGCTTTGCCTTTCCTTCTCTTCCAGGCTCTGGCACCCATTAATATACTTTCTGTTGTAATTTACTACTCTAGGTACTTCATATAAAATAAGTTATATTGTTTTTAAGGCTTAATAATATTTCCTAAATATTGCAGAATGCCACAAATATACACATCCAGACTCATAGTAATCTTTGCATTATTCCACTTTTAATAAAAGTATAAATAAATGAAGAAAGCTCTGAAGATTTTAATGAAACAACTAATCAATGACAATCTACTAATAATCTACTGAAACATTAGCTAGTAGTTGAATGAAAGACAAGAAGAGCTGGTGATAAAATGAATACCAAATTAAAAATTCCATTTGAAACAGGGAAGTCAGATCCCTGTGAGTTCAAGGCCATCCTGGTCTACAAAGTGAGTCCAGGACATCCAAGGTGACAAAGAGAAACCTTGTCTCAAAAAAACCAGCAGTACCACCACCAATAACCACAACAAATCCCCAAAAACAAACAAACAAACAAAAAAAGAATCTATTTGATGAATCAGGAAACAGAACTGCACATTGCTGAGATTCAATGCCAAAATGCAGTGGTTATCATTGCCAGAATGATGTCTAAAAAGCTGAAAAAGTGTGTTTTGAAAGAGGTTTTAAAAACATACCTAAAAGAGTGTTGACTTACTTGTATTACGTCACACATATCTGCCACACTCAGAAATGAAATTATTAACATTGTCTGCAAATAAACCTTATTCAATACAAAGAATTGTAACTAAAAGATCTCTAAATATAATACTGGCTATTTTTCACAACCGTGGGTGCTTTTTAAATACTCCTATTGCCATAGACAAAGAGACCAGACAAAATACGACACAAGGGATACTGGAAAAAAAAAATACAGCAAAGGCTGAATACAGAGAACTGCTGTTCCCGGGGTTGTCATTTTGACGTCTCTCATTGGTATTAATCTGTTGTCTGTGACATCTTTTTTATGAGTCCAATACCCATTACTTCTACCATTTTCTCCTCTTATAGATAGACAGATGTCTATCAGCTTCTTTGGACACTGGCCTGTGACTTGCTTAGAATGAGTATGACTTCACTGAAATTTTACCAGCTTATGTTCACATCAAACCATGCAGCGTCCCAAAGTTCCATTCTTTGTCGAAAAAAATTCTCACATTAGCACCAGAAGTCACAGAAAAATTAATGTTCATTGTTCATTGTTCCTGAATATATATATATATATATATATATATATATATATATATATATATATATATATATATATATATATATATATACATACATATATATATATTCACCTCAGTTTCTTCTTTGCCTGTGCAAGTAGCACCCAGCTTCTCTGGACCCCTGAGTTTTTACTTCCTCGGCCACCCAAGGACCCTTAGAGCTGTTTCTTGCCTCTTGTCTTGACATCTCTTTATCTCCAACTCCTCTTAGGTACATTATTTCCTTTGGAAGCTTAACATGGGTCTATCACATTCAAACAAAAGGGTAGGTCATATATGAACACCTTCTCTGTGAATTTCAGGTGATGGGAGGAGAAGAATGATGTGCCATGCCCTCAAAGAGATTAGAGGAACCATTTAAACTAAATTATTCCCATTAGTTTGACAGAGAAATTGGTGGGTGATGTTTCAAGCAAATCAGGAAACTTTCAGGTCTGTAAAGCACATTAGGGACCTCTCAAATGGTTTCTTACCATCACACCCTTCTGGTGCTTATCATCTTTGTTTTGATAGCTTTTGAAGATATAGAAACTTGGGTTAAAACAGTGAACTGTGGCTCCTCTAAAAGCTTCACCTGCCATGACAATTTTTCTGTATTATTTGCAATTTAAGCTGTCATGTATTTAGGAAGAAAACCAGGAAATTCTAAAATTATAACTAATACTCTCTTAAGCTGGCTGAAATTTGTATTAATTAAGACACTTTTAAGGAGGCTCTCATAGTAACCCAGTAAAACTACAATGAACAGAGAATATAATTTGAATGTGTTAAAAAGTTAGAAGCTCCTACAATCCTTCCTCCCCTTCTTCAGCAGGATTTAATGAACTCCACCTAATTTTTGGTTGTGGGTCTCTCAGTCAGTTTCCATCAGTTACTGGTTGAAGATTCTCTGGTGGCAATTGGGTTAGGCACCAATCTATGAGTATAGCAGAATACCCTTAGGCATTATTTCATTGATATTCTTTTTTTTTTTTTTTCTAGTTGTATTTGGTTCTATCCTAGGTCTCTAGGCCTTCATGGCCTGGGTTTTGCTCCTCCAGGCATTGTCAGCACTGGACTTTCCCTCATGGCATGAGGCTCAAGCTGGACCAGTCATTGGTTAGCCACTTGCACAGTTTCTGTGCCACCATTACCCTGGCACATCATGCTGGCAGGCTAAAGTCTAAGTTGAAAATTTTGTGTCTGGTTTGTTGTACCAGACCCTCACATTAGCTAAGGTGAAAATAATAGATTTCTGACAGTGACAGTTTCCATTGAACTGAGTTTCTACCTTGCTCCCAAGTGACCCCTCCAATTCCAGTTATCTCTCACAGTACTTGCTCCTTCTATCCTCTTACCATTTGATCTCCCCTGTATGTGACCCCATCTTCCCAAGTTGCCCAAAAATATCTATTCTATTTCCCCTTACCAGGGAGATCCATAAGGCCTCTTTTTAACTTTACCTCTTTGGGTTTGTGGATTGTAAGCTTCAATTTATGGTTAGTATCAAATTATATGTGAGTACATACCATGTTTGTTTCTTTAGGTCTAGATTATCTCACTCAGGATGATTTTTTTTTCTAGTTCCATCTATTTGCATTCAAATTTTACATTTGAACATTTTTAACAACTGTGTAATACTCCATTATGTGAATCCACCATATTGTCTTTATTCACTCCTCATTTTAGGGACATCTAGGTTGTTTCCCATTTCTGGCTATTACAAATAAAGCTACTAATAACATAGTTGAGAAAGCATCTTTGTGGTAGAATGGAGTATCATTGGAGTACATGCCCAGGAGTAGTTAGTTGTGTCTTGAGATGGGCCAATTCCCAACGTTCTGAGAAACTGCCAAGGACACCAGAAGAAAACTCACATAATTCATAAACCTGGAAACATAGGGGCTCAATGACACTGAGTTGGCAATCAAAGAACCTACGTGGATCTAACCTAGACCCTCGGTATACATGCTATAGTTGTGTAGTTTGGTAGTTTTTTGAAGGACTACTAATAGGGAGATCAGGGTCTGTTTCTGCTGCTTTTGCACACTTTGGGGAACCTAGTTCTTCTATTGGGTTGCCTCATCCAGCCTCAATATAAGGGGAGGTGCCTAATCTTCGTGCAACTTGATATACAACGCTTGGTTGAGATCTCTGAGAGGCCTGCCCATTTTGGAAGGGATATGGTGGAGGAGTGTATGGGTGATAGGAAATGAGGCAGATGGAGGAGGTGGAGGTATAGGAAGGGAAGAGAAACTGCAATCAAGATGCAATCCTTTACAAAGGAAAAGAAAGAAATTAAAAGCCTTCATGTGTTGTAGGTGAGTCCAATATGTAGTTTCATAATGATGTAGAGCTGGGCTACTTTCATTCTACACTTATGAATGCTGTGAATCTAAAGAAGACCATACACACACACACACACACACACACACACACACACACACACAGAGTGAGAGAGAGAGAGAGAGAGAGAGAAAGAGAGAGAGAGAAAGAGAGAGAGAGAAAGAGAGAGAGAAAGAGAGAGGGAGAGAGAGATTTTTATATAGCTAAAGCATTAGCAATGCCTATAAGATATGATATCTATAATAATAAGTGAGAACTTAAGTAGATCCATATTTTGTTGCATGACTTTCATTAAATGGCCAGCTCACACTCAAAACCCCTCTGTCTCTCCTCTTCTTTAGCATCACTGTGATAATCACTGTTCCATCATTGATGGTGAATAATCCATTGGAGAAAGTCTATATTACCAGATAGATGCCTCTGCTCAATGAGATGGTGACTTTCCTAACAAATGAAGATATCATGGGATATAGAGTTCAAAGAAATAATGAGCTTCCAGAGGAAACTCATGGGAATTCTGTAATTAAAAGGAACTCCTGTATCAAATAGGTTATGTTTAAGAATCATTAGGGCCCAGCTTTTCTTTCAGATATAATGGAACGATTAGGTTCACCTAGTTCATTAAGGTCTGTATGTTTGGGGGCGTCAATGTATTCCCAAAGTAGTTTTCCTTCCTGCTAATAAGGAGGAAGTCTTCCTGCAGAAATTTGTCTTGCTGTTCGAGATGGAGCTTGCCTTACACAGAGGTTTCCTCTGATTCATGTGCAGACATTGCCCTTTCTCCTGTGCTTTGCCTTCATCCTGAAAAACCAGCAAAGAAGAGGATGTCTTCTCTTCCAAGAAAATGATGAATTGGCATTCTTCACTACTCTCTGGAAAATGGTTTCTGTTAACATCTCTGGAAAAGACTTCAGTGATGTGAAAGAAATGACAGCAGGATTTGTTGGCACGAAGGAAAAATGAGAGTTCAGAGAACGTCACACACATTGGAGGTCAAGTATCTTCTCCTCTCTCCTCTGGCCTGGGTTGTATCCAAGTTGCTTTTCAGGATGCTAGATTTCCTTTAAATGGGGATTCTATTAGGTTCAAATGGATCCCATCATTACCAGAACTGTTTGATACTTAACTTCAAAGTTTTTGTTAATAGATTCTACCCCTCTGTCTTCATTAGATGGTACCCATACATTAGAATACAAAGAAAACCCTGCATATTTGAAATAAATATAATTGTAGAAACTTCAGCTTAAAGTGAAGGACAAAAAAATCTTAAGGAAATGGAACTTTATTAAAAAGAAAGTACCACAGTATGTCAATCTTGCCTTGAGGTGATAACTGGGATCTAAATAAAAGCCACCAAAGGCAGAATAATGTGCCTGTTACACACTTAATGAGATTCTCTGGAGAACATTCTAGATTCATGTTGCTCACACTGGAAGACCTTTGAAGTTGTTACATCTTAATTAGAAAAAGTATCAGCCTAGGGAGATGGTGGTGGCCCTAGTAAAGACACTTGCTATGCATATATGATGTCCTGGGGTTAGATCTTGAGCATTGACACAAGAGCCAGGCATGAGAATATACATTTAACCAATCCAGGTGTCATGATGTGAGACAAACAGACACTGGGCACTTGTCATCCAGACACCCTAGTGGAGATGATAAGCTTCAGGTTCAGTTAGGGACAATGTCTCTGGGGAATACTGTGACGAACAGTAGAGAAAGATACAGAAACCAACATATTCCTCTGCCCTCCTCAGACTTATTAATGTTTGAACATATATGCATGCAACATACCACAAAGAATATAAAAATAAAAACAGAAACTGAAAATAAAGTTTTTAAAAGGATCAAGAAAACAAAAGATCAATTCTGAATATGTGAGGCAGACATGAACTTTTTGACGTCTAGTAATTGGGGAGGCCTGGTGGCACTCAGAAAAAACAGGCTATATGGATAAGTCCTGAAAATCTGTGAATGTGTGGTTGGCGAGGAGGTCTCCTTCTGTCACAGGTCTAGGGGAGGGGAATAGGATGAAAGATAGAGGAAGGTGAATGGTTAGATACAAGTGAGGGGATAACAATCAGGATGTAATCTGAATAAATTATTTTAAAACTAAAAATTTAAAAATATGTCTCAGTTCAAACTAAGATGAATATTAAAAAATGAGAAACACAAATGGAAAAGGCCATGATGGGGATGAAAAGGGAAGTCAGGGTAGGTGCACTATATTAAGTGACTTCCTTAGAAATGCCACATACCCCTTTAGAGAATTCTCTATTATATAGTCCAGTAAATATCACCAGTGTATTGCCTTGTCAAAGGTATGAAGCACAAGTGTAGAATATAAAAGCTCTCACCCAGCAATCAAAGTTGACTTAAGACTTTTTCTCCACAAGAGAAACCTGGGAAGTCTATTGAAATACTTTGAATGTTATCAGTCTTGTTTGTTTCTTAATTTCATTCAATTGTGAAATGCTCACAGTTTTACTGCATTACTCATGATGATGCCCTAATGACTGTTATGCATGCACAGTTCCCAACTCAAAAGATGCTCTACAGCTACAATCAAACCTTACATATGAAGCTCAGGAAGCATGGCAGCAGAGGAGGAGGAAAAAAAGTGATGAACCTGAGGACCAGGAAGGTGTCTGGTGTGAAACACTATCTTCCATATATGACAGAGAAATTTCAACCCATGAATTTCAACAATATGGTCACTGAAGTAAAACATGCACAATGACAACACTACTGGACATGGTGTCAATGTTGAAGACCTACAAGTAAAGCTTTTTTAGTTGCTAGTATTTGGTACAACTTTGTAAATAACTGCCTCTTTCCACAACTTTTCCATTCCTTGGGCTCATGGATAGTAAACTAGCCATGTTGTGTTGGTGTATCAGACCCCATGTTTCCTATTGCCTTTTTCTTCCTCCCATATATCAAACATTTCTTAGTCTATGAAGGCTAAAGGATGGGTTTGTAAATTTACTTCCCAACTCTTCTACTGAAGAGAAGATTTCAAGATTTGTTGTAAAACAGAGATCATCCTTATGTTTTATGTAATAAAATTATTGATCATGGGAAGAGAATAAATGGTGTTTATCTGTAGACCTCATTCCCTAAGGATTTATCCATAGCAATAATACTTACCAATAACCAACAGAGTCTCTGTGTTGCAGATTTCAGCCAGTAATGCCCTGTTCAAATGAATTTAGAGATTTTCCCAGCTTGTGCTCATATGCTACAAAAGGGAAATAGCCGAAATTACACCTACTTGTGTAGGAATTATCGACTTTAGCTTTGAAGTGCAAATGAGCTGAATGAAAACACACTTAGGCTGCAACACAGAAACTGTTTCTACCACTGACTGATGGCGCATTAACTGTCTCATAAAGAAAGCCTGGTGTTGCAAGGGATATGCAGTACATGAGACCAGTTATCCCATGGGTGATAGCAAATGCCATTCCTAAATTGATCAAGTCAGTGGTGATTTCTTTTTATTTAAATTCTTTATTTCCTCCATTTTCTACCAATTAATCTCACATAAAATCTCTCTCTCTCTCTCTCTCTCTCTCTATTGTTTTAAATCTTAGATATATGGACTCAAGGTAAGACACAAACTTTTTTTTTATTCTAGTGATATTTTATTTTATTTTATTTATTATTATTATTAATTTATTCAAATTACATCTCAGTTGTTAGCCCATCCCTTGTATTCTCCCATTCCTCCCTCCCACCCCCCCCCGCTTCCCCCCCATTCCCCTCCCCTATGTCTGTGACTGAGGGAGACCTCCTCCTCCTGTATATGCTCATAGGGTATCGAGACTCTTCTTGATGACCTACTATTCTTCCTCTGAGTGCCACCAGGCGTCTCCATCCAAGGGACATGGTCAAATATGGGGCACCAGAGTTTGTGTGAAAGTCAGATCTCCTTCTCCACTTAACGGTGGAGAATGTCCTGTCCATCAGCTAGTCTGGGTAGGGGTTCGAAGTTTACTGCCTATATTTTCCTTGGCTGGTGCCATAGTTTGAGGAGGACCCCAGTACCCAGACCCGCCTGTAGTTTTCCAGGACCCTCTGGATCCTTCTATTTCCTCATTCTGCCAGGCTTCTCACACCTAAAGTCTCAATAGGATGTCCTCCCCTCTGACCCACTTTCCTGGTAGGTAAAGTTTTCCATGGGGACATACCCCTTGGACTAGTGTCTTGATATAAGTGAGTATATACCATTTAACTCTTTTTGCTTCAGGGTGAACTCACTCATTATGATAATTTCTAGTTCAATCTATTTGTCCACAAATTTCAGGAATTCCTTGTTTTTAATAGCTGAGTAGTATTCCATAGTGTAAATGTACCACAGTTTCTTTATCCATTCTTCTACTGAGGGACACTTAGGCTGTTTCCATGTTCTGGCTATTATGAATAAGGCAGCTATAAACATGGTTGAGCATATGTCCCTGTTGTGTGGTAGTGCGTCTTCTGGGTATATTCCAAGCAGTGGAATAGCTGGGTCTTGAGGAAGCCCTATTCCCATTTTTCTGAGAAAGCGCCAGATAGATTTTCAAAGTGGTTGTACTAGTTTGTATTCCCACCAGCAATGAAGGAGTGTTCCTCTTTCTCCACATCCTCGCCAGCATGTGGTGTCAGTTGAGTTATTGATCTTAGCCGTTCTGATGGGTGTAAGATGGAATCTTAGTGTCGTTTTGATTTGCAATTCTCTGATGACTAATGAGGTCGAGCATTTCTTTAACTGTTTCTCAGCCATTTGATATTTCTCTGTTGAGAATTCTCTGTTTAGTTCTGAGCCCCATTTCTCTATTGGGTTAATTGGTTTGGTGGTGCTTAATTTCTTGAGTTCTTTATATATTTTGGATATTAGACCTTTATCAGATGAAGGGTTGGTGAAGACCTTTTCCCAGTCTGGAGGCTGTCGCTTTGTTCTCTTGACAGTGTCACCTACCTTACAGAAGCTTCTCAGCCTCATGAGGTCCCATTTATTACTTGTTGACATTAAGGGCTGGGCTGTTGGTGTTCTGTTCAGGAAATTGTCTCCGGTGCCTATGTGTTCCAGAGTCTTCCCCACTTTTTTTTCTAACTGGATTAATGTCTCTGTTTTTAGGTTGAGGTCTTTAATCCACTTGGACTTGAGTTTTGTACATGGTGACAAATAGGGGTCTAATTGCATTTTTCTACATGTAGACATCCAGTTAGACCAGCACCATTTGTTGAAGATGCTGTCATTTCTCCATTGAATGGATTTGGCCTCTTTGTCAAAAATCAAGTGACCAAATGTGTGTGGATTCATCTGTGGGTCTTCAGTTCGATTGCATTGATCCACTAGCCTATTGCTGTGCCAGTACCATGCTGTTTTAATTACTGTTGCTCTATAGTACAGCTTCAGATCAGCTATGGAGATTCCTCCCGAGGATCTTTTATTGTATAGGATCGGTTTTGCTATTCTGGGTTTTTTTGTTTCTCCACATGACGTTGAGAATTGTTCTTTCAATATCTTCAAAATATTCTGATAGGGTTTGCATTGAATCTGTAAATTGCTTTTGGTAAGATGGCCATTTTTACTATGTCAATTCTCCCGATCCACGAACAAGGTAGATCCCACCATCTTCTGATGTCATTTTCAATCTCTTTCTTCAGAGATTTAAAGTTTTTTTCAAATAGGTCTTTCACTTGCTTGGTTACGGTTATTCCTAAATATTTTATATTGCTTGTGGCTATCGTGAAGGGAGCAATTTTCCTAATTTCTTCCTCTGCCTGTTTGTCATTTGTATGTAGGAAAGCTACTGACTTTTTTGAGTTAATTTTGTATCCTGCCAATTTGCTGATGGTGTTTATCAGGAGTAGGAGTTCTCTGGTGGAATTTTGGGGGTCACTTATATACACTATCATATCGTCTGCAAATAGGGATAATTTGACTTCTTCCTTTCCCATTTGGATCCCCTTGATCTCCTTTTGATGTCTTATTGCTCTGACTAGAACTTCAAGAATTATATTGAAGAGATTTGGGGAAAGTGGGCAGCCTTGTCTGGTCCCCGATTTAAGAGGGATTTCCTTGAGTATCTCTCCATTTAATTTAATGTTGGCTATTGGTTTGCTGTATATAGCCTTTATTATGTTTAGATAAGTGCCTTGTATTCCCGCTCTCTCCAGGACTTTAAACAAAAATAGGTGTTGGATTTTGTCAAATGCTTTTTCATTTTGTTTATATGATGGATTACATTGATGGATTTCTGTATGTTAAACCATCCCTGCATGCCTGGAATGAAGCCTACCTGGTCATGGTGAATGATGTCTTTAATATGCTGTTGTATTCGCTTTGCGAGTATTTTTGCATCAATGTTCATAAGAGAAATTGGTCTGAAATACTCTTTTTTTGTTGGGTCTTTGTGGGGTTTAGGTATCAATGTGACTGTGGCCTCATAATATGAATTTGGTAATATTCCATCCATTTCTATCTTTTGGAATAGCTTGAATAGTATCAGTATTAGCTCCTCTTTTAAGGACTGGTAGAATTCTGCGCTGAAACCATCTGGCCATGGGCTTTATTTGATTGAGAGACTATCAATGGTTGCTTCTATTTCTATAGGTGAAATAGGGCTATTTAATTTGTTTATCTGGTCTTGATTCAATTTTGGCAAATGGAATCGGTTGAGGAAATTGTCCATTTCACTTAGATTTTCTAATTTTGTGGCATAAATGCCTTTAAAGTAGGTTCTTATGATTCTTTGTATTTCTTCGGTGTCTGTTGTTATGCCTCCCTTTTCATTTCTGATTTTGTTTATTTGGATAGTGTTTCTCTGTCTATTAGTTAGATTGGCTAACGGTTTGTCTATCTTGTTAATTTTCTCAAAGAACCAGCTCTTGGTTTTGTTGATTCTTTGGATTGTTCTTTTTGTTTCTAATTTATTGATTTCAGTCCTGAGTTTGATTATTTTTGGACGTCTACTCCTCTTGGGTGTTTCTGCTTCTTTTTGTTCTAGAGCTTCCAGATGTGTTGTTAAGTTGTTTATGTGGGATGTTTCCATTTTCTTTTTAAAGGCACTTAGTGCTATGAATTTTCCTCTTAGCACTGCTTTCAATGTGTACCACAAATTTGGGTATGTTGTTCCATCATTTTCATTGAATTTCAGGAAGCTTTAATTTCTTCCCTTATTTCTTGCATGACCCATGTGTCATTAAGTAGAAAGTTGTTTAGTTTCCACGTGTTAGTATGCTTTTTGTTATTTCTGTTGCTGTTGAAGTCCAGCCTTAGACCATGGTGATCTGATAAGATACAAGGTATTATTTCAGTCTTCTTGTATCTGTTGAGGTTTGCTTCGTGACCAATTATGTGATCAATTTTAGAGAATGTTCCATGGGGAGCTGAGAAAAAGGTATACTCCTTAGCGTTTGGGTGGAAAGTTCTGTAGATATCTGTTAGAGCCATATTATTCATGACATTGGTTAATGAAGTTATTTCCTGGCTTAGTTTTGATTCAAAGACCTATGCTTGAGTGAAAGACACAAACTTTGTTAAACAAAACATCAGTAAGTTTAAATCACATGAATTTATTTTGAAGAGAAATTCCTGAAGAAATACTTCATTTATATAGGATAATACTATATTGAGTAAACATCTTCACGAAAAATCCTAGAGCATTACAGAACAAAGCAAAAGCCAAGTGAGAGAAATATGCTATGTGATCACCCATGTAGGCAGCTTTAAAATAGATCTTACTGCTGAAGCTGAGTGTTTAGGATAGACTTGGCAAAACACTATTAGGTATATTGTTAGCTCTACTATTAAGTCATAGATATTAAATGACTAAATGTATCTAAATGGGTTCATCATATCCTATCTGCCATCTTTAATTCTTCTGGAATTCATAAATTAGATGCTTTAAATTAGATAGCCCCAAGGGAAACACTTGGGTGAGGTACCATAGTAGAAACTGCTTCTCTGAAGAGGATGTGCCTCTTTACGGAATGACTGACAAACATTGTTTTTCATTTGTTTTGTTAGAGATAATGCAAACATTCTGTTTTGTAAGAATTTTAACAAAGTCCTTACTCACCCTTGCTCTTTTTTCATATCTTAGAATAATCTTTAGTGCTTTTAGAAAGGATAAAAATATTAGAAGAGATGCAAAAAAATTTCCTTTCCATATCTATTTCCTGGCTTTTCTGTGAGGTAGAGTGTTTCTGTCTTTTTGTATCTGAGAGAGATTAGTTTCAAGATTTCCAACTCCACTGGGACTTGGCACAGTAGTTCTCTTCTCGCTACCTCCAGAGATCTGATAATGGTCACTATAAAGTTAGTTTTACATAACTAGTTATTACATCATCCTATTGATGGAATAGCAAGAGGGACCATCTAGATAATCTCAATGCACATCCTACTTCCACACCGTTCACTAAACATGGATGTGGAAGCCACACCTATGAATTATCATGAGGATTTTATTACTGGAACATCCATTTATTTTTGAACAAAGATTCTTTCTCCAGAAATAGGCTGAAAAAAAAATAACGCTTGGATATGGACTAGCATGTACTCCAATAATAACACAAGGAAAAATACCTGGACACAATGAGCTGCAGAGGCAATCTTCACAATCTTTGTGTTTCAAGGGTTTATACCCAGTGTGTGTGTTTATTTATTCATTTGTTGTTTGTTTACCAGCTCCCTCCCAGCACCCATGTGTGAAAAGAATAAACCTCAAAATTCATTGTTCTTGTGAGGCAACAATTGGACTGATGCAAATCCAGATAATTAGTAGGTATCTGCTGAGTGGTACTGAACTTGGAATTGGCTAACACAGTTGCAAAATAGCAATGCCATAAGAAGCAAATGAGAAAAAAGGAAGAAGGGTGAAACTATTTGACTACAAAATTTACCTGAGACATTTCTCCATAAAGATAGAACTAAAATTCTACATTCTGCAGCTCCAAAAATGGTTTCAGAAAAGTTTTTAAAATTATCATTGTTCAATTTCATGCATCTCTGCACTTGAACTTCCAGCCAGGGGAGGGCTACAATGGCCAGAAATTTTATGTGTGTGTGTGTAATTTCCAGCCAATATTTGCAGACCCAGGAGGTTGGGCAACTTATCCAAACTTGTGTGTGCTGATATGATTTGAGCCTCTGAACATTCTAAGATTTTTCGTTCCAACCACAACCAAATTAGAAACTAAGGGAGAAGAGTAGAACACAATTTCAGAAGTTATTTTCTGTACAAGATTCAATCTGTCTGGGCCTCCAGATTTTTGTTATTTTCCTTCTCTAGTCTGAATACACAGACAACATTAGTTGGATAGGGGATAAGATCATCTTAGATCAAGACAAAGAAGTTAAGCTATTAGGAGAGATATTGAATTTCATTCGGAAACTTAGACCCAACAGGACAGGAAAGACATTTACTTCCAATGGGATGAATGCGGATGGCCAATTCACTATGAATGTAACATGTATAGAACTCATTGTTCTCATGATTGTCACATGGTTCTCCCTGTTGTATGTAGTTTGTTTTGTACATGTTTAATAAACATCACCCCAGCACAGGTGTTCTCATTAGGAGAAATATTAAGGTATCATTTAATTTCTCTGTCATCAGAAGATTCCCTCATTTTCAGTTAACCAGATTCAAGTTTCTCAAGTCACAAATCACACTGATTTAAAAAAATGTTTATTAAAATTTTATTCACATTCCATCCTGCTTGTTATCTCCTCACTCTTATCTTACTGTTCCCACCCTCTCTCCCTCTTCTTTCCGCCCTACTCCCTCACAATCACCATATGACCAGCCTATCAGGTTTCATCAAAATAGCCTATATCCCCTTTCTCTGTGTGCCTACAGGGAGTCCCCCTGAAATGGGATGTGATCAAATCAGGGGCATCAGATTTCATGTCAGACAGTCCTCACACACACACCCATGTGGAGAATGGATTGTCAATCTGCATCATCTGAACAGGGTTCAATCTAGGTTGTCTTTATGCATTGTCCTTGATTGGTTCATTATTTTGTACAGCCCCCACACCAGCCTTGAAGTTCTCCAGGTCCTTCCATATCCTCCACTCTTCCATACAACTCTCAACTCTCATCCCAGAGTCCTGGCTGTGAGTCCCAGCACCTTTCTGATGCCTGGAGAAGTCTCTCGGAGAACATCTATGCTTTCTAATATTCACTTATAAGGAAGTATATACCATGCGTGTCTTTCTGGGTCTGGGTTACCTTACTCAGGATGATCCTTCCTAGTTTCACCCATTTGCCTGCAAATTTCAAGATTTCTTTGTTTTTAATAGCTGAATAGTGTTCCATTGTATAAATGTACCACAATTTCTTTATCCATTCTTCAGTTGAGGGACATCCCAGTTGTTTCCAGATTCAGAATACTACAAATAAAGCTGCTATGAACATAATTAAACAAATGTCCTTGTTGTGTGGTTGTATGTCTAGAAGTGGTGTAGCTCAGTCTTGAAATAGCATTATGCCCCATTTCCTGATATAGTGCCAGGTTGATTTCCAAAGTGGTTGTACAAGTAAGTATACAATCCCACAAACAATGGAGTAATGTTCCGTTTTCTCCACATCCTTCCCAGCACACGCTGTCGCTTGAGATTTTTATTTTAGCCATCATAATGGGTATAATGTTGAATCTCAGAGTTGTTTCATTTTCATTTCCCTGATGACTAGGGACTTTGAGTATTTCTTGAAGTCTTTTTCAGTCATTTGATATTCCTTTGTTGAGAATTCTGTTTAGTTCTCTACCCGTTTTTTTCAGTTGGATTATTTGGTTTGGTGATGTTTAATTTCTTGAGCTCTTTATATATTTTGGATATTAGCCCTCAGTCAGATGAGCCCTCAGGGTTGGTGAAGATCTTTTCCTACTCTATAGGCTCATGTTTTGTTCTGTTGACAGTATCCTTAGTCTTACAGAAGATTTTCAGTGTCATGAGGTCTCATTTACTAATTGGAGATCTTAGACTCTGAGCTATCCATGTTCTGTTCAGGAAGTTGTGCCCTGAGTTGTTAAGTTCAGTGAAACATGCCCTTCTTTCCTTCTTATTCACCATCCTGAACTAAAAACCATGAAGAACATAACAGAATAATCATAGGCACATAATGGAGTGATATGAAAATATATCTCAGACATTTTCTTTGTTTTAACTTTGTATTATAAGTGTGTGTGTGTGTGTGTGTTTGAATATGCCATATGCATATACAGACATGTGTGTATAGTAGATTTTCTGCTTAAGAAACCTTTCATAGTAGATTTTCAAAGTACAATAAGACTTCAGATATTCAAAATAAACATGATAGAAAAGTCTATATGACACAAATCTATGAACTTGTGTTCTGGTCTGGCTTATGTCTTAATGAAAAAAATGTACTTATTTTTATTGGGAGCGCATATTTGATTGAGTATCTTACATATTATCCAAATTCCACAGGGATATAGAACCACAGAAACAAGTGTTCAGAAAGCATCAGTCATAAGAAAATTGGGAATCCATTAAGACATTCATACACCCAACTTGTGATGCATGATTTTGATTTCCTTTGTCATGTATACATTTTAAATAAATCAGTATGTTTACAGTATCCATTTTAATTTTGAGAATCTATTAAAATTCAGAAGGGATGTGAAGTGGTGGTGGTGCATGCCTTTAATCCCAGCACTCGGGAGGCAGAGGTAGGCGGATCTATGTGAGTCCCGGATAGCGAAGGCTACACAGAGAAACCCTGTCTTGAAAAACCAAAAAACAAAACAAAACAACAAAAACAAACAAACAAACAAAAACACACAAAAAATCATATTTAAAATTCAGAAAGGAGACACCACTACAAACTACAAGCATGGCATTGGACCAAACTAAAGCCCTCTGGGACTGAACCTTGTATTTGATTTGAGTGTACTTAGCTAGACCTTCTGTTCATTCAGATTAGAATGATATGTATATTCTTCGTAACTCTCATAGCCATGGAAAGCTTTGCACTACCAACATCTACACATCCACTTGCAGTTTATTAGGCATAGCAGACAAATGGATCAATAATCATCAGAACATTAACACATAACGTCTGGGAGCACATTCAGTTACTGGCATATAAAAATATTTAACAAATATGTGTTTAAGTCAATTGAGTGAAAGTCTGCAAACTAACCAACACAAAATCCTTGACTGAGGATGGGTTAAGTAGTAAAACACAATCAGTAAAATTCTATACAAACATGACATTTCTGACACATCCAAGAATGGAATTAGCATGATATTTGTAAATATACTTTCCAAAGGAACTCTTCACAGGAAAAAAAATTTTTTTTTCACAGTTGATAATTTATACCAAGACAATGAAAAATCAATGTGTTCCAATATCTTAAAATGCATCTATGGAGTTTTTAAAAGTTTTTTTGTGACAACTTGCTTAAGTTCTGATTTTGTAGTATAAGTCATTTTTTTAAACCACACATGCTGGTTGCCCCATCTATGATTCAGACTAATTTTACATTTATTACAAAATAATTCAGACATAATAGAGGAAGATAGTACATGCAAATCTGTTCAGTAGGTACTTTCATAAGAAACAAACTGTCTAATTACTAGAAAAACACCTCAGAAAACAAAACTGAGCTATGGATGATATGCCCTGTGTGGCTGCCATGGAAACGGAAAATGTTAACAGTCTTCCAGGTACTTTTATTTTAGCCTCCTCTCAACAATGTCTCACCATCCATGTTATGTGAGATCCTTTGGCTATCAATCCAGTCTACTTCTATACGAAACCAGCTGTGAAAAGGCTGCTACTCACCATGAGTGTAGAATGGTGTCCACAAAATAACAACACAACAACAAAATGGATTCTCTGTATGCAACGAGTGTGGATGTGTTGTTTTGTTCTTCGGTACTTTGGGGGATTAGCCCAAAGTTCTATTGGTCTAAGTAGCTTTTTTTTTAAATCTTCATGAAAACATTTTATGTTTCTCATAATAGCTGACTATAATTAAGACATTATTTATTTTATTTTATTTTTTGATTTGGATCTATTCAAGAGTTGGCAAGTAGCACTACACATGATTGGTTGATATCAGCTCTAACTAAACTACACCCCAAAAAACTGTAGAACAAAAGATTGTATGTAAAGAAGACCTTCTAAGGTTTTGTTTTTACTGTGAATGCAAACACAGATCCTTGATAGTGAGGAATTGCACCACATACCACTATCCATATGGGATTTGATTATTTCAAGGCTACTTGATTCATAAGAAACATCCTACCTGGTGCCTTCCATCAAAGGTAAGTTGCTAATTCCAGAAAATACTAATCTTTTCAGATTATTTGTGATCATGAATAGTCTACATAATAACCTGAAAATAGAATCTACTTGACAAAAATGGGGCATATTGTGTGTGTATTTCTAGCCTTGAAATGTGACTATGTGAGTATCCCTCTGGATTCAAGTAGATAACAGAAGGAATAGCAAAGCAACACCCGGGATATTAAGAAGTTAACTGTTCAAATTATTCTAAGTCTAAATGAGCTTTCCCAATTCTATATTTATATCTGAATTCACCAAAGAAACTTAGACAATGAAATGGCCGAACTTCAAAGTTCAGATGTTACGCTGTAATGGCAGAATTAATTTCCTTGATTGCTAATCCATCACGCCTAAGTGTGATGCATGTGGTATCAAACATGTGTGTATCTGCTATCATTAATTGTGGCATATTGTCACAACTGATAAGGAAATGCAGGAAGAAGGAAAGAAACAAGGCTGTAATATTGGCAGCTTAGCCTCCACCTCCCATAAGCCATGGCAGATACAGCCAGACTGGCAAAATAAGAGTGAGCCCTTGTGATTCATGCTAGGTGAAAAAGACAGGCTTCCAAAAGCATAAATCACCAGACCAACCGTGCTCTCCCTTTGCAAAGCTAATGCTTATATTGTGAGATAATGATTGATTGGGTCTAAACAAATGCTTCTAGAAATCAGGGAAGGTGCAGGTGCTTAGGTGCGACATTTGGCCATGGAAATCTGCAGGGAACAGGCCAGCTGGCAATGAGGCCATTCTGAGGAAATTAACACAAACACATTTAAAAGAAGAGCAAATAATGAACTATAGGTTAAATGACATACAAGTGAGATAGCAATTATGGATTCCAGGTAGTCAGTGTGCCTGAGAGGAGGAACTGGGAAGACTAGCGCAATAAAAACTATTTGGGTGGATTTCATTAAGAAAAGGGCATCCTTTAAGGCAGCCACTCTAATAAAAACAACAGTCAGTTAAGGAGGCAGAAGTTTCAAGAGGTAAAATGCAGAGATAAAAAGTCTGGGAAAGTTTTACCTTTGATATAGGCTCAACTGGAAGCAGAAAATGATGTGAGTGACTGATACAAGTGATATATCTTATTGCAATACAAGAAAAATAGGAAGAAAGACGATGCATCTTGTGTCCTGCCATTAGAGCTAAGCCTTCTTCTCCTTCTTCTTTCTCCTTCTCCTTCTCCTCCTTGTTCTTGTTGTTATTATTATTATTATTATTATTATTATTATTATTAATGAAAATAATACACATATAAAACCATAACACAATTATCCTAAGGCTGCTGTTCTAAGAATATTTGTCCAATCTAAAACTATACATCTCAATGAACTCTACAGTTTGAATAACCATTCTGTACCTGTAGAGCTTCACTAAGGTTTGCGCTTTATATATACACATATATATATATACATATATATATGTTTTACTATATTCACACTTAAATGTCATCTGTTTCCATACACACATGCATACATAGGTTTGGATTTTAACATGCGGTTAAAATACAAATATTTTTCTTCTGAGTTTGGTTGATCATGATTAATATTACACAATCTAAATTGAATGGTTTTGCAATATCCTATTTCTTTAGTGCTCAATGGTATCCTGTTCAGATACATACCAGTTTATATGAGTAGTTCTGTTAATTCAATCCCAGCACACCTGTAAGAGAAACTCCTTTAGGCTGGTGCTATAAAGGCAACTATTTAAAAAATAGAGTGCATTTTTAAGAGAAAGAGGGCAGTCAGTACACTAAGGTGTGACTGGTACCTTAGAACCACCTTAAGACTGAGTAACGAACATCTGCGCATTGCAACCCTGTTTTTATTTTCCAATGAACATCTTAGTCATTACACTACAGTCTCATTTTACCTTCCTCTTAAGCGTGCATTTCCCTTGAGGTCAATTCTATTTGCTGTCTTTTGCAGCATATGGTACTGGCTTCTGTGCTATTTTTCCTAATTTTTCCACAACATTTGGGCTCATCCTGAACTTCCCATAACAGTGAATCCAATTTTATTAAACTCTCCTATTCTGGGATTTGTTTCTTGCGAATGAGAGAACATAGACCAAAATCTAAAATGATTTAAGCTACTTAAATCTTGACAAAGTCATTGCTTCAACAGATAGTCCTTTCTCATGTTACCAAATAGTTCTTAAGGTATTGTGGTTAAGGTCTCATAACAGTTTCATTGAAATAACATACAATTAATACGTCTATATCATGAGAGAAGTTGATTATTTTTTCATTTCAAATGCCTTTTCTGCTAGTATGGTCAGGCTTTGCATGCTGCCCTTGAGCTGTTCACAGTAGCACAAGGAACCCATACATTTTCTGGCTTCTTCCCTTTCAGCACACATGGTCTCTGTTTGGGTTGTGTTGACACATGGCGATGGTGTGCTTAAAGAGCTGCCTCAATTAGGAGATGTGAAAAAGAAGATATATGTCTTCAGAATGTGCAGGGGATGATTCCATCCGAGGGTGATGAGAGAAGTTCAAGGGCCTTCAAAGAAATAGTGCCTGGTGAGGTGTAAGTCAATCCCTGAGAGTAGCAATATTTGCTCAACAAATTAAATTTCAAAACTTTATCTCCCTCTATCTTTCTTTACTATGTAAGAAAGGATCAGTGGTCAGTGAGGCTCAGATAATTTTTACGTGAACTGTATCTCCTTTATCGCCCTGACTGCTGGTGAAGTCTCACAAGACCTAGCATAACAACCAATCCAGAACTTTTCAGTCTGCTATGAACATAAGTTATTAGAATGGCCAATCTAAACTCTTTCAGAAATAGTGTTTGAAAACTAAGAAGGAAAGAAACAAAGAGATAAATCCAAAGTGAAGAAAGGAAGAAATAAGGAAGAAAGAGGGGCATCAAGAGAGGAGGGAAAGGGAGAAAGGAGAAAGGAGGGAGACAGTGTGGAAACAGAGCACAAGACATTCAGTTACTGCAAGTTATTAAGCTCCTTGCTCCTCCAAGGTAGTTAATCACGTAAAGAAAACCAACATGATGAAAATAGAATAATGTTAATTGCCAGTCATCCTCAGACCCGTGTTCCCTGATAATTTCTATTTTCTACTTTTAGACTTCTAGTAGAATGCAGCCGCACTCTTGTAAGTAGAAACACATTCATGTTCCAGGTTCTATGAATCCACCTCATTAGCTGTCAGTTATTAATGAAATGGCTAAAGCATCCATAAACATGTGTATATGAATTAGAAAGGAAATGTCCTCCAGTGTGTATGTGAAGAAATCACACACACACACACACACACACACACACACACACACACACACACAATGCGTGGAGAGTATAGACTCATCCTTTCAATGGGATATGGCCATATTGGTAGGTGGGAAAATGAGGGCCGCCACAGTTCAAACATATCAAGCACATTTGAATTTCTCCTTTTATGGAAAGCAGACACTCATCACAGCGAAAACTGCCATCATAGTGGCAGGTTATAAATAAACTACCTAGAATTGCATAAATGAAGAAACAATAATGTAAACAGAAAGAATGTTACCAAGGAAGTAGAAATTGAGAGAAAAATGGAAAGCGTATTTTGATACTTGGGCCCTCTGTTGTGAATTAACTTTGAAATGTAAATCTCTTTTGCCAAACACAAACATTAAAAAGGAGCGAAAATGGAAGGAAAATTACAGTCCCACATTTCAGGATAGGCACAAGAAAGGCCACCTACGAGGATTTGAAATATATAGTGACCTTGCCAAAAGGAGTAATCTAGAAATTTCCATATTCAAGCAATTAGTTTAATACCACATCATGTCTTTCAGATCATGGGTGTTAACCTTAGCTTTGTCATAATGTTAATTATAACTTGACCTTAAGGAAATTTCCCTCTGGTACAGTGCTTCAAAAATAAATGAATAAACTAAAATTCTGATGGTCAAAGATAAAACCATGAGTTTGCAAACTCTAAAGTGACTTTACAAAGCCAAACTCCAGGAATGCCACCTTGCCAATGCCCATATTCATTGTTGGAATTCTTTCAGAATCTATACTCTGAGAGGATTGCCATGGTGGATAATTTTGCAATATCTAAAGAGGCTCATGAATGGACTTAGCACTACCCTAACTGCATCCAATCTTCTCAGATCTCCTTTCATTTAGCGCATGGATGTTGGCATCAATTGAACAATAGTCTGACCTTTTGTAAAGGGCAAATATAATACTACATGAGCTTGGTTTGCTGAACTTTAGACTCCTCTGAATTGGAGTGTGTTGAAGAGCGACTGCTTAGATTTCACATATAATGTCATGGCAAAATTAATGATTCATTTCTTATAGAAGCTTTCCTTTAAAAACAAGTTAAAATATATATATCATTTAGGCTCGAGCACGCAGACCTGTTGTTGAATCAGCTGCCCTAAGGATAAGTGGAACCAGTCTGAAAAGAACACATTGATTGGATCAAGAAAAATATGCAAGATCAAAAGCACATGGCTCATGATTTTGCAGAGAGGACAGGAGTGGCTACAGGCAGAAACAGAAATTTCAAGTTTCTTCTTGATACCCTTCACTTATTATTTTCTTCTCTGCCCCAAATCCACACTCTTCTCCTGCATTACAGACTTCCTTTTTCTAAAGCCTATTTGCCCTCATTGAAACTTATTCCTTAATCATTTCATACTTTATGATTTGATGCATTCAAAAATGAGGAAGATTTATGATTTTTAGAAATAAACTTGATCCTTCCATCATCTTCATCTTTCTCACGCTATCATTCTAATCTTACCTTACTCCTGTTTCACAATTTACAGAACATCATTAAATGCCCACCTTCAGCCTGTGAAGCCTGTGCTTATAATATACTCATTCTGAATGGGATGTTGATAATGTACTTCTAATTATCATACCTGACATAAATGCTTAATAAATACTAGCTATTAGTTTAATTTAATTTTCTTATCTTCCATTACACAGTATGAACTGTGTATTTAAGAGAGAAACAATTCTACCCTTTATGTGGCTGCTGCTGCATTAAAGAAAGGACCAAATGTGCAAATCAGATCCAAATCACCACCATAGTAATCCATTCACTGGTATTTATTGACACTATTGTACAAAGTGTCAGGTGAAGCAAGATGAGAAAGACAAAGAAATAATTAAATTTTTTTTCTAAGCCAGAATCCTCATAGTTTGAACCATGAGTCAGTATATATGTATTAAATTAAGAAAAAGAGAGAGAGAGAGAGACAGACAGACAGACAGACACAGACACAGACAGAGAGAGACAGAGACAGACAGAGAGAGCAGGAAAGAGAGAGAGAGAGACAGAGAGAGAGACAGAGACAGACAGAGACAGAGATAGACAGAGAGAGAGAGAGACAGACAGAGAGAGAGGGAGAGAGAGACAGAGACAGACAGAGACAGACAGGGAGACAGACAGAGACAAAGACAGAGAGACAGACAGAGATGAAGACAGAGAGACACAAAGAGAGACAGAAAGACAGACAGAGAGACACAGAGAGAGGCAGAGACAGAGACAGAGACAAGGACCCTAATGTAAAGGAGGCAGCATCCTTAGGGAAAACTTGGTTACAAATGTGTAAAGAGCAAAGGACAGATTTCAGGGAAGCTAATCTCACACTGCCAAACTTGGGAGAGCTACATGTAGAATCAAGGGAGTTACAAAGTAAAGAGGTATTCAGGGCCCCAGTATATCCTTGGAGTTTTGTGGCTTGGAGGAGGCTGCGTGAATCATGCCTTTGACTATAGCTGTTCAGGTAAAGATCCTCTGGCGGTCTGTACTATCAAAATTCCTAAACAGTTGGATGACTCATAGTAGGATAATTTGAGAAATGGAAACACGCCTTCAATTGTAAGAAAAACCTCAAAGGAAGCATGAAAAGTAGCCTGGCAGCTCTCTAGCCAAGAGGTGAAACTACTCACTTTTTTTGATGTTCTAATTTTTTTCACCTTACATCCTGATCACAGCCCTCTCCTTCCTCTCCTCCAAGTCCCACCCTCCTACCCTCTTCCCTCTTTTCTCCCTCCCCTTCTCTTCAGAAAAGGAGAGACCCCTTCCATACCAACCGACCCCAGCATATCAAGTCGCATCAGAACTAAATGCATTCTCTTTCACTGAAGTCCTACAAGACAGCCAGAGGGGAAAGTGAGGCAATAGCAAGCAATACGGTCCATGTCATAGACAGCCCCTTGCGATGGGACTCACAGGAAGACTGAGCTTCCCATTTGTTACATTTGTGTCAGGGACCTCGGCCCAGTCCATGCATACTTTTGCGTGGTGCTTCAGTCTCTATAATCCCCCATGGGCCTAGGTTAGTTGGCCATCTAATGAAGTTCTTTTCCCCTCCAAGCCCTTCTACTCTTACCCACACTCTTGCAAAAGACTCCTTAACTCTGCCTAAGGGTTGGCTGTGGGTCTCAGCATCTGTTTTTATCTACTGCTGGGTGACACCTTTCAGAGGACAATTACACAAGGCTCCTGTCTGATAGCATGGCGGAGTATCAGTAATAGTGCCAGGGGTAGGCTCTGTCCTATGGCGTGGGTCTCAGCTTGGTCTAACCCTTGGTTGGCCATTCCCTCAAACTGCTCCATGTTTATCCCTGAAAATCTTGTAGGCAGGGCAAGGTTTGGGTAGAAGATTTTCTGGGTAGGTTGCTGTCCCTGTCCCTCTACTGGAAGTCCTGCCTGGCTAAGAGGTTGTCGTTTCAGTCTCCATATCCCCTGATATTAGAAGTCTCAGCTAGAATTACCTCCTTATCCTCCTAGGAGCTTACCCTTTTGAAGGTCTCCAGTTTGTCCCACTGATGGCCCTGACCTTGGTTTATGTCTCTTTCCCAACATCCCACCATCACTCTCCCCACATCTGATCCCCATTGTCATTCAGGCAAATAGAAGGAACTAGAAAATATCATCTGGTGTGAGGTAACCCAGACCAAGAAAGACACACATGGTGTGTACTCTCTTATAAGTGGATGTTAGTCATATAGCACAGGATAACCATACCAAAATCCACAGCCCCAAAGAAGCTAAGAAGCAAGGAAGGATCAAGGAAGGATGCTTGAGTTCCACTCAGAAGGGGCAACAGACTAGACATTGGAAGTAGATGAAGAGAGGGAACCACTGCCTGTTTAAAACTGAACCTAGTCTTTGTCTAACACTAGTGGAGAGAAAGCAAATCTCAGAGCTGTCTGCTACCATGGCATATAACCAACTCTATGCTAAAGTATTGTCTAAATAGAGAAGAGATGATTCCTGGCTACAGACATCATCGATGTTAAACATCAAGACCTAAGGGAGGAAAATCTAGAACTAATATACAAAGACTGAATAATATCTGAACCTTATCTGTCACAAACTAGTCTTTCATGCTGGACAAGACCCTCCTGTTCTGTTTACTCTCTCTATGTTGACAGATTGAGAGAGGTAGTTATGCTATCCCTGCCATTCTTGATCATATCAGTGATTTAGCAAACCTAAGGGTGACTCACTTAGGGTGACAAGCAATACATAACTACAGGAGTAAAAGAAGACAGAAACATACAACGTGGTTATGCAGTCTTCTGTTTCTAAGGCTTTCAGTCTTAGAATTTGTACAACCTCGCTCTTGCTGAAAGCAGCTGGCAACTGGCTATGTAGGAAGCTGGGGAAATACAATTATTGCCCACTTTAGTAATTTGTATCTGTTGTTATGATTGTTGTTTGTTATGTTCTTACTTAATTGGCATGCATTGTTATGCTTTCCTTTTGCATCTACAGATATGCCAGGTGATAAGAAAGCAGACTTGTGAGTGGCCTATCGGATTCTTGGGTCACTAAGACAGTCTTCTTAGACTTATATGTTGGTTTTTGGTCTATGTGGCTTCCAAAACTAAAACTGTAAACTGCACTGAAATCTACTATTTCTTCCTGACTGAGAAATGAAATTACAATTCAGGAAAACTGAGAAAGAAGAGGAGAGAAAAAAAAAGAAGAGGCTTCAGTTTGAAGGAGAGAGCAGCCCACCACTACTTTCTCTTAGTTATGAAGCTGGAAAAAAATGACAAGGTAATAAGATTTGGACCAATAGGTCTCAATAAAAAAGAGAATGAAACTATATTTTATGGACCAATTATGACTTGCACTCAGTTCAAACTGTCTCCCACCCCTAGTGCCCCTGCAGTATGCTCTGTGCTACTGGGATAAATATTTCTCTCAGCCTCCTCTCTGACTTCTTTCTGCTTGAAGACTGCAGCTTCCTCTGTGTGTGCTTCCGATATAGCAGGAACATGCATTAAGGCCAGACAACTGTGGCTCATGTGGCTTGGCTCAGTCCTGCCTGAAAAGTCTCTTACACATTGAAGGAACTGCACCCTGACTAGAAGAAACCTAGTCCTTCTGAACATATGTGACATAGCAAACATCGCTCAGGCACTTATGGCATTTTATTACGCATAATCTTACCAAATAATTGCTTTAAATGATTCCTGCATTTTTACCTTCCTGGAACTGATAGCAAAAAAAAGTTTAGAATTTAAATAAAACATAATCAGTAATGGGTTTTAACGTTGTGTCTTACTGTCAGTGCAGTCTCCTCCAACACACATATGAAACAGGTATGCACTAAGCTGCTTATGTGTATAACGTTTAAATTGAGGAATCACTGGATGGATGCCATTCACTTCTCTTTACCCGAAGCCAAGTACTTGATTCTGTTTTCTTGGCTATTCATATAAAAAAAAAAAAAAAAAAACACTAAAGAATGAGATTGTGCCTATCCATAAGAATAGTAAAGTACACAGTAAAGTCAGAGTTCCTGATAGTTGTGCTAACAGGCATGAAAGGGCACATCCCTACGTTCCCTACGTAGAACCCCACAGCAGAAATGAGGCGAATTTGTCAGAGGAATGGGTGTAAGAGAAGGCAGTACAAGCAGTGGCTCCCGAATCACTGGACAACACAACTCATCCACAAACCTTCATGAATCTCCTTCCTCTCTATGGGTTGCACAAATTGTCCTTTATCTGTCTATCCGTATTGTTCCTACATTTACCAAACACTTCTCTCTATCCACCTGCAAGCAAATATGTTTTCCATGTACAATTCATTGAAAGAAAAACAAAGCAAAAAAAAAATAAGTATATAAATGTTGAGTATCAAGATATGTTTATATCACATGAAAGGCATTACCGTTAAAGAGAGTAAGTTAATTATTGAAAACTCAAGGGTTACTCATGACGCTTCCATAATGTTCTTGATTTTTATCTTGTAGAAAGAAATGTTGCTTGTTATATTTGTTACTTACTTTTGTAAATGCCTACCAGAACCTCCTGGCTATAAGCACATTCTTTGTAACATTTCAGCCATTAATAGCACTCTGGTAGAGTTGTGAATTGTTAATTTTTACTTCCTCATGGGATCTCACAAGCAGATGTTCGCTTATGCATTTTATAAAAAGAATGCCTAAAACAGAGAGCCAGGAGATCAGAGAAAGAAACGGTCTAAAATCAGACTGTCCTATCAACATATAAGGGAATTCCACAGCCCCATGCATGTTTTGTCAGTAAAGTGATTGAGGGCAGGTTTTGGCAGAAGATTCCTAACTGTTTATGTGAATAGATACACCATAGAGCACAAGGTGGCCAAATAATGCCTAATAAATGCAAGGTTGTACAAAGGCTTAAGATGTGAATATGAAGGAGTACATCCATCTGCTTCCTTTGACATCGTGTATGAGTGAGCTTCACATTGCCACAGTGATAAATGAAGTTTATTTTATTTTATTTATTTATTTTTTGATAAATAAATTTTAAAGAAAAGGATCTGGTGGATCTCGTAACTACTCAAGTTCAAATCTGAGGGTAGTGACATCCGTTTCTCCTAGACCCTGTTCAAAGCAGAAGATAGCAATGATGCTTATTAAGTGGCAGAATGTGTGTTGGCACTATCACCAGAGGAAAAAAATGTGATTAGTCTTTTTCAAAGTCATATCTTTGGAGATTATATATATATATACCACCATGTCCTCTTTCCCCAAATTCTCAGAACCTCCAAATATCTCCACTCTGGAACCAGATTTTTATGTAGGGGTATTTAAGAGAGACTCCCGTCAAAGCCTTGGCAGTGGTCCACAACAAGGCATGTTTCCACAAAGCATTTCAGATGCTTATATATTCCTTTAATTCTTCCCCTCTAAAATAGATGTATCCTTGATAAAGTGTTTATATACAAAATTTGGTTCATTTTCTCATTGATATATTGCTACCAATAAATATTATTCAATATTCTGTGAAAGATCCCTGTTTCTTTGGCGTATCTATATTGAAGACTGTTAGCCTCCTATTCTAAAGTCTCAAGCATTCTAATAATCTAAAATGTTTATTTGTTCACATTTCATTCTATCTGCATATTAAACAACTTTGCCTTATCTGTTTTTCTGATGTTAAAAGAGATAAAAGCAGTCTTGTTACTTACTGTGTATAGTTTAAACATACACCTTTAGACATATGTTACTTTGGTAAGTATCAAAAACAACATTTCCTATGACTAAGAATACAGAAAACACACTGACTTGCAGTTTAAGGGGGTAGCATATACAAGGAAACATATTTCAATGCAAGAGTGTCCATACAATGTACAAGGACTATAATTAAGGACACACAGTTACTCGTAAGATCTATATAACACATACAGAGGTTCTTAATAGTTAAATTCAAATTAAGTATTGGAGAAAGAGATTAATCAAGTAAGTAAAAGAGGAAAAAAGAAAAGTGATCTTCTATATAAAGGAAACCATAAGAAACACACCTGACACTAAAGAAGTGAATAAGGGAGAAGAATTTTGCTATTCAAGTCCAAAATGAATTGATTCCACCTGGACATTTACTTGACAATAGAGCCACATTTTTATCTTAAGTCCCCTATGAAACTAGAGCATAGTACTGAAAGTTAATGCCAATAATATTAATTATCAACCAGGACTTATTAGGTATACTTTGAGTATACATTAAAACTATATATGCTCATTCTTCTATAAGGTTCCAGAATTTCTTAAACACTTTTAGATGCTCCTTAGAGAGGAAAGGTGTCTTTAGGTGAAGTGGATGAGTGTGTATTTATGGCTAGCCCTCTTCAGCTCTCACTCAAACTCATATCAGCAGAGTCCAAGGCAACTCTAATGAACAAAAGTCCCTCAATATTTTATGATTATATAAAGGATCTTCCTGTGTATCAGTCTTCTCATAGAACATGTTGGAAATAGGAGAAGCAAGGGTTCTTTAGACCACTTAACCCATATGGTAACATCAGAACCAACCTTAGATTTCACCATATCTACTCCACCTTTAAATCATAATCTCAGAGAGGGAAACCTATTCGCAAAAATAATTTAAAATCAGAATAGGAAGAAGATTAGGCCAGAAAGCAAAACACAATTTATGTTTGTATTCTTTTCTTTTCATTTTATTACCATTTTTGACATGTTATGAATAGAAGCTAGTATATTTTAATCTTGAGATGAATTTCAAAAGTAGCCATCACTTTTAGCATTATATACTAATTTCACTAATACTGAATTTCACTAGGCATTTTAATATGTATAGAGTAAGTGTAGATTTTGGTTATAAGTTCAAGCATCACCATTTTGATTTATTATGTTGCTGTTGAACTGTGTCCTCATAATTACCTTTATATATTCATCTTTTTCTTTAAGAATCTGATCTCTAAATGTGAAAAAATGTAATTTTTGACATGCATATTTCACTAAGCAAAACCATCTCTACTTCTACCCATTTTGTCATTTTTTTTTGAGATTGCATATACAGACCACATTTTCCTTATCCATTGGTATTGCAAAAGTAGTTCTTCAAGAAAGTACATTTAAATGAATTTAGTATTCCAATATTTACAGCTGTGAAGCATATGAGTTGCAGATAAGAGACAATTGGTTTTGATAAATAAAAGACTCTCTGGCAAGTATAATTATTTGATTTTACTTTCTTAACTCTCTTTTAGAACAGCAGAATCCTAAATTAGACACAGATACCTGTCCAGGAATAAAGAAACTAAATGTAAGACACGGTTCAGCAGCAATAATCCAACAGAGACATGCCACTAGAATATCTTTTCTTGTCCTACCCATGCAAGACAATGTAACAGGAAGCCTGAGTTCTTCTCTATATTTCACAGATGAGATTAGCCCAACCCATTCATAAACAAATATGTACAACAGAAGCTGACATTTTACAGATTTACCTAACACAACTCTTAGAAATACTACTAAGAATCTTAGAAGGACAACGCTTTTCAGCCAAGTCCAAAAATCAGCAACACTAATTTGGAGATACTCATTATAATGCCATTTTTCCTGGGTCTTTTAACCAAAATGTGCTGGAAAAATAATTATTGCAATCTTTGGTGTCTTTTTAAAAACATGATTTCAAGAAGCCATGTTTGAAACCTTTCAAAGCATGCTTCCTAACCATGGCCAAAGTGTACTCTGTCTGCCAGTCTATTATTTCAGTAATTCCTGGAAATAGGATGTGTGTGGGGGTTCAAATAGAAATCAGATTGGCCAATACCTTATACCTATATCTACACCTTTGGCCCTGACATTCATCAATTACTTTGCCCAAAGAGAGCTTTCTTACACAAAGTAATCTCATGCGCTACATCACAGTTATGTGTATTATTTGTGAGCAGTTGAATGATTAAATAGACAGCTTAGCAGCATCGCTGGAATCTTGTATTGCATATATTGCATATATGGAAAAGCCACATTTACTCAGGTTTAAAGTGGTCTTCCTTTGTTTACTTGCCAAAAGGAATAAGGTCCTGGTAAGCTTACATTGGGCAGACTTTCTCTACCAGTGCTTTGAGGGGTGAAATTTTCTGCAGAAATCTATTTTCAAAAGAACCCTCTTGAGCTAGGTATCTCATGCTAATCTTCTGTCTCCTAAATTCAAAACAATTTTATTTTCATTTCTTATTTTATAAGTGGAAACTTCATCCACTTCATGAGAATGACTTGTACATGAATCAGACACTTTGAGGGAAAGCACAAGATATGACCCTTTTGCTTTGTTGTTTGTTTATCTCACTCAGGACGCAGCACTGGTGCTCAACTGAGATTTCTTAGACATGTTATTCTCTACACACTCTGATAATCAGATAAAAATTAATTATAATGATGACAATAACAATGACAATGGGGAATAAAGAGAATAGAATTTTATCTGTCTAATGACCACTGGTAGTTTTTGTCTAAAAAGGATATGAGTAGGTAAAATAGAATATCCTATAAACACATACATATGTAAGCCTCACACATATGTCATACATGCATGCATGTGCACACACAACTGTAAAAACACATTCATATACACAAATATACATGCATGCTTGTTCAATGCACTTGTGCATAAAAACATGCAAAAACACATAAACACATATGCATATCTATGTAAATAGACATGCTTATGTGCCCACACACATGTGCAAAGAGATATAGGTACAAGCACATCCTTTCACACACCACAAACATGCACAATTGTGGATAGCATATACACATACACAAACAAGCATGCACATGTGGACATGCATACAAACAATATGCACAGAAACTGTTTCTATTTTGTATGAAGTTTATTGTTGAAGAATCCACAATATCTACTGCATAATATCTATAATTCTACAAAATCATAACAAATATTCTTAATTACTCATTATCCAATGCTTTACCTAAAACATTTTGATTTCTCCAGTTCCATGCCCCCTTTTTAATGTTTATTTAATTATAATGCACACTGAACATATTTTCCTAATAGGCCACCATACATTCCTTTTCAGATCCCTACCTATATCATGAGCCCCACTTGTTCCTGTAAAGGTTTTGAGTTCCATTTTCATGTCAAAAATATTCATATGAGTTTATGAACTATTTGAAATCTAGGAACCACTACAAGAGAAAGCATGAGGCGTTGGACTTTTTGAAACTCTTCTCACTCCCTTATAATGTTCACATATAGTTGTATCAATTTCCCCACAACTGTCTTATCTATTACATTATCATGTTAAATGCTAATATTATATATATATATATATATATATATATATATATATATATATATATCCACCAGATAGTCTTAATTCCACTGTGCTATAAACATTGCTACTGTTCCATGAGGAAAAGGGCAGTTACATCATTTGCTCAAGTTCCTGAGGCCCAAAGTCTCAACTGCTTACTACCCACAGAAGGTGTAACATTATATACCCAAAAATAAGTGGACCAATTTTAAGAGCCATAGAATCAGATCATTTTCTACGGGAGAGTGTATCCTAGAAATCTCAGGAGCTGCACCAATAAAGTCTCATTAACATGAATTCCCAACCATGACCTGAACAATGACACCAATGGACACGTAAAAATGGACAAAGGCTATTCATGAGGCCTCAGTGCTATACAAGGACCTACAAGCAACTAAGGAATGGTGAGAGTGAGATAAATAATTCTTCCAAGGGAACAGCATATCAATTACTTATCTAATACCAAATAGTCAACTCTGAAAACACACAAGGAACATTATACAGACTGAGAAGATCGTATTTAGGAATATATGCATATATATGCACATAACAACATGTGTGAGTAAAAAGAAAAAGGAGCTATGGATTTGAAAGCAGGAAGGGAAAAGTATGTGGGTGTATAGGGAAGGAGGAAAAGGAATGGATAAATGATGCAGTTATGTAATCTCAAACATTAAAGAGCATAGTTTTAAAAATTAAGTGAAAGCTTATCTATTCTCTGAAAAGATAACAAACTACAAACCACAGCATCTGAAAGGCCTGTGCAAGGTGATATGGGCATGAGTATCAGAACTAGAAACATGTTACAGACCTTTGCATTTAGGCAAAACTGGTGCTCAAGAGACAGGTGGAACTGAGTCTCAATTCTTATTGGTTGAGAGGTATAGTGTAGCTCTTTCACACATCTTAAGACTGTCCTTCTTCTTCAAGCATTCATAAGTAGTGTGCTCTATCTGTTTTGGTAGAATGCATTGTATTTTGAACAATAATAAAAGATTATGAATATATATTTGGTTTGTTCTACAATGCACAGTGGGAAACCTGACTGAAGGGATACTTCAGGACACAATTATAGTTCTAAGTAGAATCTCTTAAAGTTATGGATGTTCCTATTTATTGTGGCACCGTTCATCCTGTTGTGATTTTAATAATTAAAACACTATCAATGAAAAGTCAGAGAGGAAATATTAGGACATGGCAATGATTATAATTGGCAAAATTGATAAAACTAAATATGAGTTACAGTTGGAGATAAATAGTTTTTCTTAGTGTTTTCTGTGAACTAGATTTAAATTAAAAAAAAAAAAAAACTAATGTGAAAAAAAGAAACTTCACCCCCATGCTTTATGTTTATTGCCTTATTATACATAAGAGAGAAGCAAGCCATAGATACAAGGCAAGGAACTTTTCAGAAGAGAGACTAGGGACTCTGTTGTGAGGAGGGAGTGGAGGATGAGGATGAGCAGAGAGAAGGAGGGCCAGAGGCATTGTGGCCCATTACCCAGAGGCAGGGCCTCTGGACAGCTATGCTGCTCATCAGAAGCGAAGCATCCTCCCCCAAGCCACCTCTCTGTACTACAGCTGGTGGCATGGTGATGACAGGAAGCCTTTGATAATGATAAACCAGTCACTTTGAGAACTTCAAGATACAGCCTCTTCTAAGGAAAGGGACAAAAGAATCCCCAGCAGGCAACAGGAACAGAAAGAAAAAGATCGGCAGAGGAAGAGTCTAGTAACTCAAGCTACCAGGAGTGTTAAGTACAGCTGACTCCTACCCAGAATAATGGAATTTCACATGCTGTTTTTATCTTTAGTTTCTAGAACTGATAGAAGTTGTGTTTAAGCAAACAAGCAAATAAAATTACAAAGCATTTCCAAAGTGATAAAATATATAATTATCAAGACATAGCAATCATCAGAACTGCACTAAGATGTGCTTCAAAATGTTAGAATTATCAGGCAATGAATTCAAAATAGCCACGTATGCTTGCATCAAAGGACTCAGTAGAAAATATACACATTGCTCCAATGAGATGAAAGACTACAAAAAGTACGATTGTGAGAAATAATAATGTGTCAGAAACTCTCTCTTTCCCTTCCTCTCCCCCTCACACACATACACACAACACACATACACATGCACACACTCACACAAGCATACAGACACACACACAGACACAGACACACACACACACACGCACACATACTCACACACCTTTGGATGTATTATATCTAAGTTTAGAAACACCAAGGGCGAATATAAGATCCTGAAGTCAAATGCCCTGTGTAAAATGCCTTGCATAGAATATAATGAGGGGAAATTATGTCAATTATGTGAAAAGCTAGATAATTTCTTATTAATTGTCATTTGACATTTTTACACACTTATATATTCTAGAAGCAGAAGGTATCCTGCCTGATGGGACCACTGTCTTTGCAGAGTACCCAGTTTCTGATCTTAGAAAGCACATGGTCATTGAAAACTTTCTCTGTCTCCAATCCCTAAGATCCTGAAAGCTTCTTCTGGCTTCCATGGGCCATGGATAAACATGGGGTGCTTATCCATATGTAGAGATAAACACTCAAACACATAAAAATATTAAAATTGTATTCTAATTATAGCCCATAATCTTCCTGCATACTTCTTTCCCTCATTCATGTTTTGTAACCCACTGAGCTTAAGTAAGGCTTTCTAAATGGTCATGGACTTGGAGATGTATATTGGAGCATGGTGGACTCACCAGTGGGTATACAATAAAGACAACATTTGTTTTGCAGAAAAAAAAAATGTTCCTCAATAGACAGCAATCATAGTACACTCCAATAAGTCATCTTTGTGAAAAATTAACCACTTTATTTTCTTTAACTTTATTCAAATCAAAGATAAGCCTAACTAATTTAATAATAACTATATGAGATAGCTATGTCATACTGATAAAAGAACAAATGACAGCAATACCACAGTAAAAGAAAGAAAGACAGTTAAAATATGTTTATACTACAACACAGGGTTACTAAAAGTTAGAAAATAGGTTTTTAAAGTATATATTGTAAACCGATGGAAACCATTCTAACAGTGGATTATTTTTCAGAAGTACAAATTGTATGCCAAAGACATAAATGGTGTCATGCAGAGTTCCCAGCTATGATGGGGCAATAACTGCAGAGGGAAAACAAAAGCACTGAGAATAAAGAGGAGTGCATATATTTTTAACCATCTAGCTCAGTGATCTTTTTAAATTTGAACCTTAGATAAAAATAACTGCATAAGAAGAAGAAAATTTACCTGAATATTCTGTATACAAAATGTACTGTAATTATACTGCTCAGCAGTTTAAAAATAGACTCGAAATGATTGCAGCATAGTGACTTAGTCAGAAGGAAGATCATTTTCTATGATGAGTGACAATCCATAAGGATAGGTGATCAGTGATCAAAAAAAAAAACAAAACAAAAGCAAAAAACTTAAATACATGTATTAGTTATCCATGCTACTGTACTCTCAAAAACACTGTAGGCAAAAACTGAAGGAAGTAGAGGATAAAGCAGGTAGATTGGCACTCAAAGTCATTACACAGACTTGTAAACCTTTCTCTGTGATTGATAGGTCAGTTAGGGAGAAAAACAATAAGGATGTAACAAACCTGACTAGCGTTGTGAACCAACTTGATGTTATTGGCATTTGGAGAATACTCAGTCTGAGATAATGGTGTGATGGACTTCGTATTGACTGCACATGGAATATACCATATATACACGTGTGTCTGTGTGTAAATATAGGTATGTATATGTGTATATATATGTGTGTGTATGTGTATTACATATATTAATATATTTGTACTTATGTACATATAAGTATATATTTGTATATAATATATATTTGTGTGTAAGATCTCCATCTATCTATCCACCTTGATTTATAGATGTGAATATAGTATATTATATACATTGTACCATAACACAGCTTTTAATAAGTCCTAGAGATTTATTTTTAATTTTCTGTGTGTCTCATTGTGGCAATGCTGAGGCCAGATGAGGGTAATAGGTCACACTGAACTTGATTTTAGACAGTTGTGACCTGTACCAGGTTCTGTGAATGAAAGTTGAGTCCTCTGAAGGATCCCTAATTACTCCTAACTACTGAGGCATTTCTCTACCCTTTTTCAATTTTTCAAAAAGAAATTCTCTAACTATATTTAATTAAAATAAATATCAATAAAAGAGCTGTTGTATTTGGCTATTTTGTTTAGCAAACTTGAAGTAAACATCATTCCTATCTTGTCGAGTCTAAAATTCTGAATGAAAATCAATATCTATCATATCTCATCTCTATTAACTTAAAACAAATAGCCAAATCACTATAAATGTAATATTTATATAATTCCTGATTGTTTCATGGTTCCTCCTGCTATATGTAGTTTCTTTTATTTATGCTTAATAGTATAAAGGTATATATTAAAAAAGAAACATAATAAAAAATAAATAAAATATTTTAGCAGTGAAATGGTAGTCTTATGTATGTTATGAGTCAAAAAATATCTCTAGAGATATTTACATTTTTAACATTAAGCAAACAGTAAAATATAAATTAAATTTATAATATTCACCTATGATAATGCTTTAGAAATTTACATTACTAAAACTTGTAGGAGAGAGTTAAAAATCATTCACCATAGTTTGAGCCTTAGGAAATTAGACAGAGCATGAACAACAACTGAAGCATCAAGTAGGAAGAAAGCACTAGTAACTAGGAAAGCAGGAATCCATGACTTCCATACATCTCCCCTGGAGTAATTAAGGCCATAACTCTATCCAAAATATAATTTACATATCATAAGATTATCATTTAAATACTCTAGTATATCACACAGACAAAATGAATGACCTATACATTTAAATAAGATATAAATTCCAGGGTGTAGTCATAGCAATTCTACTTTACTAGTGTGTGAAGAAGAGGGCTTTCTAGAGGGATGATTTAAGTCATGGTTACACCTTCTGAAGTTCTGGGCTGTGGTATATAAATGCAGGTCCTTTCACTCGAAATCATACCTTATTACCTAATTGTTGGTATTACCTTTTGAGAAGACAACTTGGTATTTTCTACTCATCTTATTTTACATATTCATTAAGGTTTCTTCCTTGTTTTGTAGGTGCTGTGGTGTGGCTTTCGTAGATGTGTGCTGTGCTTTGTGTTTCTCTTTGCACTTATGCATGATTGTGCTCATTGTGTTCCCATATGTACAAATGTGGAGGACAGAATCTGTGTCCTCCTACGTCATTTGTGACATTTTAATTTTGGAGACTACAGAACTGTGGTGGGTTACATTGGAATGGCCCCCATAGGCTCTTGTATTTGAACATTTGGCACACAGTGAGTGGCACCATTAGGAGGTATGGACTTATTGGCGTAGGTGTGGCCTTATTTGGAGGAGGTGTGTCACTGTGGATGCAGGTTTTGAGGTGTTATATGTGCTCAAGCTATGCCCATTGTGACACACAGGCTCCCCTGCCTGCAGATCAGGACATAGAACTCTTAGCTCCAGCAGCATGTCTGTTTACCCACTCCTGTGTTTCTTGGCATAACGATAATGGACTAAACCTCTGAAACAGTAAGCTAGCCCCAGTTAAATGTTTACTTGCATAAGAGCTGCCATGGTCACAATGTCTTTGCCCAGCAATAAGCCCCTAACTGAGACACACACGAAATTAGAATCTCAATTATTAGACTCGTCACACTGTCCAATGAGATTCAAAGATTTCCATGTGTTCACATGCACCTCTAGCCTTAGGTTACAGCATGAAGCCTACAGCCTACTTTCATACGTGTGCTGGGCATATGAAATCAGATTCTCATGCTTATGTGGCAGGAAGGCACTTTTTTCCTACCCAGAGCAGCTCACCAGTGGGCTGTTCTCTATGGCACATGAATAAAGAGAGAAAATTATTCTTAGCCATATTTGTAACTTCTGTGTGTTTCTTGCCGTACAGTGTCGAGTGTTGATCTTTGACAAGGTCTGATAAAGGAAATGTTTACAAGTTGGGGGTGTTTTGTTTAAGACAGCATTGTCTTTCAGGCTACACAGATGACGCTTTCTTTACCTTCGCAGAGCATATTTTCATCTCATCACAATCTTCTGAACATTTTTCAGGAGATGATCCTGACCCCTACTGAATGCCAACAGCTCCTGTATCAACTCCACATTTTAAATAGACAAGAACAAGCCCAAGAAGTTCAAGTTCATTAGCCAAGTCAGATTTTCAGGGCTAGGGCTTTGGCTCAGTGGTAAGGACCACTCGTTATGCAAACCTAAGAACTAAGGCTCAAATCTTGAGCACCCACATCAAAAGCCAGCATGGCTACAAGTGCCTGTACCCCTAGGGCTGGGAGCTGAAGAGATTGTCCTTGAAGGACAACTTCAGGGAGCCTGATGGAAAGGCAGCCTTCCCAAAAAAATACAAACTTCTGATTCTCAAGGCAATAGTATAGCACACCTACAAAAATCACACTCTGTAGTAGATACGTTAGATGGTGGAATCTCCAAAATATCTTTTTTGATTTCTTTGTGCTGTGAAGTTGGGTATACGCAGTTAAGCCATCACTTAGAACTAAATATCTGAGCTTGTTTTGCCTCCAGAAATTCATTCCATTGAACCCCCATAGTACCCCAGTTAATTTTAAACTTATTAAATAAAAATAAGTTGTATTCCTTTGGTCCATCAAATAATTAAATCTGATAACAACGATAAGTCTGTAACTTACAACAGTTATTTACACAATTTACTTAAAGAGCAGGAAGAATAAACTCTGGTAGATTTAGAAAACAGGTAAGGTCAGGGGGAAGTATTGAGGAGAATGCCAGCACAGGGAAAGTGAAAGTTGAAGGACAGCAACAAAAGGCCAATCCCCCGCTTGTTCACTTCAGTAACCATCATGAAGAACACCATCCAAAGGCTTTCCAGGGTTCAAAGTTAAGTACACTTCTCAAAAATTAACAAACTGAGCCATGGGTAAAGGAGTTGTACATGGAAATAACATTATACAGACTGAGAAGATTGTCCTTGTATATTTAGGATTACAAACACACACAAACACACCACCAACACCAACAATAACAGCACAACAGTTTTTTAAAAAAGAATATAGCCAAAGGCCATAAATTTAAATGAGAGCAAAGGGTAGCGAAGAGATAAAGGAATGAGGAAAAAGTAAAATTATATATTCATTTCAAAACCTAAGGAAAATTAAATTACTGGAAGCTAGTCCTTCTGATGAACTCATAGGCAGCCCAGGCAATTTCAGATTTGGGAGTAGTTTTGGAGATTAACACGGAGCTTATACGTATGAAGAGAAGAAACAATAAATGCATTTATTAGAGAACAGAATTAATGAAAATTTAATTACCACTCTAGGGGAAACTTTCCTTCCATTGGAGCTGCCAGGATGAAGACACAGAATCTCCATAATGCCAACAGTTATAAGAAATATGGGGTGACCGGTCAGAAAGGATAACAATGTGGACCCTAGCTATAACTCTTCATCATGGTAATTGTGACAAAAGCTCAAGGTTTCTGTCTTCTATGAGACAGAAACAATATGGGTTGCATATATTTATACTTTGGATTCTCCACTCAAATAGTTTTTTGTCCATCCATCTTCCGTACAGAAATACAATTGTCAATCATTGCATCTTCCCTACCTCTCACCCTGAGTGTCTCTTGTACTGCATCTGCAGACATCTTATGGGGAGGGGGACCTCAGCTAGTTAATTTATCTACTTATTAATCCATTCACATAATTTCATATGCACAAAGCTAAGCAACCCAAGAAGATGTTAAATTGAGGTACACAAAGTCACCTCTTCAACAAAGATTTGTATTGAACTTAAATCCAGGTAACTTTTGCTCCTTTTATTGAGGGGATCAAATCCACTACTTCCCACTAGTCAATCCTTCTAATAATCACCTGCAGCTTCAGCCAAAGACAAGTTTGTAATAACATAACCTAGTGGAAAGTCATGAATGATGAAGAAGATGATCTTTTCTAGGAAATATCACTTCTAGACTCTGTTTCCTTCTTCCTTGGGTACTTCCTCCCACAGTAGGTTATACAAAGCCATACACTTTGTCTTTTTGCTTGCAAGGTAAGGCAGAGATTCCACACCAGGTTAGGAGAGGAAAGAAAGACTCCAGGGGCCTTTCTGTTTTTATATTTGAGATTTTAATATAGTTACATTTCTCACATGTCTTCTTTTTACTTCAAACTCCCTCATATTTCCTTCCCCACCCCCTTTCAATTTATGGACTCTTTTCCATTAATGTTATTACATGTATATATGCACATGCATATGTATTCCTAAATATAAGCAGCTGAGTGTATAATTTGACATGTTGGTATGATCTTCCTTGGGGAAAATTGTTTCCTACTCAGTATTCCAAATGTGCCTGTAGTTGTTTGTATAAGCTTAAGGCCTCATGGATTCTTCCTGTCCAGTTTGGCATGTCCATGGGTATTATCCTTGTTCAGCTCAAGTTTAGGCAGTCATGTTAGCCAGGCATTATGGATGTAGCTTTAGTTCATAGGGCTTATAGGCTTCACAGATGGGTAGGACTGTCGTTTGCTTCCTACCTTTAGAAACTCTCAAGGTGTCTTCTGTTCCAGACAATATAGTTCATAATGAAGAATGCTTCAGGTCATTTCCAGCTTACAAGTTCTTGGCCCTGTTTTTAAAGTGCATGGTGTCATCCATCTCCCAGAGAATGGTGAAAAACAAGAGCAATAGAAACAGACTGTATGCTTTGGAATCTCTTGAAAATATATAAAAACTCAAAAAAAGCAAGTTTCATATCTTACATGTCAAGTATTGTTTTATTTGTTGTTGTTTTTCTATGAAATTGACTTGAGTTTCTTCCTCTTCTATGCATATAATATAATGTTTTGATCATCTTCATGGTTCCAAACAGCAGTTACTTTGAGTTCCTCTCCTGTGTATTTTAAAGTTTCTTTCTTTCTTTCTTTCTTTCTTTCTTTCTTTCTTTCTTCTCTTTTTCTTTTCTTTCTTTCTTTCTTTCTTTCTTTCTTTCTTTCTTTCTTTCTTTCTTATTAGGTCTAGATATAATTTCATCTTCTACACTTGTTATTCTGTCTTCTGCTAGAGTCATTTTATATGTAAGTCTTTTCTTTTAGTTTCCTAATTTGGCTACTAGACTTTTCAATCCCATCATCATTTCAACTGGGAGTTTTCTTGAATGTTTTTGTCTCCTTTTAAAAGCATATTTTATTAATTTATTCATATTACATCTCAATTGTTATCCCATCCTTTATATCCTCCCATTCCTCCCTCCCTCCCACTTTTACTCTGTTTCTCTCCCCTATCATTGTGACTGAGGGGGACCTCCTCCCCCTGTATATGCTCATAGGGTATCAAGTCTCTTCTTGGTAGCCTGCAATCCTCCCTCTGAGTGCCACCAGGCCTCCCCATCCAGGGAATATGGTCAAATATGGGGCACCAGAGTTCGTGTTTTTTCAGTCCCCACTGTCCACTCAACTGTGGAGAATGTCCACTGATCAGTGGAATCTAATCAAAGACACAGAAATGAATCCACACACATATGGTCACTTGATTTTTGACAAAGAAGCCAAATCTATTCAATGGAAAAAGGATAGCATCTTCAACAAGCTGGTCTAACTGGATGTCTACATGTAGAAAAATGCAATTAGACCCTTATTTGTCACCATGCACAAAACTCAAGTCCAAGTGGTTTAAAGACCTCAACTTAAAACCAGAGACATTAATTCAGTTAGAGGAAGAAGTGGGGAAGAGCCTGGGACACATAGGCACAGGAAACAACTTCCTGAACAGTACACCAACAGCCCAGGCCTTAATGTCAACAATTAATAAATGGGACCTCATGAAGCTGAGAAGCTTCTGTAAGGCTGGAGACACTGTCAACTGAACAAAGCAACAGCCTACAGACTGGGAAAAGATCTTCATCAACCCTACATCTGACAAAGGTCTAACATCCAAAATATATAAAGAACTCAAGAAATGTTTCTGTCTCTTTATTACATTCCATTTTCACATCCTGTGTTGTCCTTGCCCTTTTCATCAGTCTTATATTTGTGTTTTTCTGAGTTAGTCATTTCTTAAGCTCTTTCTGCTTGATTTCATTAAGCCGTTTCTTTGTATCTTCTTTAAACTCCTTGGATTTTATTGTTCTTTTAACCTCTGTGTTCTAAAAATCTACCTAGCCATTTCTAATTTGCAAGCATTTATGTGGGACTATGATATTTTGCGGAAAAGACACTGGCTTGATCATTCATATTGTTGGTACTCCTTCACTGAAATACTGGCATGTGAACTCACTTTGTTAGTTTTGAGTTCACTATGGATGGAGAAGGTTCAGGCAAAAGAGAAGATGCTAATGATCATTGGGTATAGAGGTTGGAAAGGGCTTGAATAGAATGCAGTCAGGTGGGAAGAACAGACTGGAACGATACCCAGTATGTGCTTCCTATTTCAGGACAGAGGTGTGGGAGTTAGATAGGTCTCAATGGAAAGTGTGGGTATGATACAGGACATCCGTATGGTTTGGATTAGAGGTAGAGGGGATTCTAGCCAAAGCCCAAAGAGATCCTTTTGGGTGCAGAAACAGGAGAAGAGATTATTCCTGTGCACTGGCTGTGAATTCCAGGGTAGAACCTGCTGCCTGTGGGAATGCATGAATGCAGAGGTCATGGTTATTCACTGGGCTAGACCTTGGAAGAGAATGAGGGAAATCTGGGTACCATAGGTGCAGAAGCTCCTATTAAATATCCTAATAAAAGAAAATGCGAAATAAAGCTTGATGGCCTCCTTTCCCCATATCTTCATCCAGTATGCATGAAGTTGACACAGTTGTTACACAGTTTGAAGCAAGAAATAATATCCCAAATCCATCATGATTTTATCATGACAGGAAAGAAAAAAAAATAGAGAGAGAGAGAGACTATGTATTTGTTTATATTAACAGGCTTCAAGTAAAACAGTGTCCGCAGAATTTTTGCTATGAATAAAAAGTAACTTCTCATTTTTTTTGTGAATCCTGATCATTGTTTTTGTTGTCACTGTCTAGCTTACTGTTAGCATTATGCCTCCTAAGGTATATGACAGTTTTGGATGTTGGCTATTTTGAGGTGGAATTTCTTGGGTATGTATATTCTACTGCTTGCTTTAAAAATTCTGTCTCTTCATGTTACATGAACTCAAGAATGAGCAACTAGTTCAATATGGGACTATCTCTGTAATAACTAACTCCATAACAGTGAATAAAGACTTTCCATGTCTCCAGGGTGTGGGTTATATTAAAAATATAACAGATTGTTTGTTTTTCAAATCTAGGAATAACATCGGTACTGAATTTTTACACCACCACGGACCCCAAAAACCAGCAGTTAAAATTCTATCTGAAAGTACAGAATGCAGAATTTTGAATAGAGAGAGGAGTTTCTGCTCATTGTTTGCAGAGCAGAGAAAGAAGGGGGGCAGTGGGCAAAAGCAGAAATTTCCCCCACTACTCAGTCTTCTTCTTATTAGTATTAATTGCAGGCTCAGTGTTAAGTCAAGTATGTGGAAATGTGAGTCTATGAATAATAATGACATTGAAGCACAATAATTAATAGAACCGAACGCTCCCCAAAGAGGAGACCCCCCACTGTGAAGGGAGAAAAGATTTCGCCTTTTATAAGAGTCTGATATGGACATTTGAACTTTGATTTTTAAAGGTGGAGTGAGGTGAAATGAATTCCATTCATTAGCATTGTGGAGTGGCAAGCACAGTCTCCAGAGATGCAGGCTTAGTTGCTGAAATGAATGCCCACAACTCTCCAGGGCATGGCAAGGCAGGTTCTCTGTCCTCATTCTTATAAACTCACCGAACAGTCTTTTTTTCTTTGTTGTTTTTAAACACAATGAAATAATATTCAAACACAAAATGCATAGGTTAGCCATACGTTTAGAAACTGGTAAACATATGGCCATTCCAACAACGTGAACCCTCACCTGAGGTCTCACCCTTACAGTACCCAAATTCAGTTCTGATGAGGCAACATCAACTGAGGCCACTAAGCGGCCCTTGTATGAAGTAGAAACACGGTTAATATTTGCTTATGTTTGAAGCCACATAAAATGTACACTTCACTTGGCGAATTTATTTTTCTCTTTTATTAAAAATAGATTTTTTTTCACACTTCGGTGGAATAGTTAGTGAATTAAATATTAAATTTAGGGTTAGGTACAGAGCCAATAAAATGAAAACAAGCTGCCATGTAGACTGGAGGAACTAACAAAACGAAGTAAAGTATGTTAAGTTGAAGTTCTGTATATAAACAATAAGAGATTTCGGAGGCTGTAGAGAGAAGGGTCTGTATTAAGAGGATAAATGACTCTTGCTGAGGACCTTATTTTAGTTCCCAGAATTGACACGCGGCAGCTCAGAGCCACTTATAACTCCAACTCGGGGCAGCCCTGCATTGTTTTCTCTTCTGTCCACCACAGGCCTCCTACCCCACCACACACATTAATTAATTAATTAATTAATTAAAATGGAAATGAATCTAAAAGAAAAATACATTTTAAAAACATCTTTGATAGATGGGCGATTAATAATAACTGTTAGAAGACTTACAAGTAGTACAAAAAACAACCAGCACTAAGTAGATTTTCAAATCGAAACAAAACAGTCATTCCTAAACAATAAAGTAATTTCCTCAAATGATATATCATGTTGGCCCCAATACATTTAAAACTACATTTTAACTACATTTAAAACTACTAGAACTATATTTGTTCTAGCTTTTTTTTTTCTGTTGTTGCAGTAAGCATCATTATCAAAAGCAATTGTGGATGAAAGGTTTTATTTCTTATTATTGGTTGTAGTTCATCATTGAAAAAATTCCAGGAGGACAGAATCTTTTTTTTTTTTTTTTTTTTTTTTACATTCAGAATTTTATTTTATTTTTTTACATTATATATAATTTTTTTATTAATTTATTCTTGTTACATCTCAATGTTTACCCCATCCCTTGTATCCTCCCATTCTTCCCTCCCCCCATTTTCCCATTATTCCCCTCCCCTATGACTGTTCCTGAGGGGGATTACCTCCCCTTGTATATGCTCAAAGGGTATCAAGTCTCTTCTTGGCAACCTGCTGGAGGACAGAATCTTGATACTGAAACTATGGAGGATCAAAAGCAAGGCAGTTAGGTGGGTTTCATGGGTGCCTTTTGGAGCCCCTGAGTTCATGCTCTTAACCCCTTCTTTTCTGCATACCTAGCCTAACTAGCATCTTCTCCCCATCCGTGATGATGGCACATTGTAGCTATGCACATCATTGGACAACTAACAAATTATACAACAAATAACAAATCATAAAGCATGTTCTTTAAGCAGTTTAAGAAGTTAGAATTACCACTGGCATTGGGCAGAGCAACTTCAAGGGCGCTAATATTGTCCTAATGAGAGTGAGTGAATATGAATGAATATAGTGAAATGTGTTCTAGCACATGCAGAAAATACAGTTCACTGCTCTAGTGCAGGAAAATGCCCTAGTTCTACCAACTTACAAATTTGCTTCAAGTGAAGACATCGCCACTCGACAGCTGGCCTTGAGTGAGGCCATCCATATAATGCATTGTGACAGAAATTACCATTACAAACAAATGAACATTTACAAATTGGGACATGAGGGAATAGTTACAACATTAAAAGGATGGGCTTAGAAATGTTGATCTTTTTGAAAGACAGAAATATTTTAAAAGATTATAAACATTTCCAAAAAATAGATATTAGCAGCATTTTGCATGTATATGAGCCTTAATTTTCAAGGCTTCCCTATTCTCAGAGGAAAACATGCTTTTAAAATAAATAATAGTAGTTGACATTTTGGAAGGGTTCCTAAGTGTTTTAATAGTTATTATTGTTTTAATTTTAAAAAGCATGCATTTCTTTTAATAGCTGAAGATCATCTCAAGTTTTAGAGCTACCACTATGGGCCCATAGACATGTTTTTGATGGTTTTTATTTGTGTTATAGATTAGGTCTCCTCCATAACACACATCTATCACTGCCACTTGCATCAAAGTAGATTCCCACAATTGTTGAGTGCCTATCATGGTTGGATTTTCCTATTTCATATCTATGATTAGTTAATCAAGGGTTCAAACTGACAAGAAAAATACCTTGAGATGAGACCTAAGCCAAAAGAGGCTGAAAATTTTCCAAATTCTAAGATTTGCTGTTATTCAGCCAGCATTTCTGCGCCATGTATTGCCTCATTTTGTTTTGTGAGCTTTAGATTACATTTTCTTTGTTTGTTTGATTCACTACATTATTTACTACTCACATGTTTTGTGAAGTGGAACTGTTTTTCCTGCTTAAGAATGGAAGATATATGTTGTGTTCTATGTTCATTCTTTTCATGAAAGCCAATTTTGAGACACATAACTCAAGATAGGGTAAGAACAGGTACCTGCCACATCTATTTGCCCAAATCCCATTATAATTCTAGTTCACAACCAGAACTTGTTCTCATGTGGCATGGGTGGTGGCCTTCTCTCTAACTATGTATGTGAGAGCCACTGTGCAGAAGTTTTCCAGCAAATCGTATTTTCATTGCCTATTTTCTAAAAATCATAAGCATTCGATTAGTAGGTAATTGGTTTCTTCCTCCTCTAAGTGCAAAGTGTGGCCATCTATTACCTTCTCCTCTTCTCCAACTCTATCTCCTTAATAACAGCATGTGAAATGGGACTCAAGACACGTATGGCTGTGTATACATCTCTAAGAAAGATACATTTCAATTGGAACAAAGCAATTTACTAACTGCCTTTTGATTTTTGTATTTTTCCCTCCACTTGTATTTTTTGCAAAGATATTTGGTGTATATGTGGAAATTGTGGCAGCTTTTCTTTTTTTTTTTTTAATTTTTTTATTAATTTATTCTTGTTACATCTCGATGGTTATCCCATCCCTTATATCCTCCCATTCTTCCCTCCTTCCCATTTTCCCATTATTCCCCTCCCCTATGACTGTTCCTGAGGGGGATTTCCTCCCCCTGTATATGCTCATAGGGTCTCAAGTCTCTTCTTGGTAACCTGCTGTCCTTCCTCTGAGTGCCACCTGGTCTCCCCCTCCAGGGGACATGGTCAAATGTGAGGCACCAGAGTAAGTGAGAAAGTCATATCCCACTCTCCACTATGGAATACTACTCAGCTATTAAAAACAAGGAATTCCCAAAATTTGTGGATAAATGGATTGAGCTATAAATGATCATAATGAGTGAGTTAACCCAGAAGCAGAAAGACTCAAATGGTATATACTCACTTATATCTGCCTACTAGCCCAAGGGGCATGTCCCACGAAAGCCTTCACTTACCAGGAAACTGGGAGAGAGGGGAGGACATCCTAGTGGCTGCTTTTCATTTGTGAGATAAAGTCATACCTATCATTGAGACTCTTCTTGATCCAAACCACACTCATTTTTCTAAATATATATATTATTAATTTATTCAGATTACATCTCAATTGTTATCACATCCCTCGTATCCTCCCATTCCTCCCTCCCCCACTTTCACCCTATTCCCCTCCCCTATGACTGTGACTGAGGGGGACTTCCACTCCTGTATATGCTCATAGGGTATCAAGTCTCTTCTTGGTAGCCTGCTATCCTTCATCTGAGTGCCACCAGGCCTCCCCATCCAGGGGATGTGGTCAAATATGGGGCACCAGAGTTCGTGTGAAAGTCAATCCCCATACTCCACTCAACTGTGGAGAATGTCCTGTCCATTGGCTAGATCTGAGTAGGGGTTTGAAGTTTACTGCAGTATTGTCCTTGGTTGGTGCCATAGTTTGAGCAGGACCCCAGGCACAGATCTGCCCATCATAATGTTCTTCTTGTAGGTTTCTAGGACCCTCTGGATTCTTCTCTTTGCCCATTCTCCTATGCTTCTCTCACCTAGAGTCCCAATCAGATGTCCTCCCCTCTGTCCCACTTTCCTGGTAAGTGAAGGCTTTCGTGGGACATGCCCCTTGGGCTAGTGTCCTGATATAAGTGAGTATATACCATTTGACTCTTTCTGCTTCTGAGTTAACTCACTCATTATGATCATTTCTAGTTCATTCCATTTGTCCACAAATTTCAGGAATTCCTTATTTTTAAAAGCTGAGTGGTATTCCATAGTGTAAATGTACCACAGTTTCTTTGTCAATTCTTCTACTGAGGGACACTTAGGCTGTTTCCATGTTCTAGTTATTATGAATAAGGCCGCCATGAACATGGTTGAGCATATGTTCTTGTGCGCTGGAGCATCTTCTGAGTATATTCCAAAGAGTAGAATAGCTGTGTCTTGAGGAAGCCTTATTCCTAGTTTTCTGAGAAATTGTCAGTTAGATTTTCAAAGTGGTTTTTCAAGTTTGCATTCCTACCAGCATCCTCACCAGCATGTGGTATCACTTGAATTTTTGATCTTAGCCATTCTGAAGGGTGTAAGATGGAATCTTAGAGTTGTTTTGATATGCATTTCTCTGATGACTAAAGACATTGAGCATTTCTTTAACTGTTTCTCAGCCATTTGGTATTCCTCTGCTGAGAATTCTCTGTTTAGTTCTGAGCCCCATTTCTCAATTAGGTTATTTGGTTCGGTGGTGTTTAATATCTTGATTTCTTTATATATTTTGGATATTAGGCCTTTGTCAGATGTAGGGTTGGTGAAGATCTTTTCCCAGTCTGAAGGCTGTCACTTTGTTCTGTTGACAGTATTTCCTGCTTTACAGAAGCTCCTCAGCCTCATGAGGCCCCATTTATTAATTGTTGACCTTAAGGCCTAGGCTGTTGGTGTTCTGTTCAGGAAGTTGTCTCCTGTGCCAATGTGTTCCAGGCTCTTCCCCACTTTTTCTTCTAACTTATTTAGTGTCTCTGGTTTTATGTTGAGGTCTTTTATCCACTTGGACTTGAGTTCTGTGCATGGTGACAAATATGGGTCTAATTTCATTATTTTACACACAGACATCCAGTTAGACCAGCACCATTCATTGAAGATGCTATCTTTTTTCCATTGAATAGATTTGGCTTCTTTCTCAAAAATCAAGTGACCATATGACCACATTCATTTTAATATCTCTTACGTGGCCTATCCTTGTATATAAAAACAATTACAGACTTTTAAAAAATCCTCATGTAACAGTTATCTTGGTCTTCCAAAACAAAATTTAAATGCTTAGAGAAGACATGGGTTCTTTGTTGTTGTTGTTGTTGTTTGGTCTTTGTTGTTATTTTTTTTTCTTTCTCACAATTATGTAGAATGGAAGTTTTGGTACTGGGTGGAGAATAACTAAGGCTTAGGACCAGGTAATTTTCTGATTTTCAGAAAGCTGCTGCCCAGAGCTGATGCAGGTAGGTCTGTGGTACTTACATTCACACAAGCACACCAGTGTCTTTACATCAAGACCCCCTCTTAGAAAACTCCCTTTACCTGTAATTACCTCCATGAAAGGCCTCTTTCTAATGGGATCACATGATATTTTAGAGCATCAGTACATGAACTTAAAGGAATAAAATCTGTCCCATAGTAAGAATTCTTTTTGGTACAAGTTCTTACATATTTTGTTCAGAACGACTTGCTTCATTCTTTCCAATCAGTAGCACTTATCTGATTATGCAGCTATACCATTCACACTAAATTATAGCTTTGACATAATTATAAGACCAATTAAAAAGTCAATAATGGACTATTGCTGATCATCCTGTCTTATAATAAATATTTGTTGTTTGTATTCCTAACATTCATTGTTCATTGCCAGTTGGTGCTAGTAAGCTTACCATATTTTTCTTGTTAGTAGGATGATGAGATAACAGACAAGAGAATGCATGACTGTCATACTCACACACCTCATGACTGCACAATGTAATATGAAGATCAGTAGTAAATATCCTAGGATAAGGAAACTTAAACACTGTTTTCTGATGCAGTTAATAGTGCAAATAATATTTCTGTACCCAAAAGATATGAATCCATTTTGAGGTATCAATAACCTCTATATCTTGGAGTTAACCAGGAATAAAAACAAACAGCAAACATGATTGTAAGCTCTGACTACAGAATGCAAAGCTGAATATTCATGGAAGAAAAGACGGAGAAACCCAATTGACTTTAAGGCAACAGAAAATACCATGTGGTCAAGCACACCAGGCAAACATAGACATGTGGCATTCAGAAGGCGATCTTATTCATATTTAAAGGGCAACTGAATGGAAGCTAAGATCTCTGCCTTAAAGAAAAAGGACAATCCTTTTCGAATTTACACTGGCAAATAAATGAAAAAGGAAGAGGAGAACATCACCAGGAGTCTGTCTCCACCAGGAGTTTTGTATGTGAGCCACAATGACAAAGTCCCAGAGCTTCTGTTGTGCTCTGTCCCTATGCAGAGTTTGTTTCACCAAAGACAGGTCACCAGATATATCACCTCAGAAAGCAACAAGCCCAGGCCTATGTGAGAAAAGGAGGAGGTAAGCTTCTTCAACTGGAAGGTGCCAGTGAGATTTTGGCTGCCATATAGTTCAAAATATTAGCCTAATTTCCTGCACTTAAATATGCTTTTTTCCCCCTATCAACGTACCTAACAGTGGAAATATGATTCTGCAAATCCTCACAATAGCAGCTAAAATGAAAGGGAAACATGGCTATAATGTATGGATTCAGAATAAGCAAATAGATTTAATCCCATTTCTAAGATTCAAATGAAGCACCATTCTGGTTCATTTAGCAACTTGGAACTTTGATAATGCTGTTCAGTTGGCAGCCTTTAAGAGAAAGGTCAATGTGTAAAGATTTCACCAGCAATCAGATGTCTCTGACCAGTAGAGCCCTTATGAATAGATATCCGTGAACCTCTGGCCCAACATGACATAACGACACCAAGGCCAGAAGGTAGAGACAGCGGCTTCCCTCACATGGTTTCTCACAGCTGCTGGTAAGGCTCTAAGCAAACATAGGGAGGAGATGAGAGATCAACATCCTCTATGAAATAAGAAGAAAGGATTTCCTCACACAAGATGATATATGTGTGAGCCTGGGATGGATGGGGTTGATAAAGATAAGGTGTGGCCAACTATTTGAAGAACGAACATATCTGAAGTATCCTGTAGATTAGCCCAGATTTGAAAGACATATAGATTTGTATACTTGAAAAACAGGAGCTAGATGGATACTTGCCAGTGTGACTACACTTGAAATCCTTTACTGGGAAGTCAGGAGCCATGATCTCAGGGTGGGATGAAGGCTGAGTCAAAAAACTGTTTGTTGCATGAGGAGGTGGCTATAGTTTTATTGTCTGGTACCGATGTAAGAAGCCAGATTTGGCCATGTGTATTGGTAACCTCTGCTGGGGAGGCAGATAAGAGGATTCCTGGGCCTTGAGGGCCACACAGTTGAGCCACACAGTGAACTCTGTGTTCAGTGACAGAAACTTTGTGAAAACACGAGAGCAATAGAAAGAGAAACACTATGCTAACCTGTCTTATTCATTGTGACCCAGCACAAAAACCACATACATACATACATACATACATACATACATACATACATACATACATGGGGAATAATGAGGGAAAGAGAATGAGAAAAAAGAAAGGCTATGGCAAGGGTGAAGGAAGCAGAGGTTCCCTTCTTTTGTTTCCTATATGTCACTTTTGGTCCCATGAGCAAGCATGACATGTTTGAAGCTCAAGTCAGATTTTAGCATGCTGATAAGCATGGATTTTGAGATCACAAAACTGCACAGATTTCGAAAGTATCCAAATTGTGGCTTTTAGCTACAGTATATTGTCTTCTTTTCTGATGCTGTGATAAATACTTTGACAAAATTAGTGGTGTGTGTGTGTGTGTGTGTGTGTGTGTGTGTGTGTGTGTGTGTGTGTGTGTGTAATAGCATTCTTGGATGTTGAAGGTAGCCTGACTTCTCCCTCCAGAAAATGCTCCTGATGTCATCTGGTTCTGCATTTCTTTAGATTCATCAAGGATACAAGAGGGTACTTGTAATGTAGCAGTATTGAAAGTGAGCATGGTGTATGGTTTAATTGGGATACGGTATGTAAACAGAAGGCTCGTGGTACAAGGACTTGGTCTGATCGTGGTCTGTTGGGTGGTGGTAGAACCTGAAAGATGGTGGTCCATTGAAAGGAAATAATGTCACTGAGAAGACATAGAAATGTCAGACCCCACTTTCGTTGGTCTCTGCTTTGCATCTAGCCACTAGGAGGTACATCCCTCCACCATATATTCCTCCTAAAATAACAGGACCAACAGACCAAGAAAGAGAGTCTTTAAATATACGGGTCAAAGTAAGCCGTTTTCTCTTAAATTTCAAGATGACTTTGTCAGGTATATTGTTATAATAATGGAAACCTAAACAATATAGTACGTTCAGCATAAGCATATGTTCTTAGAATATTTACCAGCCACCTGGGTGTAAGAAGGGAATGTAAGTTCAAATTGTTTCTGGGAAAGTAGGTGAAGAGAGAGATGCTAGGAACTGCTTCCAGGGATGCTTCCTACTCATGCCTCTCTCTTCCTCTCCTTTCAATGTGGTCTAAATCATTAGGCAGGTCCCCACAATGACAGTGTGTGTAGGTTATTAAAATGCATGTTTGTGTCTTTCACTTTTTGATTTTGTGATGTCTGTGCTTCAGAAGTACTGCTCGTCAGGCCTACAACAGAGCTTCCTTCCTATCATCTGTGCCCTCTTCATGCAAATCCTATTGTCACAGTCCCATCGGTCCCAGGTGCCATCCATCTTCAGCCAGAACGATTGCTTTATTACCACATTCATCAATTTGTGCTCTGAGCTCGAGTTGGAAGTGACTTGGAAAGACAAAACTGTTGCCTTAGTAATTGAATATGAAAGTCTTATTAGGCACCACTTTCACTAATCTGAGATGAAAGTCACTAATGCGATATGACTTTAACACTGAATAAGCAACAATAAATTCTGATTCGATGTGAATATTAATAGATGCAACAGGAGAGTGTTAATATGTTAATGTGCTGAGATATTGCTAACGAGATGTGAGGATTGCATTTGAAAAGCATTAATATCAGCTCACTGCAACTCCCTGGATTTGCAGGTACCCTGCTCTAAGACAGCCACTCTCTACATTTCAGGAACAAACTGCTTGCTTTTGGAATCACTACCACACTATTTCAGTGTTCCAAATTAAGAAATACAAGCAAACAATTATTAAGTGCATTGCTCTTCTCTCAACCACTTTCATCTATTGATTGAATCATATATAAATTATACAAAATTATGAGTTAACAGTTGCTTGTGTAACAAAATTTACCTACTTTCTAGGAAGAAAGAGAAAAGTGAAAAGATACAGATTCTGAGCACCTATGACCACAAGGAACCTCCAGTTCTGCTATTCACCTGTGTCCGACCATCTATGCTCCATGCGCAACAGGAACCTTTCTGCATTTCAGTCTACTATGCCACTACCAGTTTCAAAGAGAGTCATAGACTAGTCAGTGAATCTTTCATCTGAAATCAGGCTCGTTGAGTGACCTTTGCTATTGGTGCATGTTTTTACCCATTTTAGTCTTTTAATTCTCTTATAAGCCACATATCTCAGAGTGCATTACTAATGTCATGGTATTATGTCTGAAGTCATCCGAATTGACACCAAAGAGTGGTGAAAAATCCCGTCTTCATCTTGGTTTTTGAGGCTTATGACAATGTAGTCACAGGTAGTAGTGTGAAATAGACAGTAAAGTGTGTGTGTGTGTGTGTGTGTGTGTGTGTGTGTGTGTGTGCGCACGTGCGTGCTTGTAGTATATGTGAGTACATGTGTATAGTAAGTTAATATTTTGCTTTACTGACTTGCGTGACAATTTTTAAGAAATCAATTTGTATATTCAATGCCTAGTGTAACTAGGGCCAATCATGACCCATTTTAAAGAGTTTCTTTTTTTGAAATTTGTTATTAACTTATTCTTGTTACATCTCAATGGTTATCCCATCCCTTGTATCCGCCCATTCTTCCCTCTCTCCCATTTTCCCCTTATCCCCCTCCCCTATGACTGTGACTGAGGGGGATTTCCTCCCCTTTATATGCTCATAGGGTATCAAGTCTCTTTTTGGTACCTAAGACAGTCTTGTAACATTGCTCCACAACTTGTCAGCCCACCATGTCTATGGAGACCTCATAAACACACATATATTATTGTTTTATTGTATCAGCAAACAGCTATGTAGTCAGTGTCTACTTATGTGATGTTCTGTGTTAGGCATTTCTGATTGCTAAAAGTAGTGAAACGTGGTGGTTGTTCTTCTGCCTCACATTTGTCTATTTCCCTGGATACTTAAAAATTACTATGTAAAATTAAAGTATAAAATAAAATTCACAACTCAGATTAAAGAGTACAATTGTGCTGCTCTACACTAAGGAACAGAAAGATAGTGCCTTAGGATGCATAATTAAAAAAGTGGAATTTTATAGACAGGATTGTCTCAAAACACAGCAGTCACAAAGAATGCTTCGAGTGTACTTAGAATGCAATATATTGTCTAATACACAGCAAATTAAAGGCTTATTTATCTCATATCAGGTCCAGAAAGATGATTCCATGGATAAGAATGAATACTGCTTTTACAGAGACCCTAATTTTCTTCCCAGCTCCCATATCAGGCAGTTCACAACAAACTGTAACTCATAGTTCAAGACCTCCCTCATTCTTTTGTAGCCGCTGCCAATGCATGTAGTTCTGTACACATATCCACATAAGCGCACGTGCGCGCGCGCACACACACACAAGATAATTAAGAGACATATTTAAAACCTGAAAACACAATCACTGTCAAAGAATTGAAAGCGAAAGGACCCTCAGCAGTTTTGTTGACATTCTATTTAATTGTCACTATGACATGAGGACATTGAGGTCTACCAGTGTCACAATGTGCCCAAGCATCAGTGACAAACACTTCCATTCAAGTTTTCAGCAGGATTACTTCACTTCATAAACATAAGTGTTCTCCAACACAAATTAAGAAAATAGCAAAGGGAGGGACGTGGCTAGGAATAATCATTCTACAAGGAAAATCTTCTATGTGAGTCCTTCACCATGTCAGTGGTGGCCGAGCTTTGTGAAGAGGAGGATGTTGAAATTTGCCCACATGTTGCCCTTCACCTTATCATACCATAGAAGAAAAGTCACATAAACCACGCAGTTCTGACAGAGAATGCTATACCTGCAAGTCAGATACAGAGCTCTGACTATGTCTCAAAAGGGTAGACATCTATATTTCAAGGGGCCCAAAATTTCATAAGAGTTGTGGATTCACATGTTAAACCAAGAGCAAGTTACTTATGATTTCTATCTCTTAAATATGATGATCATAATAGAGGCTATTGCCTAGAATTTTATAAAGATTACATGTCTTCGGTTTCCTCACCACAGCCAGTGCCTTATCTGCTTAACGTTGTGTAGTGGTTAGTTTTGCTTTTCACCTAAATGTCTCATTGTTAGATTGCCTGGATCCGGTTGGCAGGTGAGCACATCTGGGTGATTGTTTTCATTGCCTTAATTGATATGCAAAGACCCAGAAAGAAAGTGAGTCACATCACACCCTGTAGTTGCTCCTTGGACTGACTATGTAAGAGTAGAGAATGCTACCTAAAGATGATATATGCACTCATTTCTTCCTGGATCCTCTTGACTGTGGGTAGGATCTGATTAATTGCTCTAACTTTCTGCAGCATTGACTTCTCCATAGGGGTGGACTGAAAGCAGGATTGAGTTGTGAACTAAAATAAAGTCTCCCCTAAATTACTTTTTGTTGGCATATTTTATCATAAAAAAATATAAAGAAACCAGGATAAAGTATATCCAAAAATTCTGTTTGTGTTCTTGCTTATTTGTTGTATTATATGACTCTTACATTCCACATCTTGTATCCATGCAGAGAAAAAGGATGTACATAATCATTATTATCCAGAGAAACTGCAACAAGTGTTGCATTAAAGGTTGTGTTGGCAGTTCCTCAGCAAAGTCTTGACAGACATTTGGCACAATGCACTGAAAGTTTTACACTCAGGGAGGCCAAAAAGAAAAATAGAAAAGGAAGTGAAGGAGTTCTTGATTCATGTGATTGCATGAAACAAAGCTAAAAATGGAGATCATAGGAAATACAGCAAGTGATAGTTTATTAAATACAAGAGGTACCTAATTTACTCAGAAAATGTTCCTTGGCTACACTTATGTTCATTTGAAACTAGTTGTTGGTTCAAAGTCAAACGTCTGTCATGCAAAACTTATTCATGTAAAAAAAGAAACCCCAACCAAGTATCCTGCCACTACAAATACACATGGAGGTTGTAGGTTGTATGCGTACTCAGTAGAGGATAATGGTTGATGCTCTTCTAGAGAACTCCCACAACCACCCACTGTTAAGTCATTTTGTTATAACATTCCTGATGGAAATACCAGGAAAAGCAGGTTCTTGCTTCCCATGATGCTGTTCTACACTGTGAAATCCTAAAGAGATGTAAAGATACTGTCCTGAACCCCATTCACCCTGCTGTTTAGGACAGTTCCTCTTCCACAAATGCTAAGAGTAAATGGGGACTCGAGAGAGCAGGGAGCCATGGAGATGTCTGATGAAAACAAAGGTTGGACAAAGCACTCAGAGCACAACTTTGGATAACAAAATGACTTTTACCCAGAGTTATCCACCATCCTTATTCCAGAACTTATAAAAAGAACCCTCAAAGCAGAAGTAAAAAAATTCTTTCATTACAACACCTTTCTAACCAACTCTTTGAAGTGGAGCACATGTTGGATGGATGATGAGACCTTTATGGAACTTCAGAGTTATTCTGCTCCTATAGACAGTCTCTTGGCATAGGTATTCTAGAAAGATCCTTGTAAAACCGTTCCTCACGGCAAAGAAATCAAAAGCACAGTGAGGCATTTTTCTTAGAGTCAAACATGGGTTGTGTAATTCTTCCTAACAAGTGATTTTAACTTTAATAAAATAGCCCTACTATATAGCCATCCATTTCTATTTCTGTCTTTCAATGGACTTCAATATGCACTAGCATGTGTAGGTATGCATGTACACACATAAGGCTCTATTATCTATCTGTTTGGCCTAATATCTATCTATCTTCTATCTATCTATCTATCTATCTATCTATCTATTTATCTATCTATCATCTATCTATATCTTTGTATAATATACTCATTATTTATCCATCATTTATCACCCATCTGTTCATCTGTTTACTGATCTGCCTTTATCAATAATAGCATATTTACAGTAACATGTATGTTATCATAATTGATATGTAGTATGATTATATTTGACTTAAGAACTTAACCAAACTGACATCTTTCTTTACTTAGTACGTTGCTTGAGAGTTCTATGTTTTGATGCAAATTATAGATGATGTAAAAGAATACCAAGATCCTATTCCACACTGGAGTAATGACTGAAACACCTTAATGGTCCTGTGTTTTTAGAAAACTGCAGTATGCACATTAGTATGACTCCCTACAGCAATTTTTCAAATAACATTTTCTACGGTAAAAGAAGCACAAGTTTAAAAACACTGTAAACTAGCCAGGCATAGTGTGCGTGTCTGTAATCCCAGCACTCTGGGAGGCAAAGGTAGGTAGAACTCTATGAATTCAAGGCCAGACTGGCCTACAAAGTGGGTCCAGTAAAGCCAAAACTACACAGAGAAACTGTCTGAAAAACAAAACCAAAACCAAAAAAAGAAACATTATGAACCCTGAACTTTGTTAAGTTTCCTGCATTTTATCTACTATTGTAGTGACTGTTGGTAGCAAGTCACCTTTTAAAATTGATAAAACGATACTCATAATATTTTCACTAAAACATGCTTATCACAGTACATAATTATGTTCATCTGATGGCATGATGTTGTAATTTTGATTTGAATTTTCTAGTTATTGTTGAAGAAAGCTATATTTTTCTCTTTGTAGACAGAATTGCTTTTTCAGATCCTTCACTTCTAAATAAAACGTCTGAAAAGTTTGTGAACACTTCAATAAATTCTGAATTCCAGCCTCCCATTAGTTCAAAGGGAAAGTAATTCAAGTATTTTTAAGCTTTTATTTTAGAAGAAAAAAGCATCATTTTGTGAAATAACATTTTGAAGTTTTTGCTTAAAACATCATCATTCTTAGAAATAGGTTAGTCATGTGAATGTTTGGATGGCATGTTCTGCTCAGCCTTAGGTATGTGTCAGTTCACTCACCTTCAAACACAATAAGGAAAGATGGTGGATGTCAAAGGTTCGTTGAATTGCCTTTGATTTCCTTATGGTTTTACTGTGCTTCCTTTGTTTTTCCAATTTCCCCATATCAGTGGTATTTACACCTAATACTACCTAATTTTGTTCTACTGTGTAATGTGCTACACAGTTTTTGTAATCAGTTTGAAAAAGACATTGTTGGTATGATCCATATTATTATTCTTAGTTTTGCAGTCTACTCTTGTTTATTGTTGATGTTATTACTTATAAGTTAATTCTTTATTGCCTTGTCTGGTTCTACTGGTAAGGATCCTGTTGTATTTTGATGGAAATTGATGATATGTTTGAATTAATTACAGGAGATATAGCCACCACGTCACACTAAGATTTCCATCAATGAGCTTGGTACAGATTCCCAGTGATTTGGCAATTACATTTTCTTCATTTATTTGCTAAATTTATTCTTGTAACTATGTGTTCCTTATACTTATTCCTAGATTCTTAATCAATATGATAAGTTATTCATTAAATGCAGAAACATTACTATTTTGTATTATTTTCAGCTTTGTATTTTCAATTTTTAATTGTTTGATAGTTTCAAGCATTCATACATTTAATTTTTTTCATTTCTACATCTCTTTCCTTTCTCTCATCCTCCCTCCTACTACAATCATTCTTTTATATTAAAATTTTAAATTAATATATAATTACATCATGTCTCCCTTTCCTGCCCTCCTTCCAACCCCTCCTTTGCCCCCTACTGTCAAACATTATATTTTATTCACAGCTCCCTGTTAGCACTGGTCATTCTTTTAGTAGAATAAATGGCACCATTCTATAAACTGACTTTTCTTGGTATGAATATTTTTCTGTGTTATCACTACCTGCATTTTGATGATTGCAAAGACTTCTGCTTCAAACACCTACACCTATCTTATATTGGTCCATTGTTTCCATTTTATTTTGTCAGAATTTTTCTGGAGCACATTTCTTAGGATACTCATATACCCCTCTGTGTCCAATATTTTAGAATAATATATTGGTTTTCTTTACTCTGACAATTTTCCTTTCTTTGCTTACTATGTATACTGGATGATACTGAAAATGTCCACAAAGTTTCTTTTTTCTAGATTTTGCTATTGTAAATCTATCTTTTAAAATTTCTTCTTGACTATGGTTTACACACATACATAGTAGAAAGAACAGGGTTTTTCCCCCTTTGACTTTAGCCTCCTGGTCTATATTTTATTTAGAAAACCTGTAGTCTTCATTTAGTTCCAACCTAATAGCACTGTTGCCTCCTACTATGGGTTATTGATAACTCAAAGCCTATACGATCAGCAGTACCCACACATTTATTGTTTTCATTATGAAAATAATTCTTCTTTTTAGAAACTCAGAGATGTATTGAATATCTTAGCTGCTATTTGCGACTGTATCACTCACACTGCTTAGGATACACTGTCAGCCCCATCATACTCATCACTCCTATAGAAACAGACCACTCCAAAGCTCATTCTCATTTGAGTTGCCTACAGTTTCCTAATTCCATATCCATCTAAGATTGGTATTATTGCCTGGTGGTCAGTCGTTTGGGAACAAAAAACAAAACAAAACAAAGCCAGATACTGTTACCCCACAACACTTTACACTTTAAGGTCCTTCTCCTCCCCCAATGTTCTCCGTTTGTTACTAAAGTAAAACCAACACTAACTTTGGTATTTTATGAATAGGGTACAGAGAAGTGAAAATTGGTCTGTTCATCTTATGACCTCGATCTTCTCTACGCATCACTGCTCCAGGCACAGTGGCTCACTACATTTGTGAACCAGAAGGAGAATGCCAGTTCCTACACTGTTGGACCCCTGTGTAAAGCATGCGTGAGACAGGACAGGAGAACATAAGAGCATGGAAGCCAGGGGCACGGCCTGATGACTTACACCCGAGTCTCTCTGTCTGTGGTTTTTGCACTAAGGCATGTTTACAGGTTAATATTTTTTAATTGACTGATTGATTTAACTGAAGTGATTTTTTTTTTCATTTAGTCATTTGGTAGATACCAAGGAATATTTACTATAATAGAAAAATGGGAGTGGGTGAAGTATCTACATTAGGTAATCATTAAAAGACAAATAAGCAACACATTCTAGTAATTAACATTAGATAATTTGTACTATGAGAGATAGAAGTAGTTTTATAATGCCATGCTTTTGACATTTTAGGTTTCCACTTAAATTAGTTTATGCTACAGTGTGGATATCCTTGTCCTCCAGGACGACAGCCTTGCTTCTTGCTCAATAGTTCATTTCTTTCCATTCTGAGCTGCACACTGAACAATCCAGCTTGCCTTGCTCCTTTCAGATATTGAAGACCCATCAACATTGGTTAAAATTTAGACAAAGTTTATATAACCATTTTATTACCTAAGTTTCTAGGTAAAATGTCATAACATTTTGATGAAAAGAAATAGCAATGCTATCTAGTGGGGATTAAACGGATTTTCATGAGGAGATAAAATTGAACGATAATTCTCCTGTGTCAAGTGATCACTAAATTGATAATATCCAGTAATAAATGTTGTACTCAAGATGAGCGCACCAATGGTGTTTCAGAGAAAAGCTAAGGTCTTTAGAACACTAATCTATAGTAACTACTGCAAAATTTTAAACCATATTTTAAGGATAAAATATATAAATATTTAATGAATTGCTGTGGAAATATGTATATTTAATTTGAGATTATGGGTTTTATCCATTGTATTTCTGAATTTTCAACCTGTGCATAAAAATCGTTTCAAAATGTGTCACTGTTAGAACCCTAAGCAAATGACTGCTACGGGGAGCCTCATCCGGGATCAGCCCCTTTATTATTTTTCCAATGTAGAGTGGTCAGCCTTGAAACCACTTACACCCAAACAACAAAAAGGCACTCAGCAGGCTGCCGTATGTGTTTGTGTGTGTGTGTGTGTGTGTGTGTGTGTGTTCATGTGTGCACACATATGTAAAACAATCTTTGTCAAAAGAGAAAAGGCTATCAAGTTAAGACTGTCACCTTAGAAGGTGTTTGAGGGTGGTATCTTAGAGGAGTTGGAGGAAGAATGAGATGTAATTCTGCTTCAATTAAAATGTATGTTTACAAAAATAAAAAATAAAACAAACAAAGTCTTTGAGGACAGAATGTGAACCAGAGTTCCTAGATTATACACCGTGGAGTTCCCAGCTCTGTAGCCTATCTGGAGCATCACTGTAAAGTGAAGATCTAGAACTGGTAGACCTACAATCAGGAATGTGATTGAGGCTGAAAATGTGCCTGCCATAGGCAACAGCTCTGTGGAGCTACATAGGTGCGGTCCACCTTTAATCACGCTATAGTGAGCCACTTCAGTGAGGTGGGCAGGACTTGAATCATAAATATTAGCAAAAGCTAAAACTTACAATCATGCCTTATTTGTTGCTTAATTTCTTTTAAAGGAACCCTTGCAAGACATTGACCTGTGCGTGGCTTCATTTGCTCCTTTAACAGAAGATAAAATCCAATCAGTTCACCTGTGATACCAGGAAGAAGATCATCTTCTTCGAGGATCTCTTTTTCTCAGTCTTATGCCAGGCCTCTGGCACAGTGAAAGGCAAAACTACAAACACTATCAGAGGCTTTCTCACACCCAGCCCTGGTGAAAATGTAATTAGTAAAAAAATGCTAGGCACAAACATTGTGGGCCAGTAGTATTCAATCAGAAAATGCTGATTGAGCATATATAAGCACAATCAAAGCCTTTATTTAAATAGGGGTTACTGTCCTAATAAAACACAAAGGGAAGTAGGGGCATAGGCCTTCTCGACAGGTAATGAAAGAAAAAATTAAACTCATCCAATTACATCTGGGGAAAAATCCATTACCTATAACAGAGAGAGGACTGCCCCAGGAAAACTCAGACGCAAACTAATAATGAAGGCACAATGTCCTTTCAACAGATTCTAAATGAGCTCTAATTTTCTTATATCCACCATTCCCAAACTATATAAATTTCAACTAAGCAGAAAAAAGTGACATGCTAGCACAATTGTTATTCCAAACAGGCCCAGCTGCTTGCTCACCTTAATTAGACCTAGTCCCGAAAGGGAGCCGATCTTTCCTTATTTTCTTCTGAGTTAACCCGATTTTACTCAACTTTTCATTCCTAATAGTTTTGCTGTAACCTTTCAGCAACTGTCATTTTAGATCCTCACCCAGGAGTTACAATCAAACTTGGTCTTTGGCTAAACAAGAGTCGAACTCTTGACAAAGAGAAAGAGAAAATGAGGATGCTAATCTATCTATTTGAAAAGTGTTGGCCTTATTCATCATCCTTTGGATTCCCATCTGTAATGTGTGTGCATGTGTGTGTGTGTGTGTGTGTGTGTGTGTGTGTGTGTGTGTTCATGAATACATGTATACTTGATACATGAAATTAAAATTAAGGAGTGGCAGGTACTAGGCAAGAAATACAGATCATCTCCTTTTGCCCCTTATTCCAATACATTTTAAAGGTCTTTGAGATAAAAATGCTTTAAAAATTTTGAACAGCTACATTTTTATTATGTAGTTTAGAAGGTCTTATAGATTATAAATATACTTAATCCCACTAAAGAGCTATAGTCAGTCAGTGCTTTCATGAATGTCCTGTTTTACTGGGCATTAAAGTCCTTGAAACCTTACCATATCTTATAGAGACTGCCTTTATCTCTAATACTGTCACTGGCAACTAGAAGTCCTCCATAAACATTTGTTAAAGTACTTTGTCATCTACTCATAGAACCCATTGTTGTTTGATAACTCAGGAGCAACCGCAGTATCCGCTAAAAATGCAAAGTATTCATAGTCTCTCATTATGAATTAAACTGGGCAATACTTAGAAGGGAAAAACAAAGATGGACTTGGCAAATCATATGATGCCATGCACTACATATGATCATAAGCTCTGACCCATGTCCAACAAAGTAGATAGTTTAAAAGAAATGTCAATATTAAATTCAAGTTCGCAACAAAGCTGACAGCCTGCTGTCTGGTGTGAGGTAAGTGTTAAAGGAGTAGGGATGGAGAAGAATTCAGAGAGGTGACAGGGTAGAAAGAATAAAGAACTCTTCATAGAGAAGGTAAAGTTTATCACCATTTAAAGTTGACAAATCTTAAATAACATTTAGAAAAAGCAGGTAGGCAAAGCCCTACAAAAAAGTCTGATGAAAACTCAAAAGCACATATAAGCAGCCTGCATTCCAGAGATTGAAGAAGGATAAAGCTAGCTGTTCCTGCCCACACACTCAGCACAGATCTCTTGGCTGAAAGTTGATAGTGCTTATTGGCCACCTGATTTATATTCCTATATTGCCATTCAAATCCAGAACCCTTATTCAACATTTCATGCATATAGATCATGTCTTCCCAAACAGCCGTAAACTCCCGAGGGCAGGAGCAGCTTATGGTATTCTTTATGTCTCCACAAATGCATTATGCATTCCCTGTTGCCCCCAATGCATTAAGTAAGGAGAAATATAAATATCAGCCACATTGATTAAAGGATGAACACAAGGAAATTTAGAAAAGAAAGGAGGAAAACATTTTGAGGACTGACAAGGGTGAATTGGATCAGCTCTACAAATACATGACAAGTCATCAAAATAAAGAACTCATGAGCAGAAATGGTTATGCAATTACCCGAACTATTAACTAGTGTATGTCCACAGTACCATTAGATTATTTTAAAAAGACTATGAATCCTCATATTCCACTCCCAAGACTTCACTGCAATACCTGAGCATTGCTTTTATTCAGAAAAGCAAGCCCAACCCAGATGTCTCCCATGAAGTTATTTTTAGAAAACCAGTCACCTCCAGGCATGCACTTTTATTCCAGTCCATTAAGAAAGTCCCTTGGTAATGGTGATAGGGTCTGTGTTCTTTCTCACCAAGACTTTTCCCTTCCCCTTTCCTTCTCCTTTGCTCCTCCTGTGCAGGAATCACATGCCAGCAAATCCACCTCAACGGCAGCAGAAGTGCAGATTGGGGAAGTGTGACTATTCCTGGAGTTAAGTTGCCAGACAGACATTTGCTCAAATTAGTTTAAAAAAAAAAAGCAATGAAAGGAAGAAAAAAAAGTTGTCACATCTGTGTCTGTGGGATGTCTCCAAGAGGGCAGGAAGAAAGAAAACAGAGAAGTGTATTCTTTCAAAAATCTGCTTGTATTTTGCTTGCCATGGATCACTGTAGTTTTGGTGTGTGTGTGTGTGTGTGTGTGTGTGTGTGTGTGTGTGTGTGTGTGTGTGTGTGTGTGTGTGTGTGTGTACTAAAACACTGATTGTTTGTGTAAAATGGATAACTACACTGAATGAATATGGAGAGCCAGGTAGGCAGAGAGACAGAGTTCTCAAGATTCTGAAAAAAAAAAAAATGCTGTCAACTGACAAGTCCAGATAGTAGGTTACTCTTCACACCCCAGAAAAGGCTTGAGAAAGCAGAGGCCTGTCTGTGAGTGAGCTCTCTGTAAATGAGGAGATAGGAGCCACAGCTGAGGCACTGACACATAATATGGCATCCCAGCTGGAGCCTACTGGGTTTAAACTGTCAAGTGAGCACTGAGCACAGCCACTTCCACATTTCAGGATCACCACAGACAAACAAAGACTGTGAATTAACTGCCAGTTGCATATGATCACAAGAATCAGACTGCTCATTGATAAGCCGTGTCTCGTCTTCTATTATGGCCCCATTTACATACCAACATCAACAGAAGCAGTTGGTCCAGCAATAGATGAAATCTCAAAGGTTTGATATATAATTAAGTGAGAGGAGATAAACACACACACACACATACACACACACACACACACACTCAATGAGTATATGCAGTTAGGCCAGACATAACTTATGCTGAATTGTCAAACCCAGGAGTATGAAAACACATTCACCCTCTAAAGATGTTTTAGACATTTCCCATTTTCCCATATCAAGTTATAAAATCAACGAAAAATAACTAAAAACATATAAACATCAGAATATTTGTATTTTCTTATTTTCCTTTCATAAATTATTTAGAAAACATATATATGTTTTATATATATATATATATATATATATACAATCCATAGAAAGAATTTTTTTTAGATAGCAACATTTATATTCAGGATTCTGAAACAAGCACTTTGGAGACTGCATGATTTACAGACAATAACTTTTGTCTTCAAGAATTTGAGATTTTGTAGTTACAAAAAATTGCCTCTCCTTTCCCTTTTTTAACTTTCCTTTTCTTCTTTGCTTTCCCTTTCTATTTCCTCTCTGGGCTGAAATGGTAATAACTGTTTTGTAAGCAATCTGGTAAAGTGAAGTAGCTATGATTTTCACCCTATACTCTACTTCCCAAAGCTAACAAACATAGCCAAATGACTCTACTCACTGTAGAAGACGTAGGCACAACCCACTTTGAAAAAGCCAAACTATACTATGCTTAACATTACCTCATTGCAGAAGCTCTCAGATAACCCCAGGCTCTGCAGCTCTTTAAGATAGGGTTTGCACTTGTTTTTCATCATCCACCTGTAATTAAATAATCAATAAGGTAATTGAACCACCACCTGACCTACTAGAATGTAAACTCATTGAAGGACCACAGTTTGGCTTCGTCTCTTTCCTCTTCTCAGTTCAACACAATGACCAATTGAAAGAACAAAAGCTAGGAAGGACATGTATGTAATTATTTTACATCATGAATGCTTTGGGGGCCCATAACTTTAAATTATTTCTTTATATGTGACACTATTTTGCAATTAAATTACAGGCTCTGGATTGTTATATCTGAAACACACACATTTCCTTTCTAGTCATAAAATCCTGCATAGATCTCCATTTTCCATCCATAACAGCTCATAGAAATACTTATTTTTTGTTCTTAAAAGCCCATATAGTTGTACACTTTCCATTCATAAAAGTTCCCATTTTTCAGTTACATATTCAGGGGAACAATAAAATGGTCTAGAAGATAATAACACCAAAAAAAAAAAAAAAAAAAAAAAAGACAGTGGGGAAAAAAAAAAAAGAAATGGGGAGGAAGAAGTTGGGGAGATAGAGAAAAGCGCATGGCCGTCTTGTGCTCCATTACTCTGCAAGAGGTCCAGGCTCTAGATTTTCTACTCAGAAGACTAAGAAGCAAACTTTCAAGATACTCAAGAAAGCATAGGAAGAGTCTGTGTAGTCTGCTCTTCTACTCTGGGTTCTTGTTTGTCTTTCTCTTTCTGAGAGAAATTATCGACAAAAGGAAACTTGGGGATAGAGAGGATTTATCTAGCTTACACTTGCAAGTCACAGAGAAGTCAAGGCAGGAGCTGAAGCTAACAATCAAAGACATGAACAAAAACACAGGACTCACTTGCTCCCATGAGTTCTCAGCTAACTTTCATATACCACTCAGTTCTAAATGACCAGGGCTGCCACAGTCCCAGGTGTTGCAACATTCCTCATCATTCACTTATCAATAAAATGTACCACAAACGTACTCACGGGCTAATCTTATTAGGCATTTTCTTAAATGAGGTTCCCTCTTTCAAGGTATATCTAGGCTTCTATCATTTGTGATTTTTTTATTTTCTTTTTTTCATTTTAAATTTATTTTTCATTATTTAATTAATTTAATTGATTTATTACTTTAATCCTGAAATCAGCCCCATTTCTTATTTCTTTAGGCCCATATTTTGTAGCATGGTTAACCTGTATTGTATGGCTAATATCCACATATAAGTGAGTACATACCATGTGCATCTTTTGGGACTCCATTATTTCACTCAGGGTATTGTTTTCTAGTTCCATCCATTTGCTTGCATATTTCAAGATTTCCTTGTTTTTAATAGCTGAATAGTATTCCATTGTGTAAAATATGCTGCATTTTCCTTATCCATTCTTCAGTTGAGGGATATATAAGTGGTTTCCAGTTTCAGGAATTTAGGAATATAGGTGTTATGAACATAGTTGAGCAAGTCCTTATGGTATGGTGGAACATCTTTTGGGTATATTCCCAGGAGCTGTATAGCTGGATCTTTAGTTAGAATTACTCCCAATTTTCTGATAAACTACCAAATTGATTTTCAAACTGGTTGTATGAATTTGCACTTCTAACAGCAACAGAGGAGTGTTTCTCTTGCTCCACATCCTCACCAACATACGTTGTGACTTGAGTTTTTGGTCTTTGCTGTTCTGATGAGTGTAAGACAGAATGTCAGAGTTGTTTTGATTCTCATTTCCCTGATAGATGTTGAACATTACTTTAAGTCTTTTTCAGCCATTAAAGATTCTTTTTTATGAGAATTCTGTTTGGTTTTACCCAATTTTTGGGCTGGGTAATTTGGTTTGTTGGTGTCACATTTCTTGAGTTCTTTATATATTTTGGATATAAGCCCTCTGTCAGATCTAGGGTTGGTAAACATCTTGCCATTCTATAGGCTGCCATTTGTCCTTTTAACAGTGTCCTTTCCCTTCCGGAAGCATTTCAGTTCCTTGAGGTCCAATTTATTAATTCTTGATCTTAGTGTGTGAGCTACCGGTGTTATGTTCAGGAAGTTGTCTCTTGCCCCAAAGCATTCAAGGCTGTTTGCCAGTTTCTACTCTATCCAGTTTACTTAGAGGTATTTACTCCATTTGGACTTGAGCTTTGTGCAAGGTGCTAGATACAATCTATTTGCATTCTTCCATGGAGACATCCAGTTAGACCAGCACCATTTGTTGAAGATGCTTACTTTTCTAAATATACGGTTTTGGACTCATTGTCAAAAATCAAGTGTGTGGGTTTATTTCTGGGTCTTCAATTTGATTCCATTGATCAATTTGTCTTTTTCTATGTCAAAACCATGCAGTTTTCACTGCATCTGTAATACATCTTGAAGTCAAGGACAGTGATACCTCTAGAAGATTTTTTTATTATACAGAATTTTCTCAACTATCTTGGGGACTTCTATATGAAGTTGAAAATTGTTGTTTCAAAATCTTCAAAAAATTGTGTTGTAATTTTGATGGGAATTGCATAGAATCAATAGATTGCTTTTGGGTAAAAGGGCCATTTTTAATATGTTAGTACTACAAATCATGAGCATAAGAGATTTTTTGAACTTCTGATATCTTTTTCAATTTTTTTATTCATAGACATGAAGTTCTTTTCACACAGGTTTTTCACTTGCTTGGTTAGAATTACACCAACACATTTTATAATATGGCTGGCTATTGTGAAGGGTGTTGTTTGCCTAATTTCTTTCTCAGCCCATTTATCCTTTGTATAAAAGAGGACTGCTGATTTTTTTAAGATAATTTTGTATTCAGCTACTTTGTTAAAGGTGTTTATCAGCTGTAGGAGTTCCCTAGTAGATTTTTGGACTAAACATATCATCTCCAATTAGCACCACTTTGACCTCTTCCTTTCTAATGCTTATCACCTTGATATTTTTAGTTGGCTTACTGCTCTAGCTAAAAATTCAAGTACTATATTAAATAGATAGGAAAGAGTGGGCAGCATTTTCTTGTATCTCATTTTAGTGGAATTGCCTTAAGTTTCTCTTTATTTAATTTGCTGCTAGATAGTAGTTTCCTATACATCGCTTGTACTGTGTTTAAGTATGTGCCTTGTAATCCTGATCTTTTTTAGAATTTTAACATGACATGAATTTTGTGAAAGGATTTTTCAGCATTTAATGAGATGATTGTGTGGTTTTGTTCTTTCAGTTTGTTTATAGGATGGACTACATTGATGGATTGTCATATGTTGATACATCCCTGAATCACCAGGATAAAGCCTATATGATCATGATAGATGATGTTTTTCATGTGTTCCTGGATTCCAGTCTGGGAGTATTATATTGAGGTTTATTTTTGTTGTTGTTTGGTTGGTTTTGGTTTGGTTTGGTGTTTTGGTTTTTGGTTTTTGTTGTTGTTGTTGTTTTTCATCAATGTTCCTAAGGGAGATTTGTATGAAATTCTCTTTCTTCGTTGTGTGTGTGTGTGATTTAAGTGCTAGGGTGATTACGGCTTCATAGAATGAACTTGCCAATGTTCTATTTTGTGGAATAGTTTGATGTGTATTGGTATAGGTCTTCTTCGAACATCTGGTAAAATTCTGTGCTAAAACCATCTGGCTTTGGGCTTTTGGTTGTTGTTGTTGTTGTTATGAGATTTTAAGGACTGGCTCTATTTCCTTATGAGCTATTGTACTATTTAACTTGTATACCTGATTTTAATTTAACTTTGGTAAGTGGACTCTGTCACAAAAATAATCCATTTCATTTAGATTTTCCAATTTTATGGAGTATAGGCTTTTGAAGTAATAACTAATGATTCCTTGGATTTCCTCAGGATATGTTGCTATGTCCTCCTTTTCATTTCTGATTTTCTTAATTTTGGCATTGTCTCTCTGCCTTTTAGTTAGTTTGGCTATCTTGCTGATTTTCTCAAAGTTCCAACTCTTTTTTTTTTCATTGATTCTTTGTATTGTCCTCTTTGTTTCTATTTTATTTGTCTCAACCTTGAGTTTAGTTCCTGCCATCTACTTGTCCTGGGTGTGTTTGTTTCTCTTTGTTCTAGAGCCTTCAGCTACACTGTTAAATTGCTAGTATAATATCTTTCCAATTTCTTAGTACTATGAACCTTCTTAGTATTGCTCTCATTGAGTTCCATAATTTGTAGTATGTTGTGCTTTGAATTTCATTAAATTCTAGAAAGTCTTCAATTTCTTTCTTTATTTTCTCCCTGACCCAGTGGTTGTTGAGTAGAGAGTTTTTCATTTTCCATGAGTTTATAGGCTTTCTATTGTTTCTGTTGTTGCTGAAGTCCAGCTTTAATCCGTAGTGGTCAGATAAGATAGTAGGCATTACTTCAATTATTTTGTGTCTGTTGAGGCTTGTTTGTGACTGGCTATACGACCGATCTTGGAGACAGTTCTGTGAGGAGTATATTTTTTGTCATTTTTTATTTTTATGTCTTTCTTTTGTGTGTGTGTGTGTGTGTGTGTGTGTGTGTGTGTGTGTGTGTGTGTGTGGTTTTTCTTTTTTCCTTGTGTTTTTATTTTTCTAGATTATATGTATCACACAATTTCAGCTTAAATTTGACAAAAGACAACTTCATGAAATAGCAAGTACTGAAAAAATCTAACCAACAAAGAGATAAAATAAAAAACATAGGTTTAAAATATATTAAGTATCATAAAATGCTTACTTTTTTTGTTTGATGAAGTATTTAGACTTGGGAGGCAAGCAAACCTAAGAAAGAATAGTTTGGAAAAAAGAGAAAGAAAGAAGTTTATGTCTGTCTTTCTGCCTTTGGAAGAGAGAGGGTTTGTGTTTTGATTTGTATAAATTTCCAAACTTCAGCATTAGATGCAGCAGAGGCTGAGGCAACAGCACATTCAACGTATCCAAGATGAAATACATTAGAAATCCATAAAACCAACCCAGTGTCAATTTTGTTTAAATTATTGCCCTTCAGCAGCCTAGGCATCGGCTGTTTTTAGTAGAACAGAATAGGGTAAGATGTTATTTTCTTGCGACTAGATGCAACTTTTATTTCATGTAGTGTTCACACATATCAAGTAAATTGTGTTAGCCATAGGGGGATATTTCTGAGAATCAAAGAGAAATTCATGTTTTATAATCATTGCTGGAGAATGGGAGGAAGCAGGATAAGTTGCAAAGAGCTAGTTTGTCTGGGAGTTTATAAAAGTGGATTCTAACTCCAATTCTCCAGTAAACTAGGGGCATGGCCGACTGGGAGCAAATTCCTTTAGTCTTAAAAGCCCCAAGGTTTTTATTATGAAAAGTTTTTATCATGAAAATCTGGGAGTAAATTAGGTACTGCCTAGGATTCTGGGTCCTAACTCTTTTTGATGTAAAAATGTAACTAGGAAGAATAAAAGGCAAGAAAAACTCCCCCAGGGAAAGTTATCATGACTGTTTTGATTTTTTTTCCTGCTTTCCTCATCTAAACATAATTTCTCACTAACTTAACATTTTAGATGATCATTTTTATTATTTATGATATTTTGCTGTGAAATTTCCCACTACATTGTAAAATATACATGTTTGGGGAACTGCTGTTTAACCTTAGTTCATCATTTACACTGTGATGCATTACCAATTCAGCACATACTGATGCAACTAATTAAACAAAAGTAAACTCATATGAAGTTTCATTATTATTATAATTGATTTGTAACGGAGTACTGCCACCTTATCTGTTACTTTGTTGACAAATTAAGCTAAATATTTCTTATTTTTATTGCATTCCTTGCAGATAATGTCTCAGTTTCGGGGGAAAAAATTATTTGACTTTTTTTTTTTTTTTTGGCCTTGTGCATGGAGAAATATTTTAAATTAATGCATTAAGGACTTGCTTTGTTTCTGTTGTGGTTAAATGTTTAATTGGAAAAGAATAATTTATAATGTCTAATTGCCTTTTCCAAGATCAATTATACCAAATTAATACTGGGCACAGGCAGGAAATTCACTGCAGTCCTGCCAGACTGGGTCACTTGATTCAAATAGTGCCTGGAAGCACATGTGGGTGGGGAGGGGAGGCCTATACTAATAAGCAAAGGAGAAAAGGATTGTGACAATATGCAAAAAAGGAGAGGAGTATGCTAATCAGTAGAGGAGGGAAGGAGTGAGACAATATGTGAGGAAGGGGAGGAGTATGCTAATAAGCAGAGGAGGGAATGAGTATGCTAATATGTAAGGAAAGGGATGACTTTGCTAATAAACAGGCGAGGGGAGGGTAAAGTAATAAGTACAAAGTGAAAAAGGTATGCAAATATTCAAGAAAGGAGACATGTTTTCTGTCGGCCACAGGGGTCAACATCACCAGTAACAAATGGACTCATTAAGTCAGAGGAAGATTAGTCTACAAGATGTATAGGTAGGAGACAAAAACAGAGTATGTATACAATCGTAGATTCTGTCTTATTTTTCCTCCTCCAGTCATGACTATTCAAGGCTTAGGTTCCCTGCAAATCTGGAGGAAGCACCAAAAGGACCACTGTTTGGCCTCAGACCTGGCAAGCCTAAGGACAGTGCCTGGGAGCCTGAAATTCAGTCTGTGATTGCACCTCTTCGCTGCTGATTTGAAAATTGGATTAAAATTATAGATTGCATGTTTTTCCAATCAGGAAATGAAGAGATGGATATTCAATAAACAGTAGATAAATGATTTATAAATGATTTATGAAGTTAAATTTTCACATTTTTTTTCAATTATTCAAGAAAGAGACAGGGTTTCTCCTACTTTATTTTCTCCTACACAAGAAAACATATAATGTGGCCTGGGAGAGTTCCAGTCACTTTTGAGAGAAGACAGTCTAGCAGTATTGGGTAGTAACTTTCCACTTGGAGTCTAGCTCAGGACGGCAGAACACTTGGAAGGAGGCTGAGGGAAGTCTTTATCTGTAAAGAACTAGTTACTGTTTTAGAGGAACAGTTCAATAACTGGTCTGCTTTTTAATTGTGTGTGTAAAGGCAATATGTAAAGTAAATCAGCATGATTCATTGGATTAATGGCTCTGTCTTACTGAGCCACAACATAAGTCTTTGACAAAACATACTTCAGACAGTGGCAATGCTTGCTGCATTAGAACAGCACGAGGGTCAGAGTTCAGATCCTCAGCATTCACATAAATGCTGAGTGTCATGAAGGTCTATCTATAATCCTAACACAAAGAATTTCAGGAACAAGGTGACCAGCTAGAGTTGTTTAGTCAAAAAGCCCTGTGCTCAAATGGGAGCCCATGCCCCAGTAAACAAGGCTGGACTGAGAAAAACATCTACAACACACAGGCAGGCATGATCATGTAAAACACCCTCTCACATATATACTTGTACCCACACACAAGCAGACAGGGGCACGGATGCAACACACATAACATACCACACACAGCTAGCTACACAGGGGCAGAAGGAAAAGTGTTCCACTTGCTTTAAATCTTTGTGTATATGTGTTTTTGTTAATCTTGAGCATTGTAGTGAAGATGGCTTTAACTTGTATGGACTTAATGAGTTATTTCTCATACCTGTTTGTTTCTGAAGCACTTTTTCCTGTGAAATGTCTATACATGAATTTGTGTTTTATAACTAGGCCATGTTTCTGTGTTTTATACCTTTGAAAAGTTTAATGCAAAGTCTGACTACAGGGGTGTGTGTGTGTGTGTGTGTGTGTGTGTGTGTTTATGCCACTATGATCTTCTAAAATTCTATGACTTCTAGAACATAACCTCTTTCAATGTGGCTGATAGGAGAGAGGGAGAGAGAGGGGGAGGGGAAGAATCTTTTTCAAAATCTAGATAAAAGAAAATATACTAGGATGGTTACATCTTCTAGGCTGTACATAATCTTCCTGCCTCAGCATCACGAGGGTTGGAATTACATGTGAGCACTCCCACACCAGAATGGTGTCTGTTAAGTAAACAGACCCCATGTACAGTCTTGGTGGAAGGACTAATAAAATGAAGCTATTATCTGTAGTTTTGTCAATGATGCTTTAAATACAAACATTACTACTGTGGGAAAATATTTATAACATGTTTGATTGAACCATGACATTATTTCATTGTTTTAAAAAGATTAAATTTTGTTTAAGGAGTCCTGATTAAGTGTGTAGTTCATTTCATCTAAAATGTCCATATGCTTGGTAAAATATATCCTCTTCTTTCTCTTCTCTCCTCCACCCTCTGTCCATCCCCCCTTTCTTCATGTGTGTGTGTGTGTGTATCTTTATGTATGCACACATGTATATGTACATGTGTTATGAGTTTTGTGGAAGAATTTAGAGGTATAATAAGTGGACTGAATGACATTCAATCTCACTTGTACTATTCCCATACTGTTGGACTTAGTCTAGTTCCAGGCTCTAATATAACCAAAGGAAGAAGGGTAATTTATGTAACTTTCAACATGCTTGAACTAGTATAATCATGTTCTCTAGCTTTTGGATATTGATATTCATGGTTTTTGTACTTTGGAAATTTGTTGGTCCTCAGATAACTTACTTTGTCTTGGTTAGCATTGCATCAATGGACATCTTGGACCTTCAGCATGCATGAACACTTTGCATTCATATCCTTACAAAACAGTGGCTGTCACACGTGTCTTCTGGTAGAAAACTCCATGACTGCCTTTGTTTGTTTTCTTTTCTTAGGGAAATATTTGTTATGATTGGAAGACACACCAGGAAAATTTCTTTTCTCCAACTTTTTTTGCCTTACAGAACTTCAAGAAACCTTTCAGTGAATACACACTTGACAATCAGGGGTGAAATTCAGGACAATAAAAATTGTCCAGCCAAGGTATTTCAGAAACTCTAGCATCTTTGAGTGAGTCACTACTTGTGGACATCATAGTGAGATAAGACCCCTTCACAGGCTGTGCACAATGGGCCCCAGGTCTTAATGGCTTGGGAGACAGGAGCAGATCCCCCCTTATACTCTAAATATAACAGGGCAGGCTTATGTTGATGTCTCCCTTAAATATGGTAAAGAGTCTGTTGTAAATCAGGCGCTCTGTCAGCCTGCCTTTTGGAGACTCAGCACCAGCAGCTTATGTCATCAGCCATCCCAGCCAGGTGCTGTACATTTCCACTGTCACTAGGAGTTGCATATTTTCCTATGAGAAATGCAGACACTTTAAAAGGTCTGGGCATCACTGCTTTCTCTCTTTCATTCTCTGTGTCTGTCTATCTGTCATGCCCTGACTCTGAGAAGGACTTTTGGTCTCACCTGATCCTTCCCCGCACCCCCTGCCTCACCTACTATACCCCTTGAATTATATCTGGTGTGGGCACAATATAGGCAGCACACCCTGCACCAGATTGCCAAGGTGCTTTTCTCTGCCTAATCCTAAGAGAATGATAACAGCAACCTTTAGCTAAAGTCCAATTGATTACAAATATTTTGGATTTGAATTATTTTTCAGAGTTTTGAATATTGGTATATTTATAACAAGATACTCCAGGATAAGTTAAAGATAGATTCATCCATGTATACCTTTACATATAGCCTTAAGGTGATGATATAACACCTTTATTGGGCCATGTTTGGACTTTAGCCTATGCTACGAACTCTGCTGTAAGAATTTCTACTTATTGTGACAGATTAATTTTCAAACTATTGTAGATTTGGAAATTCTTAAGATTTAAAGTTTGGGGATTAATGTTATATGTTCCATAGCTACGGTGTCTCTAAAATATAGTTGTAACCTCCTGGCTATTTCATTTTTAGTTAGGTAATTTGTTAGGTATTGTTGCTGGGTTTTGTTTTGTTTTTGTTTTTGTTTTTTGCTTTTTATTTAATTAATTTATTCTTTTTCTACTTATTTTTTCTACTTCACTGGGATATTACATATCTAGTAATTAGTCACATACAAAATAATGTCTGAACATCTCACAGAAGGATATTTTGTTCTAATAAAATGCTAAAGTTATGTTCAAATCATTTTTGTGGCAACAATGCTAAAAGTTGAATGTCTGTTTCTATGGGAGCAATGATTTTGGGGAACATCTCAACATGCTAGTCATACTTATGATCTTTTGAGACAACTGCCAAAAGTGTAACACTGTGTCTAATGTTTTGCTTTTCACAAATCCCATTTCTCCTCTCTAAAACATCACACAAAGAGGCAAACTCAAGGAAGATGCAAGGAATGGCCTTTGAATGGGTGATTGTAAGAAGGCATGTCCTACTGGACATGAGTTCCAAAAGGGAAAGTAAAAGGATGCATTTATGGAGCCAATCAGTGAGCATTGAGCTACCAAATTCTCACAAAGAAAACAAATAGGACAGGCAAAGCAAGGCTTCACCATCAGACTGTCTAGTCTGCTGGTAATTGAAGGTTCTATCATAAACATCTTCCTTCCATCAGGTGAGCATCTCTGGTACTAATGTGGGGCTCTACACTTTTACATGCAGACACACTTGTCTGCAATTCAAGTGGGTAAGGAGAAGAAAAGCAAATACAACTTGTTTATCTGATTCGAGCCAAAACATCTGTTGCTAATGATTAGCTCTTCAGCTTCCAATTTTCCTTTGAATGTTATTGCTTATTTCTAACGGGGCACTGTATCGCTGTTTTCTCCTGCATGTGGACTCTAAGTAAAACACAGAGTAGATTGAAAGCCTAGTGGAGGAAGAAATCATGCTTAATGATTTCTGGAAGATTCTCTCTATGCCCTGAAGGAAAACTCAAGAGACCAGGTCAAGAATGAGGTCAATTCTTGGCTCAGCATGGTTTTTGGGTAATGGGTGTGCTCTGTGAGACTCACTTGTCCAACTGAATAGGAAAATAGCTCACTTCCCAGGAGTGAAGATTTGATAAGGATAAACTACTCCTTTTTATCTACTTTATACAAAAACTCAAATCGTATGCAAAGTTTATAAAACACAATTCAGGTTTCCTCTATGGTAATAAATGGGCTGTTGGGCTAAACATTTCTTTCCTGGAGAGCTTTGTGTCCCTGTTATTGTGGTTAGTAGGAGTATTTTAAATCACAATTTCTCATAGATGCTAGTCACCATTTGGAATTGGCTGTATTGATTGTAGGTAATTATAATTGCATTTGTCAAATTGTATCATCTGTATGTGAGGTCTGTGGAATCACATGACTCTAGATATAGAAAATGAAAAATGAGGATGTGTGGAGTGTGCTTGTCTATATGGTTTAATAAGCATACATATATGTCTGTACATATGTATGTCTGTATGTGTGTGTATGTGGGTGTATATCTTATTTATTTCTATTTATCTGTCACTCTTTGATAAAAAGTAGATACACATACATAAGGTAATAGCACACACATACAGACTTGACTTGAAGATGTATCTATATGTTAGCACACATGTGCTCTCTCTCTCTCATACACACACACACACACACACACACACACACACACACACACACAGAACACACACACAAGAGAGACAGAGACAGAGGCAGAGACAGAGATATAGAGACAGAGTCAGAGAGACAGAGAGACTCAAACTATCTAAGATAACTAAGCTTGAGTATTTTTAAAAACACAGATTTTCAAAATAACTGGCCAGTAGTAAAGTTATTCTGACTTCTTTTTGTACTTTGTCTCTTACTCAACTGGAGTAGATTAATCAAAGTGATACTTTCCAACTAGAAGACTGTACTTCTCAGCTTCCCTCAGCCACTTCCCATATTCACCTGTAGGAATTTTTCCATGCATGCACGTGGATGACAAGATGCACTCTCTTATCATGAATAAACATGGCCCTGTTCAAGGACAGACCAAGCTTTTCTTCTACCTGCCTTCCTTCTATCTACAGCTACCTTTTAAATAATCTAAAACAATCTAGAGTGTACATACATATTGAATAAAGAATTTGCATTTGAATCAGTGCCATCCTACACTGATAGTATTTTTAAGTTAATTTCAATAATGTCTATCTATCATCTATCTCTTTATTATGTATGTATGTATGTAATTGTGTGTATGAGTGCACATGGGCCATCGTTTTCTTCCCTGCTGTGCAAATCAGAGGACAGTTATTGAAGCTGAGTCTTTCTGTCTACCAAATGGGTTCTGGGTATTGAACGCAGGGAACCAGTCTTGATGAAAATAGTATTTACCCACTAAGCATTCCTTTTGGCTCTGATTCATATTTTATAAGATTAAGTCACTTTAGTTTTTTCATAATTCAAGTATTTGTACTTCTAAGTCAGATGCATCTTGGATGTTTCAGAATAAAGCGATGAAACACTAAGGCACTGACCTTTAAAATGTGGTGAGTCACTAGCACACCATAACAGCCTTTTCAAGAAGACACCCACTAGGACCAACACACAAAAGGGGTGTTCAGAGGTGGCTGAAATTTCCAGTGTAATGGGAAATAGTGAAAGAACTATTTCTGGAACTTGAAACTGGTATCCCTGTGAACTGGAAAAGTTCAGGAAGGATTTCTCCAATAAGTAAGAAGAGAAAACAGGTTTGTCATTGAATGCAAGGGTATGGAAAGAAACAACTCTGTGCCACCTCTAAGTCACTGAAAATATAGATTTAAAAAGTCAATTATGTCATGACTAGAGGCTGGATCAGGCTTGTCCCATATGGTCTTGCATGCTCTCTCATCAAACTTTGTCGATGCCTCAATAAATGACCTCCTTGATCCTTTGTGTTTTTGTAATTTTTTTTCCTGTTGAATGACTTAACATTTTATTTTTTGTTCCATTCATTTTTCTTTGGTTTTGTTTTACTGAAATTGAGACTTCATATAAAATGCAATCAGATTAAGACTATTAGTTTAGTTGGATGCAACCCCTGTAATGTTTATCTAAGCAATGACAATTCTAATCAGATGAATTAGGGGAGAATTCCGAGGAATCTGGGAATTAAACTGAATCTGCAGAAAACAAATGTAGAAGGAGAATCTGATCTGTGCAAATAAGCCTAACTATGAGAACTAACAGAACTTTTCCTATCTTGTGGAAATTGATGTACGGGTCGCAGTGTTATGTATTAACACGTTACATAGATTTGTTCATTGAAAGATAGTTTTGAATGGATTTAGAAAAACAAAAGTTCTCAGAACATACACAGAGTGTGCTGTGGGAAAAACAGGCAGGACTGAGTTGTGCCTCAGGAGCATACTGGGCCTGGGCCTGTTATTTCTGACCAATGCCACCTCAGGGCAACATGTAAACAAAACGTACGCTCTTTCCTAACAAAGGGTTAAATAAGTTTTTAAACTCCAGTTTAAAAAAACAATCAACTTGTAAAGAAGTTATAATTCTTCAAGGGTCAGCAGTCCTTGAATGAAAAATATGTGTTCAACGTTTCAGTTATCCATAGTAAGTGTGACCCTGTGTTTCAGCCAGTGGCATCAGAATGTGAGGCAGCTCTGACTGTGCAACATGAGGTACTAGAGCACTTTTTGCTATGAATAAAAACTCATCAGCATCCAGGCTGGTGTGCTTGGTAGCCTGACTTAGGAAGGCTACTTACACTTCTGCAATATTAAACCTTTTCACTTTGCCTAACTACCTGACAGCTGGCACCCATTTCCTATATTTTATACCTTGCCTATTGTCATGGCTTTACCCCTTAATTTCTGTTACTGTTTACCACATACAGTCTTGCTTGCCCACAGTAGCAACCCAGACAATTATGCAGTGCAATTTTGTATGTGGAATGACATGGTTCCATATGACAGGGTGGCATAGCTGTGTTGTTTTGTGTGTGTGTGTGTGGGGGGCATACTCTGTGTCTAACACAAAATTTCCATTGCACAACGAATTAGCAGCAATCTATGCCTGTATGCATAACTTAATATACTTGACACATACACTAAATATGTACCAAAAAAACAACATTGGTTTATTTGTTTATATTTATTCATGTCTTTAAAACAAAACCATTTAAAATAGTTAATTTTCTCATGTTAACTATGTGCATGTGTCTTGGTGTGGGATTGTGCATGTGGGTGCTGTGACCACTGATGGCAGAGGAGTTGGGGGTTACAAGCCCTTATGTGACACACAATGTGCCGGCTAAGAAATCAACTTGAGTATTCTACAAGGTTATTTTAACTACTGAGCTATCTTTTCAGCTCCAAAACCCTTCTTAAACCCTGCAATGGATCCCAGCCTACTTAATAAAATAAGACTGCAATAGCTTTGAATTTGTCTTTATAGAGTGAAGATAAATCAATACAGAAGTCTTCAAAGCCGGTTTCAAATATTCTCGAAAACGCATGGCCAGTATTGTGTCCGTTCCAGGTACTCGGGAATTGTGTAATGTAAATATAAATATTAATATTTAGTAAAAATTTCCAGAGTTTTTACGGATAGACAATTCATGAATTAAGCAGCACCAGCAACAAGCTCTTACAGGCTGAGTAGAGAGAGCATGCGGAAATTCCTTGACTGTTTGCAGAGTGGCCTCTGCCTCATTTGTGTAGTGGTTGATGGCTGGATGCTAGTTACAAGAACAGTGACTACTTGACTATTTGTGATCAACTGAGTCTATCTATCTATCTATCTATCTATCTATCTATCTATCTATCATCTATCTATCTATCTATCATTTATCTACCATCTACCTACTTTTCTATTATTATCTATGTATTATCTAATCAATATTTATATCTATATTATCAATTATAGGAAATAACCTATTTCCTAATTATAGGAAATAACCTAGGTAAATTTATTTACCTAAAGTATCTGGGTATAGGCAACCTAGGAGCAATGATCTTGTTTTTACCTTAGTGGAAAAAATTACATATGCCCAAAAGAAAAACACTCTTCAAGATTAATGATCTTCAGGAAATGCACACCCTTCTTCATACTGTTATCAACTCTTCTCACCCCTGCTGAGCCCAAGCAAAAAGAAGACAGCAATGCGACCCTCCCAAGTCAGAGTGTGAGAGATGAAAAAAAAAAAAAAAAAGCGAAAACAAAAACAAAAAAAAAAAAAACCATGCTCTGCCTAGAAGTGCCTAGTCCTAGTGCCCTTCTCTACATAAAGTAATAGTTTTCAGAGATAATCCCAGGACAGGTGTCATCACCATCAAGTCTTATATCATCTGAAATGCTAATTTTTGGCTGCATCTTTAACTCACTGAATCACAGTCTCTACAGCTAGATTCACAAAATGGTGCTTTAACATACTCTAGGACATTCTGACTCTAGTTTCATAAGTGTTATTTTTAATCTGACAGTATAGCGTATTTTTAGCATAATCCTGAAATGCAAGCCCACTGATTTGATCATTACCAAGAAAAGAGCAAGATTAAATGGAAATCCTGAACTTACTGAAAGAGGGATGTATCTTATCTTAGACCATTAGTAAAACTATGTAGTCTGTACTGGTTTAAAGAAATTCTTCAGACAATTCTCAATCCATCACTCTTGGCACACACTTGACTCTACTGCATCGTGGGAATTCAAAGAGGTTGTGCTAGAAAGATGCATGATTGATAATCTCGCCATAAGGAACTCTTATGGTTTGATATGTGTCAGATGTGCAGAGAGCTTCTGATGCACTGAGACAGTGGTAATTAACCGCAGCACGTGGCAATGTTAAGAGGCACGTCTATAAGGCAAGGGGAAGGACAGAATGGCCAGCACCACTGAGCAGCAGTTTGCTTCAGCTTCCTGAACAAGAACACCTAACCATCAAACCACAAGGCATCCATAAAAACTTACTGCTGAGTGGGGAAAGTAGTCTCTGGAAGATAGCAGAGCAGGCTGAGCAGAGGAAGTCAGTTGAAAAGATGGCATTTGAGAGCTAGAGTAGGTAATGACTAGGACCAAACCATTGACCTTCATGAGTTCTACTGACCAAGGCTTTGTCTACCTTTTGGAAAGTTAAACTAAGGGCTTTGGGGGTAGCCGAATGGATAAGAGCGTTTGTGCAAGCATGAGGACTGCGGGGACCTGAGTTAGAACTGGAGCACCCTTATAAAATGAAGCCAATGTTTACTTCAGGAATTTGTCTGTGACCTCAGAAGTAGAAATTATGGTGGATGGGAGATCATGCCTCATGAGGCAGGGCATCAAAGAGAACATTAGGAGAGTGACCAGTCAGGACACCTGGCTTCCTTCTCCTTCTGACATGAACATAGCACACATGCAGGCACAAAGACACACACACACACACACACCTAAACCAGACAAATACATGTTCCACCCAAACACCACATATGCCTCACTCACACGCACCAACATATACACGTATAGCACATACCATACACAGGCTTACCAAACACACACACAACACATACAAACACCCACGTATACATCACACACATACTCCAAAACATACACGTACTACACGCACCTTGCCATTCATATCCCCATGATATTAGTTCTTTTTAACGCAGTCCCCTCCATTCTACCTAGCTTAGAGTTCAGCTTTTCTTCTTCAGCTTCTTCAGTGGACCATTATTATTTATCTTGTAGTACTTGGGTTTCAGGAGAAGCATTAACGCAGGGGATGAACAGGGTATGTACATTTATTTAGCACACACTGAGAAACTTCTCTTCCTTTTGAGGGCTTTATGACTTAAGATCCTGGGCATGTGATGAACTCTGTTTTCACAGATGCTTTCTACAGGTTTGCGGATGAGTCTCGAAGAGGAAGTAGACTTCTTGGGACTCTGTCTTTGTCTTCATAGAGGAAGCATGAGAACAGATAGGCACAAAGGCAGTGTCTCGGACCCACACCGCAGTCTGATGGAACACTTTCCTTCCATATACACTTATTGTTTCCTTGCTGTTTGTGGACTGGATGTTCTAAACCTCTCCTTTGCAGTGACCTCAGGTTTTAATCTTGAGCAAAAGAGAACAGAATTACATAGTTTTCACTCTAGTACGTAAGTAATAAAAAGAAGTGATGATGAGTGGAAAGCATTTGGTGTCCATGAGAACTGATGCAAAGTAAATGCAAGGAGGAAAGAAAAACAAGTCCTTTTCTCAAGTTCCTCTAGTTAGATAAAATACTTCTCAACTGAAGTGTTCATTAATATCGATTATAGTTAATTTACTTACACTTTGTATTTACAGTTATCTGATTAAGTCATAAACATTGTTTTAATTGTAAGTTTCTTCCACCTTATATATACTATGGGTACCCCTGTATCAGCGTGCATGTTTGCCTGATACATTAGTCTCCATGTTCATTCTGTGAGCTACAGACTGGGAGAAAGAACAAATGGGGCCTATGTGTCATTTCCTGAAAATAACCTGAAAAAGTGAAAATATTCCCTCCCTTTCATTGACCTTGGAGAGGAACGGGGACAAATGTAAGGAAAACTGAGGCTACCTTCCTCTCTCTCCTGGGCTTTCACATGCACCTGAAAAGGTCACTTTTTGTTTATATACTTCCTGAGATTTAACATGAGGCTGCTAAGATGCAAGTGTTTATGCTTGAAGCAAAGGAACTTTTTTCATTGTTTGCCAATCTGTGTCAGATTTAATCTAGATCTGTAAACAGTACTGCATTTTCCATTCTGATGCAATTTTCCTTAAATTTACCCTACAGAGAGGCTTTTATTATTATTGTTTTCTTTCTTCCTATTTTCCCACCTCTTTCAGTAATCTGAGAAGGAAAAAAAAATCTCTGAACCAATTGGTCAATCGATTAACAAATTAACTGCTAAATAATGAATTGTGTCCTGTCCACATAGTGACAGGGTGGCTAGAATAAAATATGTCTCTACAATACTTCTCTGAACACATGCCTAACAAAGGAACACTTGCTTCTCCTAACTCGTTTTATACAAATGTCTAAAAACAAAATGGAAAAACAGGGACTGATAATATTTTATCAATCATACGAGCTGAGCAGACACAGGCATTGCACGAAGAAATCAACAAGGCTCGTTTTCTTTTGAATTAAATTTTAATGTAGCAGAACTTTATATGATCCTTTATACATAAATAAATGCAAGAAGACAACAAAATATTTTCCACTTCTAATTATGCCATTTACACTGAGCGTGGTATAAATGTACCCAAGAAATAATGGCATTAAATAGACCAAAAGAAATCAAGGGGGAGGGGTGGCATCGGGAGAGGGAAAATGGTAGAGCTGTGTAATGAAGGCTGGGTTCTGAGAATTACCCAGGACATTTCTTCAAGTCTTCATTATGTATTTTCATATGACACTCCAAAACAATTCACAGAAGGGAGCAAGGCTTTCTCTCTCCAACCTGCATGCTTGCTCTGCTCATGTGGGGAAAATTATGGCTTGAGGGTAAGGTTGCAGATATGGGATGTAAAAAAATAAAATTCCAGTTTGGAGGCTTTTCTCAGACCGAGTCTTTAAGAAGCATTTGTTTGTTAGCCCAGGTACCCAGAAATAACTTAACAAACTTTTACCTGTTCAGTAATGTTAACTCAGATTTGTTCAGGTATTTGTATTGGTGATCACACACACAGCCCTGTGCTGTGTACATGGTGGGAAAGAAGAGAGACTCGGAAGGCTCTGAAAATATAATACAATGAGCTTTAGGATCTACCCCAGGAGACAAAGAAAATAAACAAAATAATGAGAAAAATATCTGCTAGAATATTAGTCATTTGATAATATTTTGATCTGCTCTCAGTAGGGGGTGACTATGCTAGACTATAAAGTGAACATGTTTTGGAATGAAACAGATTATAATTACTTATTCATTCTTAATAATTATGTTTCTAAGAGGACAAATAGAATACTTGCCAGTATTTTATTTTAGTGTGTTTGAACATGTGGGTTGTTAATAAGAAAATGTTCAATTACCAGTCCAGAGTTGGAAGGACTAAAGTTTGGCCAGGGCATCCTGACATTTCAAGTTTTTGAAAGTTCTGGAAGTTGGAAGGTAAAACCATACTCATTACTGTCTCTCAAGACTAGAGTCACAGAGACAGTATTGTGTGTGTTGTGGGTGAATGTAAGAAGAGATACAACTAACAGTAATGAACACTTAGCAAAGCTAATCAAGACACCAGGAAGCAGTTCATAGTAAATATCATAAATAGACTAAATTCCAAAATTATTACAATTTTCTATTTTAATAAACACAAAGTGCCATACTAAAAGAAAAGACTGATACATTTGATAAAAATCATCCTTAAGATATTAGCAGACAAGCCACTACACCGAACCTGATATGATTGATAGAAATCATAATTTTACGTGACACAAGAATCCAAATGATTTCTTACAAATCACTGAAACCACCAACACTGTCAATTAAAAATAAAAGTGAGGTTAAATTAGATATTTCACAAGGAAGATATGGGAATGAAAATAAAATAAAATCTCATTAACAGGGAACTGAGAGTTAAGTCAAAATGAGACACCCATACATCTTCATATATCATCTACAGTTCACAGGAATACTAATCTAAAATTTTAGTAAGCAGGGCTATAGGGAGATGGCTTAGTTGTTAAGAGTGTTTACTGCCCTTCCAGGAGATCCAAGTTTCTTTCCCAGCACCCAGCCTGTTAACTCATAACTGCTTGAACCTCCAGCTCCATTGGATCCAGTGCCCACTTCTGGCATCCAAGACCACTGGCACTCACTGCCTCAGACACACATACATACATACATACATACATACATACATACATACATACATACACACACACATATGCATGCACACACACTTATAAGTGTGCATGCATATGTGTGTGTGTATGTATGTATGCACCACACCTGGCTCAGATAATACATTTTTTAAATATTAGCAAGCATTTGTCACAGCTCTTTGCCCCACAAACATTAATGTAAATTGGTACAAATCTTTGGGCAGCCTGTTAATATCATCTGGTAAAGTTGGGTACATTGCTTTTCCTGTAACATGAAAATACAATGTGTGAAACATAATGTTGGAAAAATTTGTGAACATGCACACAAAAGATGCATTCATCACAGTATTTGGAATGGCATGACCATTAGAGTTGAAATATAGGAGACAGTCCCATAATGGCTTGATATGGTGAATAAATGAAGTGTGTAAGAAATAATGAAATAGCAGGACATACAAACTGTAAGCAAACTGTGGTTACACATGACAAACACGGATGAGTGACACAATAAACACAGTGATATAGACACCAGACACAAAACAGATTATGGTGCAACATCCTGACATGTCATCTGATGACTGGTTGAGGAAAGTTGCAGTGCTCTGAAGACTGATCCCTTTGGGGACTTGAACTCCTCTGTGTTTCGTTGTCATTTGTTTGTTTTGTTTTGTTTTGTTTTGTTTTTACACAAGCTACATTATACTATACACATGTTTGTTTTAAGACATATTAATCACGTTTTGGCAAATTTCATTGATCTTTTATTCTTATGGATGGACACAATGTTTTTTAGACAGTGTTTTCCTGTGTAGTCTTGGCTGTCCTGGAATTCCTTTGTAGACCAGGCTGCCATCAAATTCACAGAGATCTGCCTGCCTCTGCCTCCCCAAGGGCTGAGATTACAGACATGCACCACACCTGGCTCAGATAATACATTTTTTAAATAAGGACATAGTTTATTATTTTTATACTTAATTAATTTACTCAGATTACATATCAATTGTTATCCCATATCTTGTATCCACCCCATTCCTACCTACCTCCTGTTTTCACCCAATTTCCCTCCCCTATATCAGTGACCAAGGGGACCTCCTCCCCCACTATGTGGTCATAGGCTATCAAGTCTCATCTTGGTAGCCTGTCTATCCTTTCTCTGAGTGCCCCCAGGCCTCCCTACCAAGGGGAAGTGGTCAAATATGGGGCACCAGAGTTTGTGTCAGAGTCAATTCCTGCTCTCCACTCAAGTGTGGAGAATGTCCTGTCCATTGCCTAGATCTGAGTAGGGGTTCTCATTTCACTGCATTTATTGTCCATGGTTGGTGCAATATTTTGAGCAGAACCCCTGGACCAAGTTCTGCCTGTCCTGATATTCTTCCTGTTGGTTTCTAGGGCCCACTGGATCATTCTATTTCTCCATTCTTCCAGACTTCCCTCATCTAGAGTCCCAATAGGATGTATTCACATCATTCTCAATCTCCTGGTAAGTGAAGACTTTCGTGGAACATGCCTCTTGGGCTAGTGTCCAATTACAAGTGAGTATATACCACGTGAGTCTTTCTGCTCCCTAGTTAACTCACTCAGTATGATTGCTCCTAGTTCCATCCATTTATCCACAAATTTTGGGATTTCCTTGTTTTCAATGGCTGAGTAGTTTTCCATAGTGTAAATGTACCACAGTTTCTTTATCCATTGTTCAACTGAGGGAAATTTAGGTTGTATCCAGGTTCTGGCTATTAAGAATAAGGCTTCTATGAACATGGTTGAGCATATGTCATTGTCGTGTGGTGGAGCATCTTCTGGGTATATTCCAAGAAGTGGAATACCTGTATCTTGAGGAAGCTATATTCCAAGTTTTCTGAGATAGCGCCAGGTAGATTTCCAAAATGGTTGTACTAGTTTGCATTTCCACCAGCAATGAAGGAGTGTTCCTCTTTCTCCACGTCCTCTCCAGCATGTGGTGTCACTTGAGTTTTTGATCTTAGCCATTCTGAAAGGTGTAAGATGAAAACTCAGGGTCATTTTGATTTGCATTTCTCTGATGACCAAAGACGTTGAGCATTTCTTTAAGTGTTTCTCAGCCATTCGATATTCCTCTGTTGAGAATTCTCTGTTTAAGTTTGAGCCCCATTTCTCAGTTGGATTATTTGGTTTGGTGGTGTTTGCTTTCTTGAGTTCTTTATATATTTTGGATATTAGACCTTTGTCAGATGTAGCATTGGTGAAGATCTTTTCCCAATCTGTGGGCTGTCGCTTTGTTCCACTGACAGTGTCTTCTGCCTTACAGAAGCTCCTCAGCCTCATGAGGTCCCATTTATTGATTGTTGACCTTAAGGCTTGGGCTGTTGTTCTGTTCAGGAAGTTGTCTCCTATGCCAATGTGTTCCAGTCTCTTCCCCATGTTTTCTTCTAAATGATTTAGTGTCTCTGGCTTTAAGTTGATGTCTTAAATCCATTTGGACTTGAGTTTTGTGTATGGTGATAAATATGAGTCTAATTGTATTTTTCTACATGTAGACATCCAGTTAGACCAGCACCATTTATTGAAGATGCTATTCTTTTCCCACTGAATAGATTTTGTTCCTTTTCAAAAATCAAGTGACCATATGTGTGTGGGTTCATTTCTGTGTCTTCAATTACTTTCTATTGATCAACCAGTCTATTGCTTTGCCAGTACCATGCTGTTTTAATTACTGTTGCTCTACACTACAGCTTAAGATCAGGTATGAAGATTTTTCCAGAGGATCTTTTATTGTACAAGATTTTTTTAGCTATTCTGGGTCTTTAAAAATTATATGAGTATTTTGATAAGGATTGCATTGATCTGTAGATTGCTTTTGGTAAGATGGACATTTGTACTATGTTAATTCTCTTGATCCATGAACAAGGGAGACCTTTCCATCTTCTGATGTCAGCTTCAATCTCTTTCTTCAGAGATTTGAAGTTTTTTTCAAACAAGTCCTTTACTTGCTTGGTTAGAGTCACTCCTAGATATTTTATATTGCTCGTGGTTATCCTGAAAGTTATAGTTTCCCTAATCTCTTCCTCTGCATGATTGTTCTTTGTATATAGGAAGCCTATTGACTTTTTTTAGTTAATTTTGTATCCAGCCATTTTGCTAAAGGTGTTTATCAGCTGTAGTTCTCTGGTGGAATTTTCAGGATCGCTTATGTACACTATCCTATCATCTGCAAATAGGGAAAATTTGACATCTTCCTTTCCCATTTGGATCCCCTTGATCTCCTTTTGTCGTCTTATTGCTCTAGATAGAACTTCAAGTACTATATTGAAGAGATATGAAGAAAGTGAGCACCCTTCTCTGGTCCCCAATTATAGAGGGTTTTCCTTGAGTATCTCTACATTTAATTTGATTTTGGCTATTGGTTTGCTGTATATAGCCTTTATTATGGTGAGGTATGTGCCCTGTGTCCCTGATCTCTCCAAAAGTTTAAATATGAATGGGTGTTTGACTTTATCAAATGTTTTCCCTGCATCTAAAGTGATGATCATGTGATTTTTTTTTTCTTTTTTCAGTTTGTTTTTATGGTAGATTACATTGATGGATTTCTGTTTATTAAACCATCATTGCATGCCTGGAATGAAGCCTACCTGGTCATGGTGAATGATATCTTTGCTGTGTTCTTGTATTTGTTTTGGGTCTTTGTGAGGTATAGGTGTCAAGGTGATTATGGCTTCATTGAATGAATTTGGTAATGTTCCATTCATTTCTATCTTTTGGAGTGGCTTGTAGAGTATTGGTATTAGCTCTTCTTTGAAAGTCTGGTAGAATTCTGCATTGAAACCATCTGATCCTGGCTTTTGTTGTCGTCGTTGTTGTTGTTGTTGTTGTTGGAAGATTATCAAGCATAGCTTCTATTTATATAGGGAAAATTGGAATATTTAGTTTTTTTTATCTGATCTTGTTTTAATTTTGACAAGTGGAACTGATCAAGAAAATTGTCCATTTTCCTTAGATTTTAAAATTTTGTGGCATATATGCCTTTGAAGTAGGATCTTATGATTCTTTGTATTTTTTCAGTGTCTGTTGTTATATCTCCCTTTTCATTTCTGGTTTTGTTAATTTGGATAGTGTCTCTCTGCCTTTTAGTTTGGCTAATAGTTTCTCTATCTTGTTGATTTCCTCATAGAACCAACTCCTAGTCTTGCTGATTCTTTGAATTGTTCTCTTTGTTTCTAATTTATTGATTTCAGCCCTGAGTTTGATTATTTCCAGACATCTACTCCTCTTGGGTGTTTCTGCTTCTTTTTTTTTTCCTAGGGCTTCCAGATGTTTTGTTAAATTGCTTATATGGGATATTTTCCATTTCTTTATAAAGACACTTAATGGTATGAATTTTCCTCTTAGCACTGCTTTCAATGTGTCCCACAAATTTGTGTATGTTGTTTCTTTATTTTCACTGAATTTCAGGAAGTCCTTAATTTCTTTCCTTATTTATTCCCTGACCCAGGTATCTTTAAATAGAGAGTTGTTTAATTTCCATGTGTGTGTAGGCTTTTTGTTATTTCTGTTGTTGTTGAAGTCCAGCCTTAGACCACGGTGATTCGATAGGACACAAGGTATTATTTCAATCTTCTTGTATCTGTTCAGGCTTGCTTTGTGACCTACTATGTGATCAATTTTTGAGAAGGTTCCATGGGGTGCTGAGAAGAAGGTATAATCCTTTGTGTTTTGGTGAAAACACAAAACTTTTTGGGTGAAAACACCCAAATCCTTTGTGTTTGGGTGAAAAGTTCTATAGATATCTGTTAGATACATTTGATTCATGTCATTGGTTAATGTCATTATTTCTTGGCTTAGTTTCTATTTCAATGACATATTCTTCATTGAAAGTGGCATGTTGATGTCTCCCACTATTAATGTGTGGGGATTTATGTGTGGTTTAAGTTTTGTTAATAGTTTCTTTAAAAATGTGGGTGCCCTTGTATTGGGAGCATAGATGTTCAGAATTGTGATGTCCTCTTGGTTGACTTCAGTTGATACGTACGAAGTGTCCTTCCTTGTCTCTTTTGATTAATTTTGGTTGAAAGCCTATTTTATTCGATATTAAAATGGCTACACCACCTTGTTTCTTGTAACCATTAGCTTGGAATATTTTTTCCAGCCTTTTACCCTGAGGTAATATCTGCCCTTGTGGTTGAGATGTGTTTCTTTAATGAAGAAAAATGTTGGATTTTGTTTATGCATCCATTCAGGTAGTCTGTGTCTTTTTATTGGAAAATTTAATCCATTGACGTTGAGAGATATTTATGTCCAATGACTGTTAAGTCCCTTAATTTTGATGTTGGTTCCAGTAGAGAGTTTGTGTGGTTCTGGTTTTTTTTTTTTTTTTTATGGTGTAGTTACCTATTTCCTGTATAGTTTTGGTTGTAGCTTGTTCCTTTGGGTTGGAGTTTTCCTTCTAGTAATTTCTGCAAAGCTGGATTTGTAGATAGGTACTGTTTGAACTTGTTTTTGTCGTGGAATATCTTGTTTTCTCCATCAATGGTTATTGAAAGTTTCATTGGGAGGTTTTTCTTTTCTGGTCTACTCTATTTGGTGTTCTCTAGGCCTCTTATATGCTTATAAACATCTCCTTCTTTAAATTGGGGAAATTTTCTTCTATGATTTTGTTGAAAATAATTTCTGGGCCTTGGAATAGGGGGTCTTCTCTTTTCTCAATGCCTATTATTCTCAGGTTTCATCTTTTCATGGTGTCCTTGATTTCTTTGATGTTTCATGTCAGGAAATTTTCAAGATTAGCCTTTTCTTTGATGATTGCTTCAAGACTTATGGTTGTATCTTCTAAACTCTGAGATTTGTTCCTCCGTCTCTTGGATTCTGTTAGAGAAACTTGTCTCCATACTGTTTGCTGTCTTCTCTAAGCTTTCTCTTTCCCATTTTTCTTCTGTCTGGATCTTTATCATTGTTTCCATTTCATCTTCAGATCTTGAACTTTTTTTATTGACTTCCTTCAACTGATTGTTTGAATTTTCCTGGATTACTTCCAGTGCTTCTCTATAGGCCTCTTTTATGTCTTCTACCTGTTTGGCTGTGTCTTCCTGCATTTGTTTATGGATTTTTTTTTTGTTTCTTCTATTATCATCTTAATTACTAGGAATTTGAGGGCATTTTCTTGTATTTCAATTGTGCTTGAGTTTTCCGGTTTGCTTTCTTTGGAATAGCTGTGATCTAGAGATGCCATATTGTTCTGGTGGTTTTTGTTCATGTTTCTATGCTGGTCTTTAGTCATCTTGCTGTGTCTGATGTTGGGAGGTATCTTATGGAGTCCTTTATCAGTTGTTGAGAGCAGTTTGTTGGTGAGTGACTGTAGGTCAAGGTCTTTTGCCCATGGTGGTAAAGGAACTCTTCCCTGGGACAGGCAGGAATCCTGGTTTTGGCTCCTGGAGACTTTGCTCCACATCCTGGGCTCCTCACTGGTTCATCTGAGATAGGTGCTGGTGCCCTGTAGGTCCTGTATTGGTTTGAGGTTGTGTATGTAGAGTTGGTTTTTTTCTTTTTTCTTTGCCTGGGCTTTGAACACCCTACCCTTTGGGTCCTAGGTTCAGATCACCCTAGAGTGCCTAAACTCCTGTTGGATTTTAGAAGTTGTTAAGTTTCTGCCTGCCCCAACCAGGAAGTGAGGCCTAAGTTCCACCTGCCAAGGAGAGAGCAGCTACTGCCTTTTGTTTGTTGTTGGTGGCCTAGATTTTTGCTCTATCTCCTCTGACCTGCCTAGCCACTCCAAAGAGAATCAGAATCCTAGCTAGGCTGTGGAGCCTGGCTAGGCTGGAACCACTGTGACCAGTTGTTCCAGAGAAATCAACTGGGGCTAGCCATTTGGCTTCTGCCCAGTTTTGCTCACAGTGTTGCTGTCCTTGACTCCTGGCAGTGTCTCAAGCCTCAGGTCACACCACTGTGGCTGTGTATTTCTGGTTTCAGCAACTTGCAGGCAGGGTCCTGATCAGGCGCTGGTGACTGGATTGCCATTTGTAGAGTCTCCTTGTCAGAGCACACAGCAGCTGGGGAACATACCTACAGCCATCTTGCGCCTTGTGGCACCTGGGCTTTCTGTGGACTGGCATGGCCATTTTGGGGGGTCTGAGGCCCCACACCACACATTTCCTGGGGCTTTCCTTAGACCAGGAGGTTTGAAGCACCCCTGTGGCAATTTCAGTCCCGAAGTACTAAGTTCACTCTGCCGAGCAAGGCCTTTGCTCATAGCTCACCAGTTACAGTCTGGATCCTGTTCAGTCACTGGGCACTGGTCTGTCATCCTTCCTGGGGTTCTGGATGACCGGAAGTTTGACTCACCAGTGGTTGGCACTGTGTGGATCTCTCTCCTCCGGTTATCCCCAGCTCCCTCGGTCCATGGGTCCAGTTAGCATCTGTGGTCTCTTCCCTGCAGATCAGACAGAGTGCTTCTTCATCACTACTATCTTGGCCCCTCCAATTTACACATTTTTAGCAACTTAACATTCTCTGTGTAGAAGGTCTTTTATATTTCCTGATATAAAAATCAAGATGAAACTCCTCCTTAAACTTTCTTAGAGATAGTACCAGGAGAAATTGCCTAAAACAAAGACAAAATTTTTGTGCTGAAACTTAAAGCCACATATGTAAAAAATTCTCTTTACTTAAAAAAAAAAAAGAAAAGAAAAGAAAGGAAGAAAGAAAAGAAACTAGAAATTAAGCAAGCTGGATGTTAAAAGATGGATCAGATGTTCATTTTCACACCCAATTTTAAATCTTAGTTTTCTACTGGGGCATCAGAGATAGTTCCCTGGGTAAGAGCAGTTGCTGCGCTTCATGTGGATATGAATGCAATGTCCCATGTCCACTTTATCTGATTAACGACCACCTTTAACCTCAGCTTTAAGAGACAAAACATCTTTTTGTTGCACAAGCACTTACATACATGCACTCACATAGGCATAAACACATGCACATAAACAAAAAATAAAAATCTTAAAAATGACAACACAGTTAATCGTATGTTTGAGTGAGCTTTCATCATGAACGAGAGAGGGAATTCCTGTCTTGGGTAGAAATGTGTCTGAAAAGACATCATTGTATTTCACTAGAAAATAATGTTTCTGTTAATGATGAGATGTCATCTTTTTCCAGTTCCAAATGAAGATGTCTGCTCTGTGATCCTGATTCTTTCTTAGAACATTTGGTAGGAGGAATCCCTGAACATACAACAGAAAATTTAAAACACATTCAACCACCTTAGTCAGCTATGATGCCTGTGAACCACAAGAAAAGGACAACATGATAGCGCTAAGCATGCAGCACTGGCAAACATGTTGATGGTAACCAGCAGAACTCTGAATAAGAGTAACGCCATGGCTGGTACTGTAAACCTTGGAACCTACTCAGTGCTAGTGACGCTATAGAAAGTAGAGGAGAGGGGATTTTTTCGAAGATGGCAGCACCGATCACACACTGCATCTGATTAGCAGGAAATACAGGACTACACAGAAACCTAAAGACTCAACTGAGAACTACAAAACACCACTGCTTCTGATTCTCAGGTGAGAGGGATACAAATTGTGTGGGGCCTGGCCCCCCTGGCCACACAGCTAAGCCACAGAAAAATCCCTGGGAATAGTTAACATTAGCCCCAATCTAGGGAAGGACTGTGGGAAATCCCTGCAGTTTCAGGTCCTCACTGCCAGCTACCACTTGCAGGATCCTAGACAGAAAAACTGAGGGATATACTTGCAACTTCAGGCTCTCACTATCCCTTCGCGTCCCCCTGCTGCTTGCTGGATCTGTGCTAGGGATAGGGAGTGAACTGGCGGAGCTTAGGGCTAGCATAGGACACTATCCACATTAGCTGCCTCCTGAGGAAAAAAGTGAGGGGCACTCAAGTACCTCTGAGCTCTGAGCTGTCTCAGACCCCCAGCTACTTGCTGGTCTAGACTGGCTGGATCATGGAGAACATAAATATACCCCTTCCATCCCAAGAGAGCCTGTGGAACTTATGAGCAGTTTGGAGACCCGATCTCTTACAACACCCCCAACTATCTGGGAACAAACCTTGTGGCTGGCAGAACTGAATGCAGCTCCACCCACAGTCCACATTAGCCACCATCCTAGGAGCAACATCAGGCCTTGGTCTGTGTATGCACAACTACCTGCAGCATACCACTCAAATACAGCTAATACACAAGGCAATCTCACTGAGCAGAGACCAGCTTGGGCTACATTACTCATTAACTGCAATCTGACACAAGGCAATCCCACTGAGAAGAGACCAGCTTGGGCCACATTACTCATAGACTGCAATCCTGCTAGCAGCATCTGGCTCTGATCTCACCTCATCCACCTACAGCCTATCGGCCAAATCCACCTAGGTCACAGACCAGAGATTTTTGCAGGCCACACCTCACATTTCCTACTGTTTCAGCTTGGAACTCTAATCTCCATCCATTGGTCTTACCCAAACGGTGCACAGAGAACCATCTGTAACACAGCAGATAGACAGAGACCTCCCATCTTGAAAAGGACGGTGCAGTTCCTGAACAACTTTGGGCTTAGAAATATATCAGCTCAATCCTCCCTTTCTGGACTCAACTGGAATAGAGTCAGGGAACCCAGCTGAGCTGAGCTGTGAGCAGGCTCTAACACCCACTGTCCAACATCCTAAAGAGACCTCTAGGGAGCCCTAGGAAACAACCTTTGGCTTAGAGTTATCCTTACTTGCTCTCAATCTGCCTGGCCAAACTAGAATACAGATAGCGACCTCATTGGATGATCCCCTATGCCTGTAACACCAGAGACAACCAGATGACTAGAGGACAGTGCAAGGATACTAGCAATAAAACTGAGAGGCTTATAACAATACAGGAAACCAGTGATTCTAACACAGCAAGCCTTGTAGATATGAACACCCATGAAACACAAGAATACTTTAAATCTGAGATGATGAAAATGATAGAAGCTTTGAAAGAGGAAAATAAAGCACACAAAGAAACACAGGAAAATGCACTCAATCAGAAGAAGGAATTGAAAAAATCCTAAAGAGCTACAGGAAAATACATCCAAACAGATGAAGGAATTGAATAAATCCTATAAAGAGCTACAGGAAAATACATCCAAACAGATGAAGGAATTGAATAAATACTATAAAGAATTACAGGAATAGCTGAAATGATCCTGTACAATAAAAGATCTTCTGGAGGAATCTCCATCGCAGATCTCAAGCTGTACTATAAAGCAACAGTAATAAAAACAGCATGTTACTGGCATAGAAATATGCTGGCTGATCAATGGAATCGAATTGAAGACCCAGAAATAAGCCTACATACCTATGGACACTTGATTTTTGACAAAGAACTCAAATCCATACAATGGAAAAATGATAGCATCTTTAACAAATGGTGTAAGTCTAACTGGATGACTACAAGTAGAAAAATGAAAATAGATCCATATATGTCACCCTGAACAAAACTAAAGTCCAAATGGATTAAAGACATCAACATAAAACCAGACACTCTAAATTTGTTAGAAAAAAAAGTGAGGAAGTGCCTTGAGCACATCGGCACAGGAGGTAACTTCCTGCACAGAGCACCAACAGCTTAGGCCCTAAGATCAACCATCAACAAATTGGACCTTATGAAACTGAAAAGCTTCTGTAAAGTGAAGGACACTACCAACAGAACAAATGACAGCCTACAGACTGGGAAAAGATCTTCAGCAACCAGACATGGGACAAAGCTCTAATATCCAAAATATATAAAGAACTCAAGAAAGCAAACACTACCAAACGAAGTAACCCAATTGAGAAATGAGGCTCAAACCTAAACAGAGAATTCTCAACAGAGAAATATCAAATAGCTGAGAAACACTTAAAGAAATGCTCAACGTCTTTGATCATCAGAGAAATGCAAATCAAGACGACTCTGCATTTCTATCTTACACCCTTCAGAATGGCTAGGATCAAAAACTCAGGTGATAGAACATGCTGGCTAGGATGTGGAGAAAGAGTAATACTCTTCAATTGCTGATGGGATTGCAAACTTCTAAAAGCACTTTGGAAAGCAATCTGGTCCCATTTTAAGGAAATTGGGAATAACTCTACCTCAGGCCCAGCCATACCACTCTTGGAAATATACCCAAAAGATGCTCCACCATACAAGAAGAACATTTGCTCAACAATGTTCATAGCAACTTTATTTTTAATAGCCAGAATCTGGAAACAACTTATATGTCCCTCATCCAAAGAATGGATAAAGAAACTGTTGTACATCTATACAATGGAATACTACTCAGCTATTAAAAACAAAGAAATCATGAAAATTTCAGGCAAATGGATGGAACTGGAAAATATCATCCTGAGTGAGGTAATCCAGACCCAGAAAGACAAGCATGATATATATTCACTTATAATCAGACATTAGCCACATCATACAGGATAACTATACTACAAAACAGAGTCAGAAACATCAACCAAGGACCATTTATGATGTGGACCTAGACCCACTGCTTGGATGTAGTAGCCCAGTCTCCTTGTGGATCCCACGTCTGGAGAGTAGGGACTACTTCAGACATGCACGCTGGTCACTGAACTTAGATAACTTCCCCCTGGTAAGAAGAGCATGCCAGACTACAGAGGAAGAGGGTAAAGCTAATACAGATAAGACTTGATAAGCTGAGTCAGATATTAGGGGAAGAAGGCTCCCCTGTCTGAGTACTAATGGAGGGAGGGAAAGAGGAGGAGGGAGAGAGGGGCGATAGGGAGGGAGGGGGCTACTATCAGGATGTGATGAATTTAAACTTCAGAACAAGCAGATAACATATATTGCTAATCCCACCATATGAGACTGGCTGAAATGTGAACGTCTAGACATAGACAATGATTAGTGTTGACTAAAGAACCCTTATGAATTACTAATAGATGTCATTCTTCACATGACATGAATGAAGATTTACAGATGTCTTCTTTTCTTGCTCATACAAAGAACAGAAATCCAGCCTTCATCATTCCATGCATCATGCACACCTTTTATACACTTATGATTTTAGGACTGTATAAAGCTTTTGAGAAATTACATGCTTTCAGAACAAAAGAACCAGACACTGATATTGGATCATTCCTGACAGTATGCATTCCTCGCAGCATGCTGGACATTGACATCCTTTTTCTAGAAAGTGGTTGAAAAGAAAGAAGAGAGAATATAGAAATGTACAGGGAAGATAGAAAAAAAAATCAGATTAGTGAATCTACTTCTCAACCTAATGCCTCAATTGTCACTCATAAGATATTTTTAATTCACTGATATGGAATTTTGTATATAGATGCAGAATAATTTCTAGATACAGTGTCATAGAACTCAAATGTAAGATTACTCTTCACACACACTATCTATATGTATGTATATAAACATATATATTTCTACTCTGAGTTATTGTACCCATATAACTCAATTATAATACAAGGTTTACTTCCATTGCTTTGAAAGTGCTATCAAGCAGTTTGAAAAATAAGCTATACAAATTAAATATTAGTAGATTAAATCATGGTCATGTCAATTGCTATTCTACTTTTATCAAAAGAATATACATGTTAGGTACAGCAGATAGATATGATTCTATAGAAAGACAGGGTCTTCAAAAACCCTAGAGACATGCGGAATAAGGGATTTAAAAATGTTTGTATTACTTTAAAGATTCGTTGACAATAAGACTGGTTAACATCTGGCAACACCCAGCCTACTTCAAAGAAGAGGATGAGCATCAAAGAACCTTCTTATGGAGATGACTTCAAATGTAGTAAACAATCCACTGGGTAAAAAGTCCTCATTTCTACTGCAGACAGAATTCTGCCTCAAAAAAAGAGGGGGCAAGCTTGGATGCAGGCAGAGTCAATGGCCCAACTCTGCCAAGACAGGGTAAGCAAGTCCTCAATATTTCCAACCTCACAACTATGCCTGTCAGATATTAGTCCAGAAGGCTGAAGAAGATGCTCCAACATTATAGAGATTTTTGGGTGACTATTTAGGTAAAATACTGTCTCTGTCATCTTTTCATTTGGAAAGCTACTACCCTGCACTTCCGGCATACTCACATAATCAAGATTACTCCCTCTCAAGTGTCTGAGGGAGTTGAAGACCAGGTAGCTCTTAGTTTAACAATGAAGCTTAATTGTTTAAGAGATAAGATGTTTTTAGGTCTAGATAGATGTTCTAAGTTGATAATGACAATATGGAGATTGATTTACATTCAGAAATTTAGATGCACCAAGATAAGGAAGACGTCTTCTTCAAGGCTGTCAAATACAAATAGCCAAAACATTAAGAATGTAACATTTATATTATTCCTGATTGTTTCATGGTTCTTCTTGCCTTGGTAATCAATTGTGTATGTGTGTAATAATATAAATGTACATATACAAAAATAATATAATTTAAAAAATGAAAGTAGAGGAGGATCTATAAGCCCCTACTTCACTGAAGCAGCATAAAATCCAACTGCTTTCTAAATATTTGTCTCTACAGCCAGAGATTAGCATGCTCTCCACTCCTTCTCTTGGCATCAGATGGAGACCATTAGAGGACACTATAGCAAATCGAAATGCAGAGTTGTGAAATCCAGTCCCAATGGATACATCTACAAAACACAGCAACACCTAAGGCTCTGAGAGCATTATTGAGGAGGGAGTGTTGAGAATCTAAGAGGGAGAGCAGCAAGGAGTTTGCTATGAGGTTGTGTTCTAGAATTATCATCCATACTACATCCATAATGTCAGCAGCATGATTGCTTGAACGTGAGGTGAACAGGGGCAACAGTACTCACATGCATAGAGGAAAGCCCCTGAGGCCTCAACCCTACAAAATGATTTACAGTCAAGTAAGAAATGGTGAGAGTAGGAGAAATAGTCTTCCCCTGGGAAGAGTACATCAAATAGTTTTCCAATATCATATGATCTGCCTTGAAAACATACTCACAAGTAATATACAAACTTAGAAGGTTGTATTTATGTATTTAGAAATACATACACTACATCAGGCTCAGACACACACATACAGTGGTATACATGTATAGGTATATACAGGTACAGGTATACATATATATGCACATATCTGTGTGTATAAAAAAAATTTAAGTTGAAAAGATGATGAATTTGACAGAGGGAAGGGTGAGGTTGCTATATTAGAGGATTGAAGGAAAGAGTTAGAAAGGGGAAATAATGTAATTATATTAAAATATCAAATATTTCAAAAATAATAATTGGACAACACACAAATATACACACATTCAAAGGAAAGAAAAATTGAAAAATAAATAATATCAGACTCAAAAAGTGAATGAAAGAAAACTACAAATTAAACTTTTTTTTTTTAACCACAGATGAAGAACACTACAGAAATAAACAAGCAATCAATATGTGAAGTTGTAGAGTCCAGTCCCAGTGGATTTATCTACAAAACACTCCTAAACCTAAGGTTTGTGGAACATCACTGAAGAGGAGGTAAAAATATTTTAAGAGCCAAAGAATTAGATGCTTTACTGTGAGTTTGTGTCTCCAAAGAATAACAGATGCTATATCTATAACTTTTTACCAGCATTATTTCCCAAACATGAGCTGAGCAAGAAAGACAGTAATGAAAGAAAACTGAAAAGAAAAAACACCATACAAAGGGCTATAGACAACTGAGAAACTGGAAGCAGAGGATGAGGTTTTTCTCAATGAAAAGCACACTGTCTGAAGCCATGAAAATATATGTAAAAGCAACATAATATGGCTCAATAGGCTCTATTTACAATCATATATATATATATATATATATATATATATATATATATATATATATATATATATATATATATATATAATGTGTGCATAGTATATGTCTCTGTAACAAATACGCATATGTGTGCGATAAGAATTACTGAAAAAAGAAGCCATGAAGGTGAAGGAAAATGGAGAGTGACATATAGCAGTCTGTAGATTCAGATGAAGGAAACTAAAGAACATATAACTGCATGTACATAGTCTTTATCACAATGAAGCTTCTTGACACTAAGTCTGATGTAAAGACATAATTTAAAAATCATTTTTGTCTGAAACTTAGCACTTAATAAGCACATTGTAAAAGTAATGGTAGGTTTTTAAAGTATAGACTACGTAAGTATGACTAATAGATGTAATGATAATAATGAGTGTGTGTGTTTGTGTGTGTGTGGTGTGAGTAGTAGCATAAACTGAATTACAGAATTGTTTCATGGTGTCTTTCTGCTGCCTTGTGACAGAATCGGTCAATAAAAACCATGTTTAGAGAAATCTAGTTAGGTAACCAAGGTTTTTCTCTTGGACCTTCCTTCTCTTCTGGAGGTAGCTTAGCAGTTAAGAGTTCTTGCTCTTCAATCATGAAGCTCTGGGAGGACTGGGGTTTGGATCCCAGCACCCACAGAACAAGACAAGAATATCACTATCTGAGTTGGATAATGGAATGGAAACATAAGGCTTCCCAGGGCTTTCTGTCTTCTGCAACATCCAGAAAAATCAAAAATCTAGGTTCAGAAAAAAGACTCTGATGCCAAATAAAACATTCAGAGATAAAAGATGAAATCCAATGATGCCCTTTGTGTGTGTGTGTGTGTGTACATGAACATGTGATCATCCACAAACATATGTCCATACATTTTCACACATACACATGAAATAAATAATAAATAACTTCTTTTTTGAATTTTATTATTTTTATTTTTTATTAATTAAACATTTTTCATTTTTACATATACACATATATATATATATACATTTATATTATCAAACATATATACAATAAACTACCTATAGCAAGAAGAACCATGACACAATCAGGAATTATATAAATGTTACATTCTTAGTGTTTTGGCTATTTGTATTTGACAGCCTTGAAGAAAACATCTTTCTTATCTTGGTGCATCTGAAATTCTGATTATAAATAAATTTCCACCACATCCTGTCGTTATCAACTTAAAACATCTATCTAGATCTAAAAGCATCTTAACTCCTAAACAACTAAGCTTCATTGTAAAACTAAGCTACCTGGTCTTCAACTCCATCAGAGACTTGAGAAGAGATAAACTTGATTACCTGAGTACACTGGGAGTAGGTTAGTAGATTTTCAAATGAGAAGATGACAGAAACAGTTTGCTACCTGAATAGTCACTAAAAACTCTCTATTATGTTGGAGCATCTCCTTCAGCCTCTGGCCCAATATATCTGACAGACATATTTATGAGGCAGGAACTATTGAGAACTTGCTTACCATGTTTTGGCAGAGTTTTGTTGTCGACTCTGCCTGCATCTAAGCTTGCCCTCTTTTAGGCAGAATTCTGTCTGTGGTAGAAATGAGGATATTTTACCCAGTGGCCTGTTTGCCACATTTGAAGCCATCTGCATAAGGAGGTTCTTTTTTTTTTTTTTTTTTTTCTACTTATTTTTTTTTTATTAATTTATTCTTGTTACACCTCAATGGTTATCCCATCCCTTTTATCCTCCCATTCTTCCCTCCCTCCCATTTTCCTCTTATTCCCTAATCCCCCTCAGGAACAGTCATAAGGAGGTTCTTTGATGCTCATCATCCTCTCTGAGGTAGGCTGGGTATTACCAGGAATTAACCTGTCTCATTGTCAGGGAATATTTAAAACAATAAAAACATCTTAAATGCCATGTTCTGCATGTCTCTGAGGGTTTTGAATACCTTATTTAACTATCCTACCTTATCTTTCTATTAATTCATATCTATCTGTCGCATCTAAGATATATATTCTTGTAATAAAAGTAGAGTAGTGATTGACATGATCATGATTTGATCCTCTAACAATTAACTTGTAAAACTTATTTATCCTAAGCAGCCTAGAATACCATTTTCAAAGGTGTTGAAAAGAAAGAAGGAGGGAACATAGAAATATATAGGGAAGATAGAACAAAAAGTAGATAAGTGCATCTACTCCTCAGTTTAATGCCACAAATGTTATTCTTAATTCACTAGTATAGAATTTTGTATATAGATGCAAAATAAGTTTAATTCTAGAAAGAGTAGTATAGAATTCAAATGTAAGTTTATTCCTCACATATAATTTCTACTCTAATATGAAGTATTATACCTATATAACTCAATTATAATACAAGGTTTTTTTCCAATAAATAATTTCTAAAACTGAAGAATCTCATAAAAAGTTAGCTGGGTGGTGGTAGTGCATGCCTTTAATCTCAACACTCAGGGAATCAGAGGCTGACATATTGCTGGGAGTTCTAGGCCAGCCTGGTTTACAAAGTGAGTCCAAGGCTACACAGAGAAACCCTGTCTTGAAAGAACAAACCAGCAAGTTTATAACATCATGAGGATCCAGCATAGACCCTTATGTCCCATTACTTTCAGGGGCAAAACTTCCCTATAAAATGTTAAATAACTCTCCTTGGGGGGGGGGGTATTTAGACCCGTTTCTTGATAAGGTAGCTATTTAAAGGTTCTTTTGTCTCAAATTTGAACATTCAATAAACTCATGGCAGATATGGCAATGTTCAATTCAGTTTTGAAAGATTTTGGTCTCCGATATTGCATCTTTAATTGTACTGCTATCAATAATACAATTTGGCACATAGATTTACACTATATTTGTGAAGAAACTGATATTACTTCATTTTATATTAAGGGAAGTTTATTATGGCCAGTGTTTTGCTATATCTTTTGCCCTCGTTCACTTAATGTCTGGTGATATGTAAAGAAAATCATGGTAGAATGCAGAACAGAAACAAGAGACCAAACACATGGCCAGAAGCCTTTTGCAGAGGTTAAAGCTGAGCTTTCATCATACATGCCTTTTGAGAGTTTTTTTTTTCCTCCAGGAATGTAAAAACTTTTCATTAAAAACTCCCTACTCTGTCCTAGGTCTTGAAATTCATGTCACATTGCCGTCTGCAAAACTGAACACTAACATCCTCACATATAAACTTGTTTTTTTTTGGGGGGGGGGGATAGACCATATCCCAAAGCACAATACAGTGTCTTGAGAAGCAAGGCTAGTTTAGAGATTGAGGCACATGACACTCTGACAGAGCAAGTTTACTCTGGATCTCCATAGTCCCTCAAATCTCTCATTTCCCTTGAGTCCGAGGTATGCTATAAGATCCCAGACATCAAAAACTTGGTAATAGCACCATCTGCAGCTAATCCCAGATCTGGTCCCTGGGAGTGCCTGAGCGCCCACGCGCCCACAAACACCTCAGTTCTCCTCTCTGATGCTGCTCCTTTCATCAGAGCACCCTGCTCTTTCTGCAACTGAGAATTCAGCAGCCTTCACTGACCATGCTCCTCCAGTTCCTGCATTGCCCTGCTCTTTGAAGACCATGGTAGAAAATATGTGCTTGTTTCCTCTGTTTTCATTTGTTTCTTTACTTTTGTCAACTATGTCAATGTGAGTCCTGCTGCTTTCTGTAAGGGGCTTTTTTCTTCCCAATATTTAAAATCTCTTTGTATGACTCAGAGAGCCATGCAAAATTTCTCTATTGAAATTCAAAAACCTAACCAAGCTGACCTCATTTCAAAATAGGACCAAATCTCTAGCCAGCCAGTTTTATTCAAACCATTCATTTTCATAGTTTGATTTATTTATATGAAAAGTATTTTTTTCCTTTGGACATTTTGTATCTGCAAGAGAGATTTTTCCAGTGTTAATGAGAAAGAGGCATGATCCATTCTTGTATTTGCATATCACTTCCCAGTCCAAAATTCTTTCATAAACATCATTCCTCAAAGTTGAGGATATTAGGAAAATTGCATACATCTCCCTCAGCATATACATAGAGACAAGCAGACATGTAAGCAATTGAACACACACACACACACACACACACACACACACACACACACACACATACACACACCAGTTGAATTTTTGAAGTTCTGTAAAGCGAGCTGACAAAAGCCTATAGGTTACTAAATAACACATATACTTGTATACATGGAGAGTCATACACAGTCATAGTAAGTCTTATTTAGGATGTAATCAACACCTACATTATCCTGAAGAGACTGGGATGTCTCTTATTGGTTCCATTTTATATGGAACTCAATCCACCTGGAAAACTTGCCAAGGAATACTTTGACATTGAGCACTTGTAGGAATAGGTTTAAATGGTTGTTCTAAACAGCAACTCACCACTGCTTGTATCCGTGCTTTCCTTATTTGTAAAATCTCCTCCCTCAGCCTGAAAGCAAACTCTGGCCTGCCACTCAACCACGGTACTTGGTCAAGATTTCTGATTCAGGCACTGGACTAAAACATGCCTCTAATCCACCTCTGATCAAACAAGACATTTAAAGAAACCCAGTAGGGCCATTCTGTCAGGTTGTTGTTGCTCCTTGGTGCTGCAGCAGAAGGAACAATTCTCATTGCTAATTTGGGATAAAGCCTAGCCTGGCTGACTTGATTTTGCCACTTTTATGAAGGAAAAATTGATTTCATGTTGAATTTTCCATTGCTTACTTTTCAATCATCCCATTTGACCCCAGTGTTCACTCTTACCCATCTCGAGTAGAATTCGTATCTGTGTTTGTTTTGTCATGGCCTGAGGCCAGCATATCGTAGTGTACCCATGATTTTGTCTAGAACCGAAGTAAAGAAAGTTGGTTCTGCAAGTCATATTCTTTGAGCAGGAATTTAGAACGAGAAGCCGACCTATGGTGAGTGGTGGGATCAAGTGAAACGTCATGTTAATTTGGGTCTCGCAGATGCAAGAGGGATCATAACAGATTATACAAGTACCCACAATTAGAACCTAGGAAAATTCCAAGATGGCTATCTGGAAGCCATGGAAAAGAGAGTGGCTATGCCTGAACAGAGGAAAAAGAGAGTCCAGGTTATGTCTCTCAAAGGTAATGTGTGTGCTGATATTTAGCAATGGCTACCAGTGACTTACGCGTATGTTTTTCATTTGCTTTCTTCCTTCACTCCCTTCCACTCCTTTGCCTCTCTCTTTGTTTCCCTGTGGTGCTCCAGCCTACCACATATGTGCTCTACTCCTGCCTCATCCTAATAGGTGTTGGAAATAGAGGCCCATGCCACTACACCTAGCTTTTCGGTGATTGTTTTAAAATATGTACCATAAAAATAAAGTATAGGACTATAGGACAGTTATTGTAAAAATATCTATTCATACTTGTTTGCTTTCCTAAATACTTCTGAAGACAGAGTCCTGGTTGACAGATTTCTCTTTGATCTTATCAATGGAGTCATGGCCAATGTAGAAAGCAGGGTTGAATCCCTATTTATACAGATTCCAATGCAGTTAACGTCTAAACAGCTGTTTTGGGCATAGTATCTAGAAATTGAAATATTATATGCACTGTTGTTCTCAGAACACCAAAAAACATTAAAAATGAAATATATTGACATGTATTGAAAGGGGTGCTAAGATATTGTATAATACCAAAGACAAATTAGATGATCATAACAAATACTGACAAATGTGTTTGTTAGGAGTAATATTTGTTAGAAGGGTCATAAATATACTTATTATATAATTAATTTTAAAAATGTGAGAGTTGAAGTACAAAATTGCATATTTTTACTAATGCATAGTTATATTTAAATTCCTTCTCTGTCTGATGGAACCATTGTGTCAATATAGACATGCAACAATAATTTTGTTTTTCATTAACCTCTTATAGTCTAACATAAGAATGAAAAAGAAGAAACAACCCATGAAAACTGCATGACAAGGTCCTTTTAAATTATGTAAGCCTTGTTCTGAATAATAGTGTCATCAGTGAACACATAATCAGTGGATGAAGATTAGTGGCTGTAACTATTTATTTATTTTTACATTTGTTATTAAACTTTCTGCTTGCTATTTGTGGCCATTTTATGATGAGAGATCAATACAGAGAAGAGGAGACAGTGTGAAGAAGATGGTTATTTATCAGGAAGGAGGCAGGTGCTGGCATCCTGCTGACAATGACACTCTGCATCTCACCAGGGTTTACTAGTTAGGTGTCTTACTCTTCCTGAAACAGTACAGGAAGAGAAGTGACAAGCCCATCCCGCTCCCCATAGGTGGACACTTTTCATACTGGGCTTGGTACTATGAAGTGGTCAGTCTGCCATGTACATTCAGAACCCTCATGCTCAAGGGTTACCCAGAATGTCACAGGCACACAATATGCAAGTGCTGAATACATAGTGTCTAAGAAGCTTTTTGAGAAGAACAAGAACCTATCTATGTGATTCAAAATTCACAATAGTCTTTAATTCTCTGTGATGGTCTGCATAAAACCAAACTTCTTCACCTGCCCAAATTTGGGATCATCAAATTATTTCATAACACCCCCCAAACACACACACGCATACGCGTGCGCACACACACACACACACACAAACACATTTTAAGGCAGAATGATTGCGTCATCCTGACCTATTTCTTTCCAAGTGGAGCAGACAGGCCACAAACTCACAGAGTCTCTGCCTCCCAAGTCCCGTTATGAATGGCAGACTTTACTAGGCCTGGCTTAGTTTTCCAAATGAAAAACAGTATGGATCATATTTAAAACATTTTTTCAATTTAGAAGTATTCTTATTCTCATTCACTAAATATACATCTCCATAATAAATACTTCAAAAGAAAAGAGATTTCTGTACAATCTGGCATGTCTAAAACATGTCCAGTTGAATGGAGCAATTGCACATGCTCCAAAGGCATGAGAGATGGCACAAAGACAATTCCACTTTCTTTATTTGCTTTTGAAGGATAGAAATATGTAAGATAGCTCAGACAATAAAAATGTGTGTTGTCTCATCCTTGGCTGGAGCCTTAGTTTGAGCAGGACCCCTGGGCCCAAATCTGCCTATTATAATGTTCTACTTGTAGGTTTCTAGGACCCGCTGGATCCTTCTACTTTGCTATTCTCCCATGCTTCTCTCATCTAGAGTCCCAATAGGATGTCCTCCCCTCTGTCCCAGTTTCATGGTAAGTGAAGGCTTTCGTGGGACATGCCCGTTGGGCTAGTATGCAGATATAAGTGAGTATATACCATTTGAGTCTTTCTGCTTCTAGGTTAACTCACTCATTATGATCATTTCTAGCTCAATCCATTTGTCCACAAATTTCAGGAATTCCTTGTTTTTAATAGCTGAGTAGTATTCCATAGTGAATATGTACCACAGTTTCTTTATCCATTCTTCTACTGAGGGACACTTAGGCTATTTCCATGTTCTGGCTATTATGAAAAGGCTGCTATGAACATGGTTGAGAAAATTTTCTTGTGTGCTGGAGCATTATCTGGGTATATTCCAAGGAGTGGAGCTTCTTGAGGAAGCTCTATTCCCAGTTTTCTGACCCCTACCCAGATCTCGCATATGGGCAGAACATTCTCCACAGTTGAGTGGAGAGTGGGGTCTGACTTTCACACGTACTCTGGTGCCTCATATTTGACTATGTCCCTGGAGGGAGAGACCTGCTGGCACTCAGAGGAAAGATAGCCGGTTACCAAGAAGAGACTTGATACCCTATGAGCATATACAGGGGGAGCAAATCCCCCTCAGGAACAGTCATAGGGGAAGGGAATAATGGGAAAATGGGAGGGAGGAAAGAATGGGAGGATACAAGGGATGGGATAACCATTGAGATGTAACAAGAATAAATTAATAAAAAAATTAAAAGATGTGTGTTGTCATATATGTGTTTGCTCAACATTTTGTGATGGCATGAAAGTAGACACTAACCATAGGTTTCAGAGGTTGCATTCATTAGTCCCTCTGCGAAGAGTCACAGCGGCAGAACAGCACTGATCATGGAAGAAGGTATATTCAGAGACGTGACTTCAAACTTGAAAATGTCTTTGAATACCCTCCCACACTCACACCCCACCCCTACCCCACCACACACACACAAAGAGAGAGACAGAGGCAGAGAGAGACAGAGAAAAAGAGAGACAGAGAGAGAGACAGAAAGAGACAGAGAGAGAGAGACAGAGACAGAGAACCAACATTTTGGTAGTAGGAGCTTCTGGGAACATCTCATACTCAAACTACAACAGAAATCAAATTAATACTATATCTTGTACATTAATTAAGAAATAAAACAACAAACCTACATCATGGTGCTAACTTAAACCATGCACCTTTGGGAAATATGAAGGAGTGTCTCTGGAGCTTGTCATTTGCCACTTATCTGTGACCTGGCACAGCATCTTAACACAGAAATGAAGATAGACAGTCATGTTTGAAATATTCTGCTCTTATGTCAAACAGACAAGTTGTTTCCTTCTAAGTCTGAGAGAGACAGAATACCAAAAAACTTCATAAGCCATGTTATGTTAAAAAAAAAAAAGCCATGTTAGTAAAAACACTAAAAGGGTTTGAAATCAGGATGTATGATCTTGATTTAATTCAGCAACACTACTTAGCTGAGGAGATGACTCTGTAGGTAGGATGCTTGCCATGCAAACACAAAGAGCCATGTTCAAGACACCAGCTTCCACTTTAAAAGTTGGAAATGGCCAAGTGTTCTTGTAACCACACTGCTTTGGGAGGTGGAGACAAAGGGACTGCTGGGATTACTGATCACTGGCTGGGCTCCACCTTTAATGAAAGACCCTGTGTCAGAGTACCAGGCAGAGAATAGTAGGGCAGAACACTCAACATCCTCCTCCTATCTCTACATATACATTATGCACACAATTACAAATGAATGTTCACATTTACCATATACCTACGTGCTTTTAATATCTGATTTACTTAATCTTGGTATCTGACTTTTTGCTAGACTGTGTTCTTTTTCTTTTCTCTTTTAGTTTTTTATTACATTTTTATTTTTCATATACATTTTTATTATTGTACATATATACAATAAACTTTCTATTGCAAGAAGAATAATGACACAGTCAGAAATTATATAAATGTTACATTTTTAGTGTTTTGGCTATTTATATTTGACAGACTTGAAGAAAACATCTTTCTTATCTTGGTGCATCTAAAGTTTTGAATGTAAATCATCTCCATCACATTTTGTCATTATCAACTTAAAATATCTATGTATATCTAAAAACATCTTAACCTCTAAACAACTAAGCTTCATTGTAAAATTAATATCATTAAGAATATGCAGAGGTATCCCTTTGACCATCCTTACTTTTTCCAGCAAACCCAACTGCCTAGCAATCATTATTTTTCAGAGAATGCAAGTATAAGTTAGCCATTTGTTCCATAGTGTGTATTTTAATTTCTATGGACTAATTAGTTTTTTGTTTTCCATTTTGTGAGTCTGATAGCTATTTGTTGATTTTTTTTTTTTTTTTTGTCATCTTGGTTTAGGCTGTATGCATGTAAATCTGTTGGATATACTTCTTCAGTTAATACCTGACTGAGTTGTATTGCAGGAGAAGTTACTTGGGGAGAGATGTGTTGTAAAGAACTAAAACTCTTTCTGTTATATTTCCTTATTTAGGTTAAAAAATCAAACCAAGCCTTGCCTTATTTGTTCACAGTTATTTCCTTCTAAAAAATATAACCAAAGTCTCCCATTTCATCACATCCATAGTAGTTGTGGAAGGCCTTGCTGCTTCCCAAGCACAAAAACTGGACAGTCAGTCATGTTCAGTTTGCAATCTCAGTCTCATATTAAAGTGAATATTCTTTTCCTGTTGCTCTTCTTGTGAAGGATGGGGTTTCAACTTTATGGTCAGGAATTTTAGGGGTCTTGCTCTAAAGCCCTATCCCCTCCACTCTTTGTTCTTCAATTCTGTTCTTCATCTGCAATGAAGTAGAGGTTAGAAGTAGAAATAAGCTGGAGAGCCATCAATGGCCTTAGTTTGGGAAGCCTCATAATATCTGCCATGTGGTTTGACTTCACTGTGAGCCTTGGTATAACTTCAGTGTGAACTTTTCTATAGACTCACATCACATCCCCAAACCACTTTTCCCCAAGATCTGCAAGTCCATCTCACATCCTCTTGTGGCTAAAATCCCTTTGACCAAGGAATTACCTCATCCTGGAAAGATGGTTCAAAACTAAGTTTAGCACATCTTTGAGCAAAGAGATACTATTGTAAGGACTGTCCACCATCCACTGAGCTATCTTGTCTTCGTTTTATTCTGTATAATTACCAAAGATCCAGTTTTCAAGCATATCCCATAAAGTAAGAGAACAGAAGATGCTTTTCCTTGCCACAACACATGACACTCATTTTCTTTTAATAGTTTTGTGTCTTAGTTCCAAGTGGGGGAGGATATGCAGCCTCTCCATTCCATTGACCTAAAACAGACAGATGAAACATTGTTCTCTGTTTATTAATCCTCTAAAATGTCACCACATTGCTCTCTATTTCTTAGCTGAACGAGGATATGAAAGGAAGAGTGATAGGACAGGGACATTGACTAGATGAATTTCTAACCCCCAGTTTGTGGCACACTAGATCAGCATTGCTCTTTTTCCACCCTACCTTTTGAGGCCATTTGTCAATTACAGAGTGGTAGAGTCATACCCAACACTTTAACAATCATCAAATAAAAAGAGCAATCACAAGTCCTATATATTATTATATACACTCATGTTAGTATGTCTCTGCACCTATATACACAGTATGTAGAGAAGAGTCCAGAGATGAGCAAAGTTACTTTCCAATATGAGCGGGCTAATGCAACAAAGCCATAGGTTAGTGTTTAGCATTTATATAACATGGGTATTTGCAAAGGTACTCAAGAAAATTTCAGTCCTTAATCCAGGCAACAGGCCTTGCAGGGAGCCTCACCTCTCAGTCCCCTTACAAATGAGGAAATAGGGACCTGCAAGACTCCTGACACAGTATGTGGCTGATTGGTGGCAACTGGTGATTAAAGCACACAGCCTTAATTTAGAGGAGTGTCTCTTACATTTCAGTCTTAAGGAATGGGACTTCTTAATAAACCTGTGAATCACAAGGAAGAGGCCCAGACTGATGGGGCTTCAGCAGCCTGTCTTCTCTGCATCCTAGTGATGGTTTAAATCATCTCAGGGCTGCTGAACTCCTTTCAGCAATAAAATAAGAAGTGTATTAGGTGCTAAATTCTTCCTACAACTGGTATTTCTCATTGACGGCAAGTGTATGAAGTTGTTAATTTCTGACACCAACTTATATGATGGCACTCCAGCCCCCGTAGGTAGATGAATTGATCAAGTCAGAAGTGACAAGGATAAAATTAACAAATTTACCAGTCTCAAGGAGGTAAGCTACTACGTTTGCCAGTTTTTGCACGCTAGAACCAACTCTGCAAACTCCAGAGCTAAGGTATTCATCTTCTCACCTACACATACTGAACATAGATATCTCTGTTTTAGTTACAAACTTGAGATCACCATAGTAACCAATTAGTATTTATGTTGCTCTGACAGAGTACAGAGAAAAAAAAAAAAAAAAAGGAAGCAGGATGTGCTTACTCATTTTTATGCCCTCTCAGTGGAGGAAGGATAAAATGCTGATTCCAGTTCCTAAATTTCCATTGACTTTTCTCACCCCAATTTACATTTGCATCTGTCTTTTGCACAAGAAAACCCCTTGATGGCAAAGGATCTCTATGTATTTAGAGTAAACTTCAGAGTTATTATTAGTGCCAAAAGAAGTGAGAAGAAAGAGATAAATCATTATAGTTCTTACATGCTGCTTGACTACAGAATCTTTGTGCCCAAACATCTGTGGAATTTAAGATCTAAGGTTCTGTGTTACATATTCGGAAACACTTTTACCTCAAAACATATACTTCTGAGATTTAGTGGAGCAGAAAGAAGCAATGCCATGATTATGTTTATTTTATTTTGTTTACTGTGACTTTAAATACCCTACCAAACAAAATAACTTCTTCTCATGGAAAGAGAATCAGCAGCCTTTGGTTAAATCATGTCTCCAAGAAATCGACAGTAACAGGACGATTGAAAAGGGACCAGAATCACAGGCTCTGAGGCTTGAAAGTAGAACAATGAGTCAGTCAGTCCTCAGAGTCAGGGTGAAAGTCTTCAGATTTGACTCTGGGAGCTGTCCAGTAAGACTTAGGCCACTTTACTAACTCTCTTTCAACACTAGCAATTATATTTTGAATAACATGCCTTTAAATGTCCATGTCATGTGCCTTTTTTTTTTCCTTCTGGTGCTTTACGCTGAGTTGTTTACTTTCTTTAAACTCTTGGGACACTCCGCATACAGAAGAAAGTGGGAAGTGAGAAGTGTAAACACTTCCAGAATGAAGGTGCTGCCTCCAAGCTCCCATAACCACATGGCATCCAGAACTCATGGCATAACCACTCACCAGTGGGATTTAAGAAAATCTCTTTCAAGCAACAGAAGTTCTCCCATGTTCATTCTGAAACAGTTCAGCACCCTTTAAAATTAATGAAATCCACTAAAAGACTCAATCTCAACAGTTAAGTGTCTATGTAGTTTGGATAAATTGAGTAAAGAATGAAAATTTCCCTTCCATTCAATTTGTTGTAGACTGTCTTAATGACAAATAAATGGGAAAAGGACTGTTTGTAGACCAGAGAGGAAATGGAACAATCTCTTTCATCTGCTCTGTTTGACTTCAGTCTCTTTATGACAAATCAGGTAGGATAATTAGTCACATGAGTGGAAAAACTCTTTAAGCAGACCTCAGTGAATATCCTAGATGTTCACACCAAGCACTTGCAGCAAGAACTGCAGCACCACCCATGCCAGCATGTTATTCCTTTGCACTCCCAAACAACTGGGCCTCAGCCTTTCCTATGGATAGTTCTTTGTTTTTACTGTGCCCTATTACCAGCTTCATTTCCACACACTTGAATATACTGTTTCCTCTCCAGTCCCTATCTGAGACAGCTTCTATGTAAATATTCAGTTACTTCTACTTATTTAATGACACCAGTACCAAAACAATGCCAGGAATAAACATACACAGAACAACCTAAACATAAGTGAAACAAACCATACATATTCTTATTTTGCTTATCAATTACATTGTTCAATTTTCCATCTTATGCACAGAGTCACTTGAATGTTTTCCGCTCCAATATAGGGGCACTCGGGTTTAGTTTTCTCATAGAGCAGTTAGTTTTCAAATGTGTAACAATGGACCAAACATAAGCCATTTGTAACAGGTATTGTATAAGGCACATTATAAAACAGTTTCATTGCACTATTTTAACCATTTCAGAGAAAAACTAAAGATTTTAAATATTATATTTTTCATGAGTTTTTTTTTTTGGTAGTAATTAATCCTGTCTTAAAGACTTGGTTTCTATTCCAGGGGTCAAATTGTTCTATTCTAGAAAAATTTACTCCGCTGTCCCTGGAAAATGCAATGAAACCATATAAAGATCACGGAAGAATGAAAGTCATTATGTGTCTATGAAAATTCTTCTACTCCTACAATAAAATGAAACCCAGCCAAGTTAATTAAGAATAATAAAATGTAATACCAATAACAATACCAGGAGCATACAATGCTACATGCATGGCATATGAGAACCATACAGTCTCACTTTAGAAACTGAAAAATCCACAGGGATGTGAGCTCCAAAAGGAACATGGTTTAAGAGGCGAACATACCCTACTGAATTTAGATAAGATAACAAGTACAATGTACCTGTAGGAACTGAAGATCAGAGAATGTGAGCATTAAGTACATACAACCTTTGAGGTGGGAAAACTATTCAGTTGGGGAGTCTCCAAGCCACTGATCCTTTACAAGCATTTTTGAAAATTGGACCATGTACTCCCTCCGGGAGAACTTTGTGGAAGAGAGAGAATTAGAGTTCAGATTCTTAGAACACACATTGTACATACCAGTTGCTTGAACATTATCACAGACTGCCTTGTACAACTGTATGGGTTTAGAAAACTATGAATAATGCAAAAATAAGATAATCTGAGCTGCACTTTACAAAGTCAACATATGCAAAGTGTTGTTGTGCATAAGTAAAGAATATAACTGTTGTGATAGTAGATTGTGGTTTTTGTAGATTATGGTTGTTTAAAGAGGAAAAAACAGAACTAGCATTGTGAGAATGAAAATCTTAATATACTTTGGTTGTAGCATATTTGAGTTAAGTTTGTGTGCTTTTATGCATTGTATCAGTGGTGACATGTTTCGTGTTGTTGTTTTGAGACAGAGTCATAAGTAGTCAGGTTGGCATTAAAGTCACTATTAAAATGAGGATGCTTTGGATCCTGTAGTTTTCAGGAGTGAAGAGTGTTGAGGTGCACTAT